>NC_058131.1:215222883-215484340 GCF_016433145.1 Gracilinanus agilis
AGAGAGAGAGAGAGAGAGAGAGAGAGAGAGAGAGAGAGAGAGAGAGAGAATGGGGGGGGGAGAGAGAGACAGAGAGACAGATAGAGACAGAGACAGAGACAGAGACAGAGAGACAGAGAGAGAGAACTAGTGTTGTGCTTGGTTTTGGTTAGGGTTGATGGGAATGTCATGTAGTAGAAGATCATCATCAGTACTGTTTTATTATTGGGACAAGAGCTCACTGATTCCTTCTCAGAGGCTTTCTCATTCCCTATGGTTAGGTGTCTTAGAAGAGAAAGAAGTTAGCTACCTGGAACAACATGATGTCATTAGTGACTAACTTGTAGGTGCTGACTCAGCAGCATAAATGTAGGTTTGGTGAGATGGAAAGATAAGAATACCTGAAAGGGAAAGAAGCTCATTGATTTATTTTTTAAGGTTCACATGTAAAGCATATGATGATGGAAGTATGAGGTTGAATTTATGGATTTTCAGCGATGGAAATTCAAAGACTGGAGATTGTGCCTAAATTAGAGATTTGTCTAAATGATGACCAGTGAAATGGACACAAAGTGAATCTGATTAATTTAATGAAATTTTAGGGAGTTACATTTAGTAACTGAGGGTTGAAAGTGTACTTCTTTTGTGAATTATCAAGAATGCTTCTCTGTCCTGATTAGATTCAGGGGAAAAGAGTTAAATCTCTTTTCTCATCGTGGAATATCATTAGGGGGTCTTCTAAGGCAGGATTAGATCTTTATTTTGACCCATACATTTCATTCTTGAGCATGGGGGTGGGAGACAGTATATTATAAAGCACATCTTCAGATTCAGTTGGGACAGGAATATATATCACAACCCAAGTTACAGTATCAAATCCAGCCTTCCCTAGTGCCTTTCAGTTATTATAATTGAAATTCACACAGATTTTATTTTACTGAAATAGACTTCAAATTTTCTCATGCCTTTTGTGAGAGATTTTTATTAAATGATAGCTTAGAGTGTACATGATGTTTTTGAGAGCTGATATTAAAGATCTCAAAAATTTATGTTTCTTTGAATCATTTCTCGAAGTATGGATGGTATACTTGGCATGAATCTTGAAGGGATACACTGGAAGACAGGATGGGGAACCCAAATGGTTTCTGTGGGCTAGAACAATGGATATATTCTTAAAAAATGAAATATATTAGAGATAACTGTGAAGACCTAAACTTTGATGTTTAATAATCAAGTACAGGATTTGTAGATAAAAGCTCATGTGAAAAAAAGATCTGGAAGCTTTCAAGGTAGCTTTCATCTGGAAGTTACCAATTCAATATAAATGGACAGTGTAATGTAGGAGCCAAAGAGTAAATGCAATTTTTGGCTACATTAATAGACTCATAGTTTCCTGAACAAGTAAGGTGATGCTCCCATTGTATTTGAACTTAATTAGACCAAGTCTGGAATGTTGTTTTCCATTCTGGGATTCCTCATTTTAGAAAGAAAATTGACAAGTCAGAGTATATACAGACATAAATAGCTATACTTATTTTATAGAAGGGAGGACTTCTGGTGGGAAGTATGGAATATGAGACCTATCTTAAATATCCAAAGGTCTCTAAAGCTGAAAAGGGACATTTTTCATTTTTCCTTCCCCCGGTGGAAGGGGTAATTGTTTCAGAGACTAGTTTGGATGGTCTATTGAGTTGTTGATAAGCAGAATAGGTTGCCCCAGAAGGTAATGAGTTCTCCCATTACTACAGATCAAATGAAGACCAGAAGACAACTTTTTGTAGATTCTTTAAAAAAAAAAGAAAAGAAATGAGTTAGGATAGATGAAATTTTAGAATCCTATTGAGCTCAGTAGTTTTCTTTGAATATAAATCTTATTAGACAATTAGAAGACAAATGATCTGGAATACTTTTATTTGAATTTTGAGACTGGTGATTACTTAATCATCTACATAATTCAATATCCTTTAGAAGAGCAATGCAATGGTATGTTTGTCAAAATGCAAATAATTCTGTATGTCTTACATGAAATATATATCTGATCAAAAATTTCTAATTCTTTTAGGTTATGTCATGATAACCCATTATATGGAGGTAGTCTCATGTTTCTCAAGATCATGTGAGTGGAATACAATCTCTGATAAGATTTTCCATCTTAAGGCTTTAGCCCTTAACTCTTGTATTTTCTGAGTGAGGATTGGATTATGTAAGGGGCCAGAAACCCAATATCAAAGAACTCACCATTTGGTGATCAATGTTTTTGCTCTCAAATATTCACAAAAAAACACCTTCTAAAGCAAGGAGAGTGGAGACTGCAAGCTGTGTTAGTGGTGGGGTTCTTCATGCTGAGAAAAATATAGAATTTATACAATATTGAATTATGCATTTTTATCAGTAAGATTATTTTAAACATGAGGTGAAGAAAATTAACCTTTGTTTAATTTCCCAATTTACACTAACAAAGAGGAGTGGGAAAAAATTTAATTATTTGGGCAATTCAAGTAAAACTTCCCACTTTTTTCTTTAATTTGGATTTTTAGGGGAAAATTTCCCCAATTTTGGGGCACAAAGCATCTTGGAATCTCCTCTTAATTTTGTCAATATAATCCTGAAATAAAAAGATGGTTCAATTTTTGACTGACCTTCCTCTTGTTTTTTAGTTTTCTTTGAATCATATACACATCCCTTAAAATGCTTGAAGTTTCTGAAACTTGGGACATTCATTTAACTGTTCTAGCCATAGTTTCCTTTAAAGGATAAGAGAAGTAAAATCTTGGAGAGATCTATATGCTGCTAGTAAGAAGCATAGGTATGTGGGTAGCTAGGAGGGAATAGGTAGGTAGGTAATGTAAGAAGGTAATGGCATAAATCATGAGGACCTTCAATGAGATGGAACACTAAGACCCAGTCCCTCTGGCCTTCTTTCATTATTAAAGAAATTCTGATTCATTTTATCCCTTGTAATGTGTTTTTCACTAAATTAAGCCTTTTTTCTCATTGTCTGAGAAGTCCCTAAGAAACCGATAAAAGCAAATAACTACAACCCAGATGGTAAAATTGAAGAGTTTGCCATGACTTCCCTGGGCAGTCTAAGGTGCCAGTTTACCTAGGTTTGAGGGAGTTGTAATATGTATGGTGCAACAGAATAATTTTTGAGTTGGAAACCTAGGTTCAAATTCAGATGCTGGGATTTACAATCTGTGTATCTCTAAACCTCACCCTCCTTATTTCTAAACCTACTAATTTCATTTGAAGAGAAGGGATGAGAGGTGTGTCTGAAGTAGATTATTTCTAAACATGGCCAGCATGAGGCTCTCACTAAATAATGGAAGTCAGACTGGGGCAAAGCCGACTCAGAAAAGCTTCTTTAGGTCCATGGGCATGTGCAGTGGGAAATTCTTTTCCTTGATCTCCAGGAGCCTTGCAGACCAAAATTTACATCAGCTTAGTGAGTCTGAATACAGGAGAAAAAAAAATAAACATTGCTAAGCAAATGGCAGGGTGCTGAGCTGGAAGAACAGAGTGTCATCTCTTTCCTCCAAGCAGAGTATCATGTTGTAATTCCCATGAAATGACAGCCACTATTTTAAGAAAGATAGTCATGCTTCCCAGTGCTTTAGGCAGGTACTCAACGCAGTCTACCAGTAGGGACATCACATTCCGTTTGGTTCTGTCATCTCTCTTCTCATCTAAGAGGGATAGAATCCAACGTGGTCTTTAAGAGAGTCAAAACTAGTTGAGAGACCGTGCTGTGAGTATATGACTTTCCAGACCTAACCAATGCTTCATCCATAAGATTACTGCACACATCATCATGAAGCACTGATGATTCTGAGGGTGCATTGAAGGAATATTTGTGACAAGCCAAAGCCTAGCATCAATGATACTGTTGTGTCATCAAAGAGACAAAGGATCTGAGAAAGTGGACATACAATACCAGAAAATAGAGAAAAGCTGTTGTTCAGCAGTGTTAACCACCAATACCCATTTATTTAATGGAGAAAAAAAACGCTTTGTATTATGTATGCGTCCAAAAGATTTACTATTGAAACAAATACAGTGTATGGAGCACTAGCTTTATAACTTCACAGCAAGAAAGACAATATGTGACCCCTAATCACTAGAAAATTCTGACTAAAGGATGCAGATGCCAACACCTATTGCATAAGAAAGCATTTTTTTTGTTTTGTTTTCTGTGGTTAAACCCTTAGTAAGCAACTGCAGTAAAATATGCTAAGACACTTTCCTTACCTAGTTACTGGCAAGCTCTAGGAAAAGCTACAATCTGTCACTACTTTTATTTTTATATAAAAATTTGGTGTGAGCTTTGATGGTTCATGTACAGTTTTTATTCACAAGATGGAGGTTTCAGGGCAAGCAGTAGCTTCCTTGTAACCTTTACATGCTCACATAATGAAAATCAATTCCTCTTCATACATGATGAACACCCTTTTTTCATCAGGTTTGCAAAGAGTGGTGCTTGATTCACCAGAAGGAAAAAAGAAAAGTTACTTACAAGACTTCCTGTTTTGTATATGTATATGTATTTGTATAGTTAAAACAAACTTGTGTGCATGTATATATGTATATGTGTGTTTCTAGATTTATAAAATACAGTGCTGCTTGTATTCCTCAGATATGCCCATTATCTCACCACTGGTGATCCATGGTGGATTCATCACATACCGAGGAGAAACAAGAGTTTCTCTTGGATGACCCTGAAAAACTCCAGTGACACCTAGATATTCAAGGTGCATGGACACGCTGGGTTGATGCCCACGTAGTGTTGTTTCAGCCCTTTGCTTGGTACAGGATTCTCACTTCCCCTGCTCTGTTCCTCACAACTTCCCCAGGATCATAGATGATGATACTGATGGAAATTGGTCTGGAGAGTTCTAGAACCCCCTGAGACTTAGGAGAAGGAATTCCTAACCTGGCAGAACATTCCGCTGCAGACTCCCTTTGGACAGACCTGCCTGGGCATTTGTTACCAGGCACTAGAGAACTTTTGTCTTTAGGATTAAGGGCCAACGCTGGAGGAGAAACGTCAGGGTAGATAAGCCAGCTCTGCAGCCGCTGGGTCCTGGAGCCCCAGTGATGAGGATGGAGCACCTCAGGGCTTTAGTGGGTATCTAGAAGTTGAGCACCCCAAGGTGTTGGCAGCTGCTTTAGCTCAGACCTCGTCCTCAACAGCTGGGCTACTCTGGCCCTCTATCATTTACTCTGTCAGCATGAACAACATAGCAAAACTAACCTATGGTGTATAGTCTCTCTATATAAATACAGTGTGTGTATATATATATATACATACATATACTCATACATATACAAATACCAACCCACAGACAAAGCATTTTGAACAGCTGAATAGCAACATGTCAACAGATATCAAAACAAGTAGTCATCCTTGGATATTTTTTTCTTCCATTCCCAGGTCAAGTGAGATGCCGTGATCCTTCAGCGCTCAGGGTAACTGCGTGGCCATCACGACCTGCAGGAGGATTCCATTGATTACAAAGGAAGGCAGGAGCTGTCAGACACTGGAGCAGAGTTTGAGAAATTAAGTGAAGTAGCAGATAAAACTGAAATCTGGAGCAATCGAGGCCTAGTTGAGAAGTACAGTGACTGTAAACGTCAGTCTTCAGATCAGATTTTTTTTCTTTTTCTTTTTTTCCGTCGCTGTGGCAACTTGGGAGTAGAGCTTCAAATGTCAGGATTTCTTACAGCCCTAGATGATGGAGAAGATGCAGAGTTTAGCCAAAGACATCATAGTTTGCCTTCAAATAGTTTAGCTTCGCAATGAATACATTCCTAATCAAACATAATAGACCCATTCATAAAAAAGAGGCTGTCCTGGTGAAATGCCCATTTTGTAAAAAGTGTTTTTACAAAGAGAAAGAGTGGCATCTCACTGGATAGATTGCAAGGGAGGGGGGAATCTACCTACTATTGGCATTTCATGGAATGTCAGTAATAAACACTTCACTTCAGACATACAGCTACCATTACCATTGCAGCCCCTGTTCCTCAAATTTCCATAACCACACTGTGCCCAATGAATGGCTGGACATAGCCAGTTGTCATTAATGGTTGGATGTCACGTTAGAAGAAGGGCTCTATGTTGAGTCCCAAGGAAGTTCGCTTGGTTCTGTACTTCTTAACCCTTTTATCAATGACTCTAAAAGGAATGGATAATATTCTCACCAACATTACAAGATGAGAGGACATAAGCTAAGTTAAGAGACTGGCTAATGCAGACAGGATACCAATTTGCTAGAATGTTGGGTAAAAAAAAAAAAGGAAAAGAAAGATAGGATTTTATGAGATAGATATAAAATCTTATACCTGGGTTCCTCAAAATCAACTTCAAAAATGCATAATGGGGGGCAGCTGGGTAGCTCAGTGGATTGAGAGTCAGGCCTAGAGACGGGAGGTCCTAGGTTCAAATCTGGCCTCAGACACTTCCTAGCTATGTGACCCTGGGCAAGTCACTTGACCCCCATTGCGCACCCTTACCACTCTTCCACCTAGGAGCCAATACTCAGAAGTTAAGGGTTTAAAAAAATGCATAATGAACATGGTTAGACATAAAAAAAATGAACTGAGGTTGGGAGTTTGTGTTAATGGATTAAAAATTCAGTGATCATAATAACAATAACAACATTTAAAGGTTTACAAAAAATTACATACTTCATTTAATTTCTTTTATTTCATTTAATTCTCATAACAAATCCATTTTATAGGTGTTATTATTATCTCTGTTTTCCAGATGATGAAACTGAGACTGAAAGGTCGTGACTTGCCATGGATAATACAGTAAGTAAATATCTAAGTAAAAGGTCTTCCTGAATTTATGTTGAATATCCAACTAACTTCTTCAATATGAATATTAACAGTAATTATTATAATAACAGAATTTCTAAAGTACCTACTCATTGCCAGGTATTATACAAAGTATCTTTCAAATATTATTTCCTTTGGCCTTCACAAAGGTGCTTTGAGGTAGGGCGTTGGTTGCTTAGAGGATAGAATTAGGAAGCAACAGTGAAATTTCAGAGGCAAATTTAAGCTTCAGGTAAGGAAAACCAACTAATAATGAAAAAGGACACAAAAATGGAATGACTGCATTGGGAAGTAGTGGGTTCTCTCTTATTTGAAAGGTTTCCAAGCAAAAGACAGATGATAACATATTTGGCTTGTTATGAGGGTATTTCTTTTCCTGGGTGGAGCGGACTAAATGACCTCTGATATCTTTTACAACTCTAAAATCCTGTGACCCTATGATATTATAACAGATTCCAGCTTGTGTATGGTCTACCAGAACTCCAAATCTTCTATCTCGTAAACTCCTGCGAAGTCATATGACCTACATCCTGTGCTTGTATCACTGATTATCTAAGTCTAGGCATAAGATTTTGCATTTTTAAAACATTATTTCCTTATGGATTTTCTTCATCCAATAGAATTAAACATTCAAAAGCTTCTTAGGTCCCAATTCTGTCTCTGAATATCAAAACTATTCCCCCTGACTCTTTGTCACTGGCAAATTTGATATGCATGCCATTTACGCTTTCATCTAAGTCATCAATAAAAATGTTGAACAGAATAGCTCTCAGAAAAAGTCCATCAGTTTTCTGTTTGAGTCATTTCTCAAGTGTAACACTGAACCAATAAAATCTAAGCTTTGGTGGGAGGTTGTTCTAACAGTTATAAATCCACTTAATTTGGGTTATCATTCAGCACACATTCCATCATATTTTCCATAAGACTATTACAAGAGACTTTGCCAAACATTTCAAAATATATAACGTAGGTCCCTTGAACTACAAAGTGTAGTTAGTATCTTTCCAAAAAGTGGAAATGAGGTTAATTCTGCATTACTTGTTCTTAGTGAACCTAGGTAATGCTCCAATTTTATAGATGACAAAACTAAGGCCCATTGATGCTAAATGACTTTTTCAAAGTCAAGCAAGTAGTTCGCAGCAATAATAATATTTCACACTTAGACACTGTTTTAAGATTTGCAGTATACTTTACATGAACTGTCTCATTTGATCCTCATAAAATAGGAAGCAGGTCCTTTTCCTTAGTTTATGAGAAACTAGAGACTCTGACGGGTTAAGTAACTTGCCCACCAGAGTGCAGCCAGCAAATATCATACATGGAATTCAAAAGAAAACTTTCCTGACTCCAAGTCTAGAGCTCTAAGAATGACATTACACTATAAGCTTTAACAGCTTAAGACTGCACTAAGACTTTTGGGACACCCTGGAGAGTAAAATTTAGGTCTCGTGACTTTCAATCCAATTTTATTTTGTGTTTATTTGATTTGGGAATTTGATAGAAAGAAGGCTTTCTAAATGTGGCCCTAACTTCACAGAGTAGAAGAGGAAAATTAAAGCTGAATTTTGCCACACATATTTTATTACGGTTCATGCAAACTTAAGTTCTTCATTTTTGGTTTTGTATGAACAGATAAGCAATTTGTGTGAGACTGGTAACTAGAGCAGAGATGCATGTCTGAAATTAATGCACTGTAACATCTACTGCTCCAGCAAACTCTTTAAAACTCCTAAAAAATCAACATTTTTGGCCCTTAAGTCAACATAATTAACAGTGCAGGATATATCATCAGAATTATCCTTAGCAAAACAGCAAAGACATTGCTCAGGCATCATTAAAAGTGTGAGGTTTTTGAGGGTCACGTGATTCTCAAACACTTGAGAAAACCTATGGTCATTCTTGCTCACGAGTAAGGATTTGTGAGCTTCTTTTTTCAGTGAGACTAGGGAGAAAATGTAGTGGCATCCAAAAGAATAAGATCCAAGTCATACAATAAGAAATGAAGAGAAAACTTGCTTCAAAGTCAGGAGGATCTGGCTCAAGCACTGCCTCTGACACTGACTCTCTGATTTCATATAAGTCATTCAACATCTTAGCACCCCCAGGCTATTCTCAGCCTCTAAATTAATGAAATTTTGCAGATCAGCACTGACAGAGGTTGTTTCCTCTGCAAGGTTCCCTATATCAATAAAATTACAGGCTTGGTCAAATAAAACAAATAAACATAAAACCCAAAATGGGCAAGGAGAACATTAAATTGGGAGTCTGGAGACCTGACCTAAGTTATGGATTTTGCCATTATTCTACTTTTGTATAACCTTGGGTAAGTCACTTCAACTTTCTGATCTCAGTTTTCTCCACTATACAATGAGAGGGAGCCACATTAGGTGATTTCCAAGATCCTTCTTAGCTTTCACTTTCAAGAGTATGATTCTACATGTATTTCACGACTATCACAAAAACTGAGAGACACTGGTAAGGACTTGTATGAACTAAAGCAGAATGAAGTGAGCATGAAGAGGAGAGCAATTTATATATCAGCAATAACATTGTAAAGATGCCCAACTTTGAAAGACTTAAGAGCTCATCAGTTCAATGAAGAACTACAATCCCAGAGAATCACTGATGCTCACTTCCTGACAAAGAAATAATGGGCAGAAGATGCTGAATGAGACATAATTATGGATATTGACAATGAAGGTATTTGCTTTCTCAAAATATTAATATATATTAGAAACTCTGCCCTGTTCCACACCACTTCTCCATTAAGGAAAGGAGAAACAAGGAGGAAGAGAGAAAATAATTACCCATTCATTGAATCTATCTATTCATCTATTTATGTATCTGTTTCTTTCTGTCTCTCTGTCTCTCTCTGTGTATATATGTAAAAAAGTAATTACAGGGGGCATTCCACAGTTTCGCTGACAACCATGCCTACTTTGCCAAAGACTACTATAGTTAAGCACTAGGGACGAGTAGGCTCTGATTTCCTTCCATATGTTTATGTATGATATATTTTTGCTATTAGATCTATATACATTTAAAGAATCTTAGGTAATCATATGAAGATAAATAAGAACAAGAAAATCTGTCTTTGAATTATTTAAGCTTTTCTCATCCTTTTCATCATTTAATAGAAAATAGCCATCTAGAAAAGCACTTTAATTTAAAAAAAATTATTAAACTAAAAGTTTGAAGCAGTATTAATACAATTAGCAAAGGACTTACTGTCAGGCTACATTTAAAACTTATCTATAGTTAATTCTGATATGTCATAGTATTTATATATATATATATATAACTACAAGACTGATGATATACTAACAAATGCATACATATTCTATATATATGGGGAACATTTATGTAACATTTAATTAAGATCACTGATCTATCTTAATGCTTAAACAGGCAGAGGTATGAATGCCATATTTTGTGCAAACCTTTTTATGTCTTTTTGAGGGACTAATTGAGTTTACAGCAAAATTGATTACGGATTATGGCCAGGATCTGAGATTTCATCATTGCCTAAGTCTGAGTTATAATACGTAAAATAAGCACTACAACCATTATAGACACTATAGATTTCTAAATAGTTTGCAAACTATAAGGCAATGACATTGACTTCAATTCCTTAAAAAATTCTTGATCAGTAAAGAAATAGTTGGTGGACATCTAGAAAAGGATTGAGAATAATTTCACCAATTGTAAGTTGTACCAGTCTAATATCATTTCATTTTTGAATAGGATTAATAGGATTAATAAACTGATAGATGAGGAAAAGGCTGAGGATTTGATTTACCTTGATTTTTAGCAAAGATATTTCTATAGCATCACATTCAAATCTTGGGGAGATAATAGAGATACAGACTAAATTCTATTAGAAATAGATGGTTGGATAGCTGGATTCAAAGAATAGTTGTTAATGGTTCCATGCCAATACTAGAGGAGTTTTTCAAAGGATTCTCCCAGAAATCTATGCTTGACCTTATCATAGTTACAAATAGCCTGGATGGAAGTAGAGATTACACTCTTATCAAATTTATAGATGCCAAATACATGGCAAGAAAGGCCAACACACTAACTAATAGAGTCAGAATCTAAAAGGATCTTGACAGACTGGACTATTGGTCTGAACCTAGTAAGATCAAATGCCCGGGTAAGGCAAAATCAAAAGCAACTTCTCAGTTATAGTATGGGGGAGTTATAGTTAGACACCAGCTGTTCAGACAACAATGTGGATGTTGTTGGACTACAAGTTTAACATATGTCAGCCATGTGGTGTCATAACTTAAAAACCTTACTCGATATTGGGATACATTAAGAAAGGCATGACTACTTATTTATCAAATACATGAGAAGAGACAATTAATTGTTGACCTACTTACTGAATATATGACAAATGATTTAAAGAATAGTTCAATCAACTATTTTTGCCTGATCAGTGAATGATCAAATAGCTTGTTCATCCTAAAACTACTTAAAGAAATAGGGTCTGGATACTTGTTTGGTTTATTTGGTCTTTTAAAAAACCTTACACAAAATGGCCTCTTTCCCTACTCTCAATTTATGAAATGCAGATCAGTTCCTTTTATAGTCTATTTTTAAAGATATTTCTCTTTGATAATTCATTCTCATTAAGAATCTTCCAATGACATTCCAAATATGAGATTAGAAAGAATATATCACAAAATTAATTCAGGCAGTATTCATCAAAATCTATTGAAAGTTCAGGCAGCCTACTCATTCTTGCAGAGTGCACTTCATATTTCCCACCTCAAATTTATATTATTCCCACAAGGAGGATCAATTGGGCCAAAACACTGAAATTTATTTTTCTTCCTTCTTTTCTGAAAGATGTTAGGGTGATCAGAATAATGAAATAAATGCTGGCTTCCCAAGTTTAGCTTTCATAGAGTATAAGACATTTCATGTACCATAAGACAGCCAGCTTAGATCTCTCAAAGAACAAAGCCAAAGTAATTCAGTAATTTTTCACATCAAGGAGAATTTCCTTCAGGCAGTCAGTAATTTAAAAAGCACCTCTAAAGTTCTAAAACAATTTCAAACTTAAGTTATTCTCTTCTATAAAGGGGGGAATCTGTAGAATTTGATGGGAAATTTTTATTTTTCAAAATTAAACTTGAAAAGGAAAGGGAAAAAGGGAAAAAAGCAGAAAAGTCATTTCCCAGTAAGGAAGGCCTAGTCTCTTTTGAAGAACAAAAGGACATTTCAGAGCATGGAAGAAAAACAAATTAACAAATAACTTATCTCTGCCTGAAGTTCTGGTGAATATAACTATGAGCCATAAATAAATTACCTAAACCGTACTGTGCATCCTCTCTCCCTCACTACCATCTTCCTATACTCTATTTCTCTTATGTTTCATTTTTCTTTCTTTTTCTCCCTTTTCTTGATCTTTCTCTCAATTGATCACAAGAAAAAACAAAACTAAATTATAATTTTATTGTTTAGTATCCATTCAGTATTACTCATGGTTTTTAAGTATTCCCAAGGCTACAAAGTGTATTCATGGCAAGTCTGGGCTGGGGAAAGTGGGAGGAGAATATACTCCCTGGGATACAGAGAACAGCTAATCAGTTAGCATTTATTAAGCACCTCCTAGATCCAGTCACTGTGCTAAGTGCTGGGGATACAAAAAAGAGGTTTGAAAAAAATCCTTGTCCTCAATCTAATGGGAGAGACAATAAACAAATATATATAAACAAGCTATATACAGGACAAATCTCAAATAAGTAACAGAGGGAAGATGTCATAAATAAGAGACTTTAGGTAAGATTTTCTGTAGAGGGTATATTTTAGTAAAGACTTGCAAGAGGCCAGAAGGCAGAGTATGTAGGGTAGAGAAACAGGAGGGGATGAGATATAAGGTGTTAGATGACAAAAAAAGGTGCAACAGGGGCAGGACTTTTTAAAAATGAAGGCTTTTGAGTGCCAAACAGAGGATTTTCAATTTGATTCTGGAGGTGATAGAGAAATTACCAGAGCATATTGAGAATGAGGGTAACACAGTTTGTTGACCCAATCAATCAGTGCTTTAGGAAAATCACTCTGGTGGTTGAATGGAGGATGGACTGGAGTGGAGAGAGATGTCTAGCAGGTAGATCAAGCAGCACACTATTGTGGATGATGGGAACCAGCACCAATGTGGGGGCAGTATCAGAGGAAAGAAAGAGGTTCATACAAGAGATGTTACAAAGGTGAATTTGACAAGTCTTGTTTGGGTATTGGGGATGAGAGATAGTAAGGATTTGAGGATGACACATAGATTGTGAGTCTGGGGGCCTGGGAGGATGATTTTACTCTCAAAAGTAATAAAAATATAAGATGATCATTTTTAAGGAGTAAAAATAATGGGTTTGGGTTTGGATATGTTAAGTTTAAGACGTCCATTAGACATTCAGTACAGATTTCCTAAAAAACATCCAGATATTGGGGATGGGAGATTGGAGGTCTTGTGGAAATGTAAGAGCAAGAGAAGTGAAACACCTGGGAAGTTCTATGTTCAATGGAGGCAATTACCATTTTATGCTATCATCCCATTCCTGTTGTTGCCATCACCATACTTTACATTTGCATAATTAAAATAAACCTTCTATCCACCTCCTTTCCAACCAAAAAATAACCTCACCTCTCTTATGTGTGAAATATGGTACTCTTTGCATCATAGTAGGTGTTTAATAACTACTTGCTGAATGAATTTTGATTGCCTGATAATCAACATCCAAAGCAATATTGAAACTCAAAATATAAAACCTAGGCCTTCCATTTATTCCATGCAATCTTTTCAGTTCTTACACATCTTAGTGCCACCTGTTGTGATGCAGCAAACGCCTGTGTGCTTTGCTCTGTCAGTTGTTGAAAATGCCAATTTACCTTTAAACTCCAAATTGGTTTGCAAACTGGTTTGGAGTTCTCTTGGTTCCAATACTGCATTTGTAAAACGTTAAAAGAAAATAAAATAGGCAAGGTGTTGGAGGTGGGGAGGGATAGCACTCCTTTCCATAGAAAGGGCCAAGGAAATGACTATGAGTTTGTTGCATAGGCTGAAGCCTGTTTGCATCACAGGGCACATCTTTGTTCCCCCACACCTGAGCCTCTTCACACTCAGTTTGACAAATTAATTCCACTGCAGTCAAGAATCATTGAACTCAGGTAATTTCTTCCCACCCACTGCATTTTTCATTTCCTGTACAATCACTGCTCTGCCTGCCACCACCCAAATCCTTTAGAAACCTGGCTGAAAATGTCTGTAGGCTCAGAGAGTGACTCTGACCCCAAAATAAGGACTTTTAAACCACTTCTACTGCTTGAACTAAAAGCATTTTCCAATGCAAGACTCAGGGCGAATTTAAATAAAAATTACAATCAGTATTCAGACAGTTTAGAGGGAAGACAGGCTGTGTTTATGGAACAAAAACCATTAGATTTTAAAAAAAAACAACTAGAACAACAACAGGCCCTCCGGTGTTCTCAAATGTCTTCATGGTCAATTTAGATCACTTTAGACACAAATCAAATAACTGCAACATTTAGGGTTTTTGAGATACTGTGAGTCCCTTTGAAACTGGTGCTTGCAAGGCTGAATGCTGGTAAATGCACAGGCTTCAGGACACTGAGATCTGGTAACAGAATTTCCCATTCTGGTAATATCATTCACCCATCCCTTTACTCCTAGGGAACTAACAGGAACACATGCATGGACACATGTCCTCAGTGCTGGTACTGCTTGTAGAAACCCTGATCTAGCCAGCCTTTGTTCTCTAGAGCTCCTGACTTTAGCCAGAGGCAACAGTTGATTTTTAGTTATCAGCCAGGATTCTAGAGCATCCCCAACCCTGTTGCCACTGCAACTGTGACCTGAACTTAGGCAGAGGTGGAAGGCTTGATTATGAAATGGATAAGGTAAGAGCAATTAACATATACACATAATTTTACATTTATAACCTCCCAGGACTGTACCTTTACCATTCTTTTATCTAGGCCTTCAAATGTAGATACAGTTTTGTCACAGCTACTTATTTCCTTCACTAAGTATTCTCTGCTCTTTAATCACCTTGAGTATTGATAGGCTCCTCCCATAATAAATCTCTATCATATTCTCCCAAGACTTCTCTTCCCAACTATATCATCTTTATGTACTTTTCTTTAATGTGTGCCTTGTGATTTCTCTTCATCATAGACTAACTTTTTTCCCATTATGTATTATATCCACTCCAACCTTTTTCTATTCCATTACATATTCTAAATTTTTGTCTTCCTGCCTGCCTTCCTTCCTTCTTTTTTTTCAGTTTTTTCTCCCAGGATCATAGAATTAGGGTGGAAGGATTATTAGATGGAAGGATTATTAGAGTGAGTATAGTCCAACCTCCTCTTTTTTAAGGATGATAAAATTGATGCCTAGAGAGAAAAAGGGATTTGATAAGTCGAGGTCACACAGTCAATATAGTAGCAAGGCCATTGGCTCATTTTTCTTTTCTCTCATCATCCATAACTTTTATATTTGTACTATTTCTCTTAAGTTATCATTATTTCCTGTTCTTCTCTTCTCTGTCATAGCTTTCCTAAGTTTTCTCTGTGTATCTTCTCCCATGTCTTTTCTTCTCTCTATGGTACTCACATGTATTCTCTTTAGGATATCCCTTCTTTAATCTTTATTGTTTCACTTCAAAGTATCTCTTCTGTATCTTTTCAGTGCCTAAAGTTGTTCTCATCTCCCCTAACTCATTTCCTCACTTTAAGTGTTTTTGATGAATGATTTTTCATCATGGAAATTATATTCTACAGTCAACCTTTGGGGAATGGCACCCAACCCCAGACAAAGCTTTGTTCACGGGTATATAGATTCTGCAGAAGTATCTCACTAATAATATATGCCCTCAGAAAAATACATAAAAATGACTCCCACTAACTCATAAAAATTCCTAAGGTTTAGGTTCAACTTACATACTAAGCTGAAGAATGAAAGAAGCAGAACTAAAGTGCTTCTGATGTGCAGGATCCCAGCTGAGCTGCAGTCCATTTTAGATTTCTTACAGGAACAAACTTGCACTCTTAGTTCTGTGGTGTTTGACAAAGGTGGTGTGCCTGAGTCCGTCACCATGACAGGTAGGTTGTAATTCGCTTTCTTCAGGTTCTGAAGAAGACTTACCTGGGCATGAGTGTCTAGAAAGAGGCAGACAAAAATGAGGAGACTGTGATAGACTTTCTCAAAAAGAAGAACATGATTTAGTAACTTACTTCTTGCACAACAGGCCACAAACTTATTTTTGTCAGGAAATATTAGCAGATTGTATTCAAACTTCTGAATATTTATTAAGCATCTAATATGTGCCAGGCACAAGGGATATAAGCATAAAGAATGGTCGAATGAATTTGGACTGAATTTAAACTATTAAGTCATCCTTCTTCACACCATGAATTTCTCCTAAGCTTACCTCATTTCTGCTTTGGATTGAACTTGCTTAAGAAATTCAAATGGTCACTGAAAATTATGTTAAAATATAACTAATTCAAGGGGTTTTCCTGCCTCTGAGACATATTGATTATATCATTCTTCCTCTCTTAGAACTCTCTCCATTTCTTCTAATGATCCAGATTTTACCCGTACTTCCAGATACAATGCAGGTCACATCCTATTAATGATATTTTCCCTGAATATGCAAGTCCTAATTCTTAAGAAGACAAACAATAATCTACACCTGAAATTGGCCTGAAAACATGATCAATTAATCTGTAGAAGATGAACTTATATCATAATATTTGTATTTGGTTAAAAAAAGCAATTATTTGGCCTCAGACACTTCCCAGCTGTGTGACCCTGGGCAAGTCACTTGACCCCCATTGCCTACCCTTATCACTCTTCTGCCTTGGAGCCAATACACAGTATTGACTCCAAGACGGAAGGTAAGGGTTTAAGAAAAAGCAATTATTTCATTTTCATGTGCAATACACTGAAAAATGTTAAATATAAAGTAATAAAAGGAATACATTAACTTGTTCCAGAGTGATTATTATCTGAATTCCATAAAAAAGGTAAGAATGAGATGGGGAGAAGGACAGCCAGGAAAACAAATGATAGCAACAAATTTATACAACAATTCAAATTTTACCAATTACACTGATCATATTACCATCTTCATTGTATATAGAGGTGGAAACTGAGGGTGAGATAATTTGTTACTTACCCAAAATTGCAAAGCTAGGAAATAGGAGGTGGGACTGAACTCAGGTACTGACTTATAGCTATCTTCTTTACACGGTTCTATACCACACTGACTTTTTCCTCCTCTTCATCATCTCTGAAAATCCTGAGTCCTTATTATCCGAATCCCACAAGCTGTCCCTTATTTATACTATTCAATTGCTTCCAGAATATGTATTTATTTACTAAGCAAATCACTTAGCAGAGATTTTGTTTTCTACTTCCCAACTAAAATAATGATATAAAATATTTAATTCAATTTAAAATGATTGAATTCATTTTAAAAAGGTGAAGAATTCTCTATAGATGGTGTTCCCTCGTCTGTGGTTAGCATCATTCCGAAGTATGGCAGAGAATTCTGGACAAGAGCTGTAACCAACAAAAATCATTTGACTTAACCATACACACAATTTTTAAAAAATGAGATGAAAGATGTCGATTGTGTGGACTACAATGTTTGATTAAATCAATAACTGATAAAGCTTGTTTATTAATATTTATATCTGTAAAAGAAACTGAAATTGGATACAGATCGGGGCCGAGAATTAAATAGGAAAAGAAAATAGGTTAGATTGTCTAGAGAAAATTATAGAGTCCCTTTAATGATCTGAAACCCTCAATATTAATACCAATATTCTATTAGTCTCATGAAAGTGATGGAATACTTGTCAACAAGGTAATGTAGTGGATAATGATGATGATGCTAACATTTATTAATAATGATAGCAAACAATTTTATAATGCTTACTATGTGCGTGGCACTTTACTAAGCACTTGACAATTATCTCTTTTGATCCTTACAATAACATAGGTAGGAAGGTACTATTCTCCCCTTTTTACCAATGGGAAAACTGAGGTGAATGGAAGTTAAATGTCTGAGGCAGGCTTTGAATTTAGGTCTTCCCCCCCCAAAAGAAGTCCATTTTGCATGATCACACACACACACACACACACACACACACATATATATATATATATATATATATATATATATATATATCCTAGATCAAATTACTTACCCTCTTCAAGTAGAAGGAAGGAAGGGAGTGAGGGAGGCAGTTTGGATCTTATAATTTTGGAAAACATATGTTGAAGATTATTATTACATGTCATTGGGAAAATAAAATATCTTTGAATTAAAAAATAAAAAAACAATTTATGTCTTTCTAACTCCAAATCCAACTTTCAACCTAATGACATACTTAGCCAACTAGACATGGAGTGAGGAAGATGTAAATTTAAAGCCTGCCTCAAACATTTAAGAGCACTGTGACTCTGGACAAGTCTCTTATCTTCTCTCAGCCTCAGCTTACTCATCTGGAAAATGAGGAGATAACACAGGAGATATTGTGATGATCAAATGAGAAAATCAATTCAAAGAACTTTGTAAACATTAAAGTACTTCATAAATACCAGTGCTCATTATTATACTAAGGTCTGAAAATTAACAATAAATACCACTGAGGACAATTGCAAGGGATATTTTGGGTGTGATCAGCCTGCCACCTAACACATTATGAAGAATAACCAAAGTAAAGTAGACCAAGAAATGGATGCACTATTGGAAAAGAAGATGGGCTTGTCATGTGGTGAGAGGGATGGATAAACTGTTGGAAGGCCCTTACAATGGCAAGAAAATAAAGGAAAGGCCTCATATTTGAGTGGAATACTTTGACCAACTCATGGAAAGGCAAGGAGAAGGCTTATCCATGGATGGGATGCAAATCTGTGTTATTCAAAAGAACCTACACAACAAAGATAGCAATACAGAAAACTCATAACCTTCGTTTTGACAGAGGAAGGAGATAAAATTAAATATCGAAATCCAATATAAACAAACATAGGGTCTTTTAGTCAATGTGCCTGTTTTTGTTTGTTTGTTTTTTATAAAGAGTAGTGAATTTTTAATTGAGTTCTTCATGTGGTTTCATACATAATTCTCTTTAGGTATGGCATTTTCTTTCTCTGAACATCAACTCCATCTATGTACTGGCAATATAAAGTACCTATGGTGTAGTTTCTTTTTTTTAAATAATTTGACCAATTAATTTAGAATATTTTTCCATGATTACTTCATTCATGTTCTTTCCCTCCCCTCCTCCCACCCCCTCCCATAGCCAACGAGCAATTCCAATGGGTTTTACATGTGTCATTGATCAAGAGTCCATGTTATTACTATTTGCAATAGATGTTTGTTTTAATCTGCTCTCAGAGCATTGCAATCCATCCGTTAGGAATCTCCTTACCAGTCAAACCTTCACAGTTATTCACACTGGGGGAAAAAATGGCATGTGACCCATCAGGTCTGTGGCTATTTGTCTAGGACGGACTCCTTCTGGTTATAGATTTTTAGAAATCTTTTCTTGCATTTTTATTCCTTTACATCATAGGATCACTATCATAGAATTTAGAGTTAGGAGAGAGCTAAAAAAATCATCATCATATAGTATACATTATGGTATCTATTACATGTATGCATATTTTATGCATGAATTTCAGGGGGTTCTGGAACCAGCTCTGGCACATGAGAGATGATAATTAAGTTTTCACTTTAAGCATTTACACCTGGTAACTTGGCAAACCCTACAAATCAAGGTTTGATTTATTGTCTTGCTGATCGCCTAGACTTTAAAAAGTGAGGGAGAAAATTTTAATAATGTAAATTCAACTTAAAGTACATCATGTCTAGATTTTTTGAAAGTCAGTTGTTAAATATTTACCATTATGTGCACAATATGTATAGTAAATAAAAATAAATGAATAGTTACATGTATAATGTGTATATATACATATACATTATATAGTGCTTTAAATTTTGCAAAACATTTTATACCATTATTTAATTTGGTTATTTCAATAATTCTGTGAAACCAGCCCTAGCTTTATTATTATTCTCAATTTATAGATGAAGACACAGAGATTGGTAGAGACTAAATGACTTATCCAAGGTAACATGCCTTACTGTTGGAGGCAGAATATGAAGCTAGGACTTTCTGATTATAAATTACCATTTCTCTAGTATTATTATACATTTATTCTCCTCACATCTTTTTATCTGGCCATAGCAATCTTCTTGCTGTTCTACATACATGGCCCTCCATTGCTCCTCTGTGAGCCTATTCATTGACTCTTCCTTATTCCTATAATGTACTTCCTCCTCATTTCTGCCTTTGGGAATCTCTGGTTTCTTTTAAAATTAAACTCAACCATCACCTTACACTTGAACATTTTCCTGACCACTGTAAAAAATGTGGGGCACCAGGGATGTAAATGTGTCCTAATGGTTTGTGGGTACACACACTGGGTTGAAGGAGAGACAGGATAGAGAGACCAAGAATCAAGATTGGCAGTTAGCCCCAACTGTCACTCTGCTCACCCTAGGCCAGGGTCTTTAGAACCAGCAGGCAAGGTAAAGGGTTTTAACAGTTTTAATTATGAAATAATAATGAAGAATGGGAATAAGGGAATTCTACACTTGAAGACCTAAGGGACAAAACACAAGGGCAAGGGGAGGACTTGACTACTCTAACTCTAGTCCAGGCAGGGCTCAAAGGATCAGTTCTGGATTCACTGGGAGGCTGCTTCAAACCTCGTTCCAGCCAGGTTTGACCAGCATAGTTAAAGGGCCTGAGGGTGGCTGTGAGGGTTCTCACGGTTATCCAAAGATGATCGCAGGAATGCGAAAAGCCAAGGTGGTCCAAGGTACCCAAGTAGAGAGAGTGTGCTTGAGAGGCTATCCACCAGATCCCAAACCCCTCCTCAACTTGGTGCAGCTCTGCAGGTCTTGTCCACTTGTTGAAAGCTACCAACCACTTAGGATCCCAAGGAATTAGAATGCAAGGTGTCCTTAACTCTGAGATCTCCCAGGACTAGCTACAGTTTGTGCCAACCACTAATGGAGTCTCTCTCAGAGCACAAGCAACTTCCTGCTCCTTCATTCCATCTTGGAATGCTCCAGCCCTTCCTGCTAGGTCCATACTATTACTAACTAATATTCCTCACAACACTACCTCAAATGTTAGTTTACTCCCTCTTCAACCACCTCCCTTTATATATAGAGACACACACTCACACACACATATAATCAAATGTGAATGCATTCCCTCTTCAACTGCCTCACTTTATATATATACTTATAATCATAAATATTTAATATACTTAAATGTGCACATGTTGTGCCATTATCAAGTGTCAAACATGTAGTAAACACTAAGTAAATGTTTATCAATAGTTTGTTGATGCCTCACTGCAAAATACTACATGCAAATGAGAAAAAAAGAGACAGATCAACTTGGGCCAACAAAAACTATCCATCAATGATACCTTTTAAAACACCTGCTTATGATCCTATAAACCATTATTTGCCTCCACTGAATCAGGCCATGATCAGAATCAATAAACATATGTTAAGGAGCTATACCATCTTCTTCAGAAATGATCATGAAAACTGGAGACTTTTTTACTTGGCTATGGAAACAATAGATGAATTTGAAGTTTTAATTAGTGTAGTATACCAGGGTGAGTCTAGGTTTGGGAAAATAAGAGTAAATTAGAAGTTTGGAAGGGGGAGATTAGGGTACAGCACATGATTAGTTTGTTGGTTTATTAAGAGTTAAATAAAGGGTTATAGCTAATATAGAAGGCAGCCAATAGGGCGATAGAAATGAGACTCAAGAACCTGAATAAGTGTGTTGTATAGTAAAAAACAAATGTTCCAGGTGTACAAGGCAAAGAGTTTAGGGCCTCCTTTTTTTAAAAAAGGTGAATTGTGTATACAGCCTTTGTATGGGAGAAGGGCATCACTTTGCAACTGCCCTGTATTGTTTTCTAGTATAAGGGATGCTTGCACAACTGTGTCCCTTTCAAGGACCGAGAACAAAGAAAGAATTGGGATGACCTACATGGAGGATATGGTAACAAAGAAAACAGAGTGAAGCATAAAGGTCAAGAATTCAGTAAGAAAGATCTAGAGAGTTAAAGCAAGGAATTATCAAAGGAAGCCTCTTACTCATAAAGAAGAAAGTAATAGAGGTGAAATTAAGATATTTAAACACTTATGAGACTGTATAATAGCTACCAATAAAAGTTTTAGATTTGTAACTCAGAGAACTTGAATGAAAATATTTGCTTAGTTTTCTTATCTTGGGCAAGCTAATGAATTTCTCTAGACCTCAGTTTCCTCATCTTTAAAATAGAGAGATTCTTAAATTCCTTGTGTCATGGACCCCTTTGGAAATATGATGAAACCTATGGAACTGTTTTCAGGAAAATGTTTTTAAATTCATAACATGAAATATATTAAGATTATAAAGCAAACAAAAATTTGATGAAAATAAAGATGTGAGTGTATTATATTACATAATGTCATATTTGACATTTACACATATATCTTTATATACATGCAGAGATTTTCATTTTAATATCTACTATTCATATGTGTATATTATACACATACATATTCCCCTAAACTTTCACAGATCCTTTGAATCAATCTATGGATTCCTTGACTATGGCGTCTAGCCACTCCACTAAAGAAACTTTCAGCCTCCTTTCAACTTTATGATCAAATAGAGGGTTCCTGTGGTGTGTTATATAACTAATTTCTAGTTGAAATCAGTGTAAAGTTTTGAAAGAGGAGTCATGGAACCCACTCACTTCTAGCTCAGAAAGAAAGGAGGAAGAGTATAGTGGGTGGGGGGAAAGGGGAAGGACATGGTAATACTGAGTTTCTGAATATACCATACAGGGAAACTTTTGGAATAAGTTAGCAGAGATTAGAGGGAACAGAAGAGTAGGCAAAAAAAGAGTTATACCAAAAGCATTTATGTAGTCTTATGAAAAGAAAAAAGGAAAGAGAAAAAATAAAGAACCATGATCATGAATATACAGTCTCTCTAACTGAATAGGTATTATAGAGCCAAAACACATGTAAAATAAGCACTTTGAAAAGGTAGAACACAGAATAGAAAGGTAAAGGTAAAATGGTAGAACTTGAAAGGGATTAAAAAAAACCTGTGTGTGTTATGTTTATAAAATGTGAATATCTATTTGGTCTGTTTTGTGCTGGGAAAAATAACAAATATATTAATATGTATCATATGTATCACTCATGATGCTACATAGTATATTATAAGAATGGGATCATGTTAGGGAAAGAGATTAAAGTTCTTTAGGACATACATAATGCCTAAAATAAAATAATAATAATATGATTCTTTATTAGACTTACCATTGATCTTAGAAATTTTCCAGAATTTATCAGAACCAGTTTGTTTATTCAATTCAAATTTGAATGGATCAGTATTTGGGTGGAGATCCTTATCTGATGCACCCAGAATGACCACATTGAGATCTTTGGCATCATCACAAACTTTGGCAAGTGTTGGGTAAATAAGAGGAGCATTGTCATTCACATCTTCCAATTTTATCTGTAGAGTCCCAGTGCCAGTTGCTGGAGGATCACCTAAAGAAAGGGGAAAAAATGCATTTAAACTCAAAACTAGTCTTTGTTTCCAAGAAAAGGCAGGATTCACCACCATTATTTATATAGTCCTTTTTATACTTACCAACTGTGATAGACACTCATATTTTCATTAATTATTTCCAAAAGGGGTGGTCCAGTCACAACAAAAGAGAAAATCTAACAACCAAATCAAATCTTCATTTAAGTACCTACTATTTACAAGACTTCCACTAGATCCTGGGAATATAAAGGCAAAATGAAAATAATGCTTTCCCTCAGGGTGATTATATTCTACTGAAAAGAAATATATATAGTCAAAGAACATCCAAAATAAATGCAAAGAAATTTCAGAGGAGAAAAAAGAAGGTGGGGGAGGTTTGGGGTAGAAAATGGCAACTGAATTGAAATTAAAGGATATTAGGGATTCCAGGGGACAAAGGGAAGGAAAGTGAATACACCACAGGTTTTACTAGATCTCAAAAGAGAAATATAGACTGGATATAGACTAGGAATTATGTGGCTAAAGATGATGATAGAATACACATTTTTTAAACCATTATCTTCCATCTTACAATCAATACTGCACATTGGTTCCAAGGCAGAAGATGGGTAAGGGCTAGGAAATGGGAGTTAAGTGACTTGCCCATGATAACAGCTAGGAAGTGTCTGAGGTCTGATTTGAACCTAGGACTTCCAGTCTCTAGGCCTAGCCCTCAATCCACTGACCTACCCAGCTCCTTCTGATGGAATATATTTGGATTGATGAAATCAGTAAGAGATAATATAAAAGTTAGGATTCTCCAAAAACCAACACATTAGTTTTAAAACAAGAAATCTTTCACATAAAGTCTATATAAATATGATTAATATAAACTGGGAAGGGCTACAAATATGTAGATAAATCAGAACATATCCCCATCTCTAAATCCAATGCTCTCAAAATAAATTTAAAAATTTTAAATTTCTTTTGTAAAGAATATAAACTAATATAATAGGGGTAAAATAATTGTAACTATTTGTTTCATTTGTTTTTCTATAATAATAACTAGTATTTATATCTTCCTTTAAGATGTGTAAATTGCTCTCTATATATCATTTCATTTGACCTTCTTGACTAACCTGGTAGGTATTAGCATTATCATTATTTCACACATGAGGAAAGTGGGACCAAGGGCTCATTAAGAGATTTGCCTAAGGTCACAGTTAGTATTCAAAGTAAGACAGGAACTCAGGTCTTCTTGATTCTAAGTCCAGTTAGACTGTACCCACTGTACCTGTCTCCCCTTGCTTTTCCATAGCTTTGTCTATAGGGTAAAATCTGCTTTAATAACCATGAGGTAATAAATTATATATATATATAATTCTCATCCTTAATACTAAACCCAGAAAACAAAGGTTTTGCTTTGTATCCAAAGAAGAGAGGATGATAAAGAATGCTGGGGTCAGCTTTAGGATTGGAAAAGGGCTTCTTTCTATTCAAGGCAGGATTGTGACCTGATGGTGGCTAGGCAATTGGTCAGAAAACAAGTATTTATGGGGCATTTACTACATGCCAGGCACTATGTTAAACCCTAGGTATACAAAGAAAGACAAAAATGGTCCCTGGTCTCATGTATTTTGAATTCTAATTGGGAAGACATCATGCAAACAACTATATCCATAAAAGATTCATACAGAGTAGAAGGAAGGTGATGTCCAAGGAAAGGCTCTATCAGTGGGTATGGGGGGTAGGATGGGGAAGTAGGGAAGAATATACCTATAATCAAAGGGTTCAAGCCCTATTAGACAAATGCTAAGAGAGGAACTAGAAAAGGATAAACATCCATTCGGAGTCTTCTTTTCACAAGATGGAAGGACTTAGACCTGGAAGGGGTTTAACCTATCATCTAATTCATTTCCCATCCATCTTACATAGGGAGAAATCAATGAGCTTTTAAGACAAAGGAATAGTAGGAGAGGTAACCATATGGGTTTCTCAAACTACTGTTGACTTACACTAAAATGGCAACTAAGCTTTGAGTCAGGAAGTCTGGATTCAAATCTTAATAAGGACATTAACTAGCTGCAAGTCTGAGTAAATTTCCTTTCTCAGGATACAGGATCAGCTCCTCTTCAGTGATCACAGTGTCAGCCAGTTTAGTAGTTCATTGTGGGTCCAGCCTTGGGTGTTATCTTGGACATTTGTCTGATCATGGGAGGCCAGAGCTGTATCTCCTTTTTGAATCTAAACTATGGGGACCTGCTACAAACTGTCTACCTGGGCAAAAGCAGTGAGGTAAAGCCAGTCTGCCAAATTCTTCTGTTGGACAATGCAGTCATTGTCTGAAACTTTGGCAGTGAGCTTAGTCTGGTATATGAACCCTCAGTGTTGGAGAAGCTGGACTGAAGCAGGGTTAAGAGAAGGCCTGAGCATCCTCTCCAAAGTCTTCAGAGCAGGCATAGACTGGAGGTGACTCAACATTGGTGACCATTCTTGGAGCAAGAAGGGAACAGTCTACCTTTCTGGTGTTCAGGGGAGAACAGCTATTAGTAAGCTCCTGTGTGTCCTGTTAACTAGTGGGCCTGTCTAGGCATAGAGACCCTTCCTTCTTTCTGACATCTCTGGTTCTCCCTTTCCCCATTAGTTATAGGATCTGAGAAGGAAGGAGGTTATAGGGTTGGCAGGGGTTGCCCTTGGGACTTTTCAATGACTTCCCACCTTGCCAGTTTCTTCTCTTCAATTAACTTTTTAAAATCATGTTACATATAAAAATATATGTGTGCATTTGTTTATATGCATTCATATATAGATACACATATGTATTTGTTCATTTCAGTTCTAAAAATTTGAAACATAAATTATTGGAAGATTCTGTGAAT
The DNA here is from genome assembly GCF_016433145.1 of Gracilinanus agilis. NCBI lineage: Eukaryota > Metazoa > Chordata > Mammalia > Didelphimorphia > Didelphidae > Gracilinanus > Gracilinanus agilis. The sequence goes on from NC_058131.1 coordinate 215,249,247, forward strand.
TCATCTGTGTACAGAACTATTGGTTTATAATCTCAGTCCAGAAAATCACAAGGAGTTGCCTGAGGCATGTAGACTAATACAGGGTCTCATAGTTAATAAATGTCATAACTAACCATTGAATCTAACTTACCATGCTTTCAAGACCAGAAATCTATCCTCTCTTACAAGCAATCTTTACTGTTATGTGAAAGAGAATAAGAGAATGCATGGAGTCCTCTCCTTCTTTTAAATGGTGAACTATATAGGGTACATTTGACTACTGACATTAATGTGTTCATTTATTTCAGTTGTCTCTAACTTTTCATGACTGTCTTTGGGGTTTTCTTAGAAAAACTATTGACTAATTTGCTATTTCTTTCTCAAGCTCATTTTATAGAATGAGGAAACTGAGATAAATAGGGTTAAGTGACTTGCTCAGTGTTACACAGCTGGCAAGTGTCTGAAACCATATTTGAACTCAGGAAGATAAGTCTTCCTCACTCTGGGCCTGGCACTGTATCCACTCTTTCACCTAGCTGCCCTTTGACAATAGTAATACATCATTATTAGACATCAGAAGAACATTAGGCCTATTGCATATGATGACAGGTTGAGGAAGTGGAGATATGTAGCCTGAAGAAGTGGTTCATGTGTTATGAGATCACCATGTTCCAAAATTCGAGGGTCTGTTATGTGGAAAATAGATTTATACTCGGTTGCATCAAGTATTAGGATTATAGGTATAGATATTTCAATGAGTTTACTCTCATGGGTGGTCTTCAAATAGGGGATGACTGATCAGTTGGTGTGTATGTGGAGAGGACATTTTTTTCAGGCATGGCTGGGAATGAAAAGTTGCCGAGATTCCTTCCAATCCTAAAATTCTGTGATTCTGTGAACACATGGTTGAATGATGACACCTCATCTATTTAGGCACGTTAAGAAAACAAAAGGACTGCATGGTGGCTGCTGGTAGCATTTCCTCCAGCATGAGTATTTGGATTAAATTCACTTTTATGAAAAAATAAATTATTTTTCACTTTTACTGGACTAATTGAATTTTCAGTAAGAATCTAATACATTTTTCATTTCTAACATATTAAAATAAATTCATGTAGCAGAATAGATGAAAAGCATTTGCGTATCTGAAAAATGACTATAAGATTTAGCCTTTCCTGAACTTAATTAAATGGCCATCTTTAATTTTCATAGGATCATATGAGATAGTGGTAGAATGGATTTTTTGATCATCTTGCTCAACTCTCATTTTATAGAGGATCAAATCCAGTTCCAAAAAGGGGAATTGCCCATCACAACACAGAAAGTAAATAGAATAACTAATTTTAGAACCTGTGTTCCACAATTCCAATTTCAGTGTTCTTTATATGAAAAGACATTATGACTCCTGATATTTTAATATTTTAGACCCCATAATTCACTTAATCCAGTGTTAGCAATTTGAGTTCTCATTTCTTTGCCTCTATTAGTGGCATAATTTATTTGCATGTACAAAATAGCAAGGAGAAAAAAAGAATGAAAACATTCTATTATGATCCATGTAATATATTGGATGAGAGATTCAGAGTCCAAAAATTCTTGGTAGACTAGAATGAAAGGAAAAATCAAAGACAGATGATTGCAAGATTTGCTTTAAAAATCAACTTCCCAAGGAGAAGATAGAGGAAACCTATCTTAAAGTTACATAAAACAGTTCTAATGGTTTTGATAGAATGCAATATTAATATCAGTCAGCAATATGATTTGGTAACCAAAAAGCCAACATGACATCAAATTAAACTGAGAATCAGAATGTCTAGAGTAAGGGAGTTGAGAGATCATTGTCCTTAAGCCAATAAGAGCACATCTAAAGCAAAGTATCAGTTCTGGGTGCCATATATTAGGGAAGGAAAAGGAATTCATATTAGCCTACTATGTGCCAGGCACTGTCAGAATTTTTTATGCATGTTATCTTATTTGTTCCTCACAAATACCTTGAGAATGTCCCTACATTATAGGTGAGAAAACTGAGGTGAAAAGAGATTAAGTGACTTGCTCAGGGTCCCACAGCTAAGTATTTAGGGTCAAATTTGAACTTAGGTTTTGCTACTCCAGACTAAGAGTTCTATTTGCTGAGCCATCAGCTCTCATTCCCTCTGTCTCTGTCTTTCTGCCTCTCTCTGTGTCCTTCTGTCTCTGTCTGTCTGTCTGTCTGTCTGTCTCTCTCTATATATATCTATATAGATATAGATATAGATATAGATATAGATATAGATATAGATATAGATATAGATATAGATATACAGATAAAAGGGTTTCCTGCATAAACTAGGATTTGAGTCCAGTCCTTCATGAAGGAAGCCAAAGTAGAATAATAGTTGCTTAACAAATTCAACTCAATTCAATTCAATAAAAGGTTCTATCTTTACATACATATTCCCTTAAAAGAATGTTAAGGATGTACAAAATATCAATATTAGAAGCAAGTCTATATTCAAGTGAAAATCATATACAGAAATAAATTTTTTGTATATCCATAGATATAGATGAGTAGATGTTAAAATAAAGAAGGAATAAAGATGATTATCCAACAAAAGAAAAGTATATTTCCAGTTTCATGAGTTAGTTTCCTTTTCCCTACTTTGTTATGAAAGACTATCATAAACTTCAGTAGGATAGTACATCTAGAATATAAACATCAGTATGGGAAAGTGTTTATTGTCTCTCCGTAGAATAGAAGAGATGTCAAATAACAATATGCTTGTGAAATTCAAACACAACACTGAAATAGAAAATGCAAGGATAAACAGAAACCTAATTAATTTGCTAATTGGTTTTCCTTGCTGCACACATAAGCCCCATGTGTAGCATATACACATATCTTGAAGAAAGCACAGTTTATATGATAAAATCTATTGTGTCATAGTAGACAATATGACTCTGAGTTTAGTGAGACAATAAACATTCCTTCATTTACATGGCAGGTTAATGTAACATTTGTAAAGAAAAAAAAGAACAGATAGTAAGTACATGTAGCCTCCGGCAAATTCCAAGAAGACATTTTCCCAAGGGAAACTTTCCATCCCTGCTCTACCTCCCTCCCAGCATAGCTGTTTGCTAAGTTAACACAAAAACACTAGAAGGAAAATAAGAACAAAGAATGCAAACTAAGACAAACACACAAATAAAAAGAAAAGCTTTTTGCTATCAGTACATTGATGCTAGCTGGCTCACAATTCACCCATGAAAATAAGCATTATCTCTGAGATTTAAGTTACATTAATAAGAAATCAAATAATATTTAACAATATGATATTTTGTATTACAAATATGTGCATATATGTTACATTTTCCTAATATATTGTAAGCTCAATGACAGGAAAGTCCAGATCTCTTTCATCTTTGTATCTTTTACAATTCCAGAGAGCACATAGTAGTACTCTTTGCTTTTATTTGTTGCAAATGTTTGCTGTCTTAAGTTAAATTAATTGATTTCCTTCATCATGTCATCTGTTAAATCCTTCAATTGATCATCCAGTACATTTTTTTAAACCTTACCTTCTGTCTTGGAGTCAATAGCAGAAGAGTGATAAGGGCTAGGCAATGGGGGTTAAGTGACTTGCCCAGGGTCAGATAGCTGAGAAGTGTCTAAGGCCAGATTTGAACCTAGGACCTCCCATCTCTAGGCCTTGCTCTCAATCCACTGAGCTACCCAGTTGTCCCCCCACATCCAGTACATTTAAAACTAAATCAAAACTGGCATTTCATTGGTATAGGGAACTTCTGGTTAAGAATTAATTCTCTTTGTTACTGCAGATCGATGCCTTCTCTGTAACTTGCCAATTTACAGGTATTATCTTTGACACTAAGAAATTGAATAACTTGTTCTGCCAAAAAGATAGGATTTGAGCCCAGATTGCACAATAGAAATTACGAGGATATATGCAGCTAGATAACACAGTGTATGAAGCACCAGACCTAGAATCAGGAAGACTTGGATTCAAATATGACCTCAGACACCTTCTACCGGTGTGACCCTGGGGAAATCACTTAACCCTATTTATCTCAGTTTCCTCATCTGTAAAATGAGCTGGAGGAGGTTATTCCAGTATCTTTGCCAAGAAAACTCCAAATGGAGTCTCAAAGAGTGAGAAATGACTAAAAATGACTGGAAAACAGCAACATAATATTTAGCTTTTTTTTGAGTTTCATGGGTTTTTAGAAGATACACATGAGGAAACAAATGGCAGATCTCTATTAATTCTCAATAAGGAATACTCATTATTACTTTATTTCATCATTATATTGTCATGAGTATTGTCAAGGAATGAAAGATGTAACAGTCATTCATCAGTCCTTTTGGTGTTTACTTCCTAATTGGAGAATAACAATTCCTTATGACTAAATAGCATGTTTCAAGAGTTGGAGGAAGCGAATGGTGCATGTGGCTGTCCTACCATTTCTTTTTTGATGAAGCCAATAAATTTAAATAGCCAATATCATCCTAAGAGGTTGAGAATGACAAAGAGATTGGCTGAAAAGGAGGTCAGGAGACATTAGGGCTCTGATTCCATGTTCAAAGTCAGGTGTAGCATAGAGGTAATTGGCATGTTCATGTTCCAAAAATGTTTCAGGATACACAAAAGCATCTGAAAACCAAAGTCTGGGACAGAATTACATACTGGTATGCCTATCTTGCATTTCATACTATGGTTAGGAATGTAGCCTTAGCGTGAAGAAGAGACCAAAGGGCATAGGAAATGGACACTTTCTTTTCTAAAGCAGATTGCTTCTCATAAAAGGGAGGGATAGTCTAAGAAGGATCTTTGGAATGTTATGATTTCCATTTGTAATACTCATAATTCTAGAAAAGAAAATCATTCCTTTTCCTAGATTCAAATCCATAAAACATTGATAATAATTCCAATAACTAACATTTAAGTTTATAAAACATTAAAAAAAAATTTTTAAACCCTTACCTTTTGTCTTGGAGCCAATACTGTGTATTGGCTCCAAGGCAGAAGAGTGGTAAGGGTAGGCAATGGGAGTCAAGTGACTTGCCCAGGGTCACACAGCTGGGAAGTATCTGAGGTCAGATTTGAACCCAGGAATTCCCGTCTCTAGGCCTGACTCTCAATCCACTGAGCTACCCATCTGCCCCCTACAAAACATTTTAAAGAAGTTACATCATTTTATTTTTACTACAAAACTTGGGGGGGGGTAGTTACTATTTTTATTGTCTTCATTTTATAGATGAGAAAACTGAAACAGAGAAAGATTATTTGACTTAACTAGGATCACACCGCTAGTGAGTAGCTGAGGCAGGATTCAAACTCTGGTCTTCTTGATATTAAGTCCAGAGGTCTGTTAATTATTCCACCTAAACTGACTGCATTTTGAAACTAAGGATTGGCATGATCCTTCTATGACAGCTAAAAAATATTCTGTCTATTTGGCTTGAACTGGTGCCTACAGTTATCACAAGTGACATTTTAATACAAAAATCTTTCTATTCTTCCCAATTACTTTTGTTTTGGTTAAGGTACATGGCTATGCTGGCCATAGAGGACCATGACTACTGTAACTTTAATATTCAAACATACAAAAATCCAAAAGAATTAAACCAACACAATTAGTGTGGTTACCACCCCCACCCTCAACCCACTTCTGCCATGGAGAGTGATATCCTATCTAACTGCTCCTACATTATGATTAATAGTTTACAGATACAGTGAAACAAAACTTTCAGAACAGAGGAGTCAACATTGTATAGAACAAAGAACATGAAGCAAATAATCAGACCTGAGTTTTAGAGGCAGCTGGTGATATGCTGTTTAGAGAGTTCTGATCCTGGAGTCAGGTAGAGCTGAGTTCAAATCTAGTCTCAGATATTTACTAGCTGACCTGAGATAAGTCACTTAACCTCTGTTTGCCTCAGTTTCCACAACTGTAAAATTGGTATAATAATAGCACCTAACATCAGTGATGGGCATCCTTTTGAGTTTGGTATGTCAAAATTTGCCAAAAACCAAACATAACTTGGGTAGTGTGTCACTTCGAGAAAAAAAATATAATTTCACGATAGTTATAGTTTAAATCACAAAAATGTATAATTGTAATATATAACTGTATTTAATAAACCAAAAATAGGTGAATTAATATAAGTAGTATTATCATCTATAGTACACAGTGTCTACACTACAGCAAATGTTTCATTGTTGGTATTCAGCCCCATACTTCTCTGTATGTGGCTGCATGTCATCAAAAATGGTACGTGTGTCAGTGCTGACACATGTGTCATAGATTTGCTATCACTGACCTAACTTCTTGATCAATGACAGCTATAAAATCCAGTTGAATTGTGCATTGGCTATAGGAGTAGGGAGGGAACAGGGGAGGGAAAGAACATGAATCATATCCATGGAAAAATATCAAAATTAATTTAATTACTTAAAATTTTTTAAAAAATAATAGCACCTAACCCAATGTTGTTGTGAGAATCAAATGAGGTAATATGTATAAAGACCTTAACATAGCATATCTTGTCTAAAATATATACTGGCCCATAGTATATACTGTTTAAATGCTGTTTCCTATTCCCTTTTAATCTAAACTCTGATAATAACTGTTAGTTGAATCTCGGGAAAATTATTTCCCCTTCCTTAATATAAATTTCTTTATCTGATTTCTGAGTCTTCTTCCAAGTCTTGCATTTGATGATTTTTATGAGTAGAAGGACATTGGGTCCTTGTGTTTTTCCTTCTGAGGATGCTTGAAATGAATTTAAGAAACAGTCAAGAGGCAAAAACACAGAGGATGTCAGAGCTAGAAGGGATCTTACAGGTCATCTCTTCGGATCTATATCTGAATGGAACATCTTCAGTCTACTTGATAAGTGTTGATCAGGTCTTCACTTGAAGACCTCGAATGAATGGTAGGTCAATTCTTTTGTGAAAAGACAGGCTATTACACATTTGGCAGCTATAATTGTTGACAATTTTTTTTCTTATCTTAAGTATAGCTCTGTAGCTTCTGTTCATGGCTCCTAGTTCTGCCCTTTTGAGTAAAAATATCCAGTCTAATTCTTCTTTTACATAACAGTTCTTCAAACACTGTAAATTGCTTTAAAGCTGCCCGACCCTAGTCAAGTACATTCCCAGTTCTTTCAGTGATTATCATGGGGATATAAACTTGAGGCTCATCACCCCTCCTAGTTGCCCACCTTTGGACAGTCTCTATAAAAATGTTGGTGCCTAAAACTGAACATAATACTCTAAATTCACTTTGAGCAAAGCAAAGTACAGTGAGATTGACCTTCACCATCTCTAGATAAATGTAAGTTAAGTTTTCTTTAGCTTCTTTGTCAGTCAGGTTGTACCGCTTCTTTACATAGAGATATTTCCATCCCTGTCCTGGGAACGACTTTTTTTCAAAATGGTTATGCTCATTATGCAAATTCTATGGGCATTGATGGTGTCAATACTTCATAGGTTTATAGAAATCTTAGTTATCTCATGGAAATTTCAAATAAAAAGAGACCTAAGTAGTTACCTGATAAGATTCATATCTTATAGAGAAGGACCCTGAGGCACATTGAGAAAAGATTATTTTGATATCATTAGAAAATTACTATACTAAGGTCATATATTGAGTAGAACTGGAACATGAGTCCAAGTCTCCTTATTTTTAGCTTGTCAGCATTTTGTTCTATGCTATGTATTATGAATAAGGAATATGTTTTTCCCCCTTTAGAGGAGATAAGATGTTTTCATCTTTTCCCCCCTTTTACTATACAAAATGCAAGGTTCACAGAAATGCAGCCAATATTTCTGATGTGATTAATATTTTGCTGGAACATGAAACAGTGCAAAGCGATGAATGTAGCTTCAATTTATTTTTCCCCTTTAATTAATATAGCAACTGGGATGAGGGGTGATAAACTGGCCTAATTGGGTTGCCATAGTAACTAACTGTCTGACTTGTTCCATAAGAGCATGTTTTAGGTGGATTCCTTCTGTGGTAATTTGATCACATGCTCCATGAAGCCTAGAGACAGGTTAAGAGACATGAGAAGAAATTCACATCACATGTTCTTTGATACTTCTTTGTTATTCAAATTTTATATTTCTTGTTTGGGGATATTTGGTTGTCAATTGCATATGGAACTAAATAATCTCATTTGTTTTCACTTATAATGAATTGGAATGTTGAACCTTGCACAATGTTTCCATTTTGAATGAGCTGGCAATAGCATAATTCTTGCCAGTTTATTTGAGAAGACTAGAACAGGATAAGTTAGTGTGTGACAGTTATATAGCAAGAATAACAGAGAAACAATCTGAGGCTGGTATTGATATACACGAAATATTAAAATATATAGAGGAAAGTGTCTTCAATTCATTGGATGGATGTCCTATGGAGGATTTATAAAAGATCCACAAAGGATGAGAAGGCTCTTGTGGATTACAATCTGCACTGGTAGTAGTGCCAACCCTGATAAGAACATGTAATCATCAAAGTATATTAAATCCTTCCTGCAGTATATATCTCATTTGTTCCCATGGATTAAAATCATGTCTACAAAGATTACTCCTAAATCTACAGACTAAATACAAATTTCTTGCTTGAATTCCTGTTGTGCATTATCAACTACCAGCTGGACCTCTCTTCTTGGATATCCTGTAGATATCTCAAATTCAATATGTTCAAAGCAGAACTCACTGTCTCCTCTTCCTTGCCTACCACTAAAACTGCCTATTCTCTGAATTTCTCCATATATTTTGAGGGAACCATAACACTTCTGATTATTCAAAGTATATGTGCTTATGTACATGCAATTCACTATATCTAAAATTAATTTCATTGTCTTTGCCAACATCTGGAATTCTTTAAAGCTCAGCTCAGATGGAACTTTTTCTATGATGATTTTTCTTTCTTTTTTTCCGATGATCTATGATGATCTATAAATCTATGATGATTTTTCTCATTACTCCAGATATTAGCACTCTCTTCTTCCCTTATTTCCTTTGTAGAATACTTATCCCTAGGGTTTTCATAACTTTCAATAGAATGTAAGCTTCTTGAGGTCAGGAGCTATTTCATTTTTTATCTTTGTATATGTAGCACTTAGTATAATAGCTGAAACATGATAGATATTTAATATAGTTGTTGAATTCAATCGAATTGAGAAAATGTTGTGACTCATGGTCACAATATTTTTGTCTTAAAGTTTGTGTGCTGCAATGATTCAGGATAGAATGAGTTATATGCAGCAAATGGTTATTGTGGTTTAAAAAAGTCTTGATATCTTTCTTTTTAAATGTTGCTATGAGACACAACATGCGTGATGACAAGGAAAGGAATAGGAGAGCATAATTCCATTCTCAAAAGCTATTATTTCTATGATATTGAACACATCTTATATTTTGTAAACTGTCTATGAAATAGTTATATGTCAGCCTACTTCCCGAGATTCATATGTTGAGAGATTTTTTCACTCTCTTTAAGCAAGGGAAATAGAAAGTTTTTAATTAACATCAGTATTCTATGCTCCTGATAAGCTTCGAGGCTTACAGAGTTGCCATGACAAGATCTCTCACCGCCTCTGAGATACATGATTAAAATATTTATTGAATTTGTGAGACTATTGAGGGAACACTTCCTACCAACAGATGGTCTGGTGAGTGATTGCTCAGGGACTGAAATTTCACAAATGGCACCAATAGTATGGTGAAGGCATCATTGTTTATCATGTAGAGCTATATCCTCTCCCCCTGGATTCATTTGTGGATTAATAAGTGATAGGATGGTTTCAGAAGAGGAAGCTGACTAGTGCAGACACATTTCCAAAGTGACTCAAAGGGCTCTAATTTCCCTTAAAATTATATTATAAAAACCCGGGGGGGGGGGGGTGCGGGGAGGGCAGCTGGGTAGCTCAGTGGATTGAGAGCCAGGCCTAGAGACAGGAGGTCCTAGGTTCAAACCCGGCCTCAGCCACTTCCCAGCTGTGTGACCCTGGGCAAGTCACTTGACCCCCATTGCCCACCCTTACCAATCTTCCACCTATGAGACAATACACCGAAGTACAAGGGTTTAAAAAACAAACAAACAAACAAAAAAAACCCTTGTCCTGCATGTAAAAAGTGACTGTGGGTCTCAATTTTACTTGGTTGGGTTTTAGCAATATGTGTGGGAAATTATTTGAGCTGCCACCATGTTCCCCACCATCTTTGATGGAAAAAAAGAAAGAAAGAGTATATAAATAACCATGCTCTAAAGTATATTAGAGATTTGGCTAGATTGTAAGATCCTTGAGGATAGGAACTGTTTTTACTTTTGACTTTGTATTCTCAGCATCAAGTACAATAATTAAAAAAGTACATAGAAATTGCATTATAAATGATGGCTGCTAAATTGACCAACAAGATTTTTTAGAGTCATTAGTGCTTTTCACATCACTCCAGGCTCAACAATAGTAATGCTAAACAACTAATGGAGAAGATTTCCATTTCTATTCAGATGTAGAGGCCTAAAATAAATAAACACATATTACAGATGTTTCTCTATCATGCATCTTTTCTTCATTTTTAAAATAAGAATTTATCTTTTCTTGAAATCATGTGATGGGTCCAAGGTAGAGTCTTGGCCCTATAATTAAGATCCCAATATCTGTCTCATACGGGGATCAGGGTGCTAATAATGGACTAGTGTGGCAGCGTTATTATAATTGGTGAATTCCTGCAATGATGACGTGTTAGCAACAGAATCATTAGTGTTTCCTTGAGTGACACTGCATGATAACCTCCCACAGACTCATTAGAGCCACAAGGCAAAGGAAGCCATCTTTCTCAAGCTGCTGAACCTGTTGAAATGCAGTCCCAAAACTGTGATATACCCATTGTCATACAACAGGCAGACTTGCCAAAGATTACCTTCTTGCTGACTGAAAAACTGTTGTCAAAGAGGAGAGAAGTATAAAAGATACACCTCCAGGGTTTTGTCTTTAAATCTCTTCATCACTGTTAATTGACTACTTTGTTGGGTGTATGGCCCAACCATCGGCTCCTTTTACTGATACTTAACACATTGGCTTCCTCCAATCCATGTGAATCTTGCCTTTCTTGTACTGAATTCTACAACTATAGAATCTTTTGGTTCCTCCAACAAACACATTTATTACAATGAGACACATATTTTTTAACTTGCTTAACTCATAGAAAACATTTTTTTTATTTAGGAACAGTTTGACTTGTTTCTAAACCACCAGTTCTTCTTGGTACCATTCTTTTCATGAACAGTTTGAAATGAAAGCAGATGGGGAATATGCATCAAGTTCAGTGGAGTCATAGCAAAGTGAACAATTCATCATGGGCTCTGGAGATGGTATGCAATTCATGGGGTCAGGCCCATTCAGCTGCCCTGTGCCATTAAAATAACTAGCAATGGAAGCTATTTTTTCCCCTACTACAATAAACAGCCTGGGCAGCAAAAATCCCAGAAATGAGACCTTTTGGAAGTAAAATGTATATGTATTTGTTTGTTCCCTAGATTTATAGCTTAGCTATTCCCTGAAGATCTCAAAGCCTGGTTCAGGGACCTTAATCAAAAATATCTAACATCAGAAAACTTCAAACCAGGGATGCAAGGGAGAACTGGGTAGGGGAGAGAAACTGGGCAGGAGAGAGAAAGAAGCAAAACCAAATCAAGTACAAATCTAAGTCCCTGGAGTACCTTTTCTGGTTCCTTTTTCCAATTTTGGGAGCTATCTGGGGCTTCTTTGCAGACCAATCACCTTTACAAGTGTAATTTTTGAAATGTGAAGTAAAATCTCCAGTGACGGTTCCCAAACCACATGGGACAATCAGATTGACATCTGACTTTTCTGGGTGGTTAATAGAGTGGAGACCATAACTCTACCAGGACTTAGCATCTACTAATAGTCATTGCATTACCTTGCACTCAGCATATTCCTGAGTGACTTCCATTCTTATTACACTCTAAAATATCCATTTTGCTGTTTTCTTGAATATTTTTTATTTTTGTTTTTTTACCTAGACCAGCAATTTCCATCCACCGAAATCCTTTAATAAAGAGTATCTATGCTCTAGAGACCTCATCTTAACCTTTTCGAAAAATCAGAACTATATAAGGTAAATTATGATATTCACCTCCAAAGATAAAAGAGCAAAATCTTGCCAGTGTGAAAGGTCACAGTTTATTCATCTATAGAGAAAATAAATTCATTGATCAGATCATTTAACTATAGCGCTACTTTAGCAAAATATAACTTCACCTACATGGAAATAAAATAATTTATGTTAGAAACTCAATTTTTAATTCAAGGAAATTGAGGGAGTTCAAGAATATTGTTATATCACTTATACACTATCCCCATATTTCAGAATGATGACCTTAACAGAATGATTTATATCTGAGGAATTATGTTGGTTCTCTATTAGTGATTTTAGACTAAGATTCCATCCATCATCAATCAATAATATTGTGCAAATTGGTCTTCCTATAATTTTTGGATTCCCAAGAAAAGGGTCCCATTATGCCTTTTAACTACAAATTTGCCCTTTCTTTATCTTTTCCCTCATTTTCCAAATCAAGGAAGTATTGAGAGAGACAGATAAAGACACAGACAGAGAAAGACAAAGACAGAGACAAAGAGACAGAGGGAAGTGGTTTCTCTCAAGCACTATATCCTATGCTTTGATGTGATCACCATTATTTTAAAATTTTTCTTCATGTAGATAATAGGTATGTGAGTTGTTTAATTACTTACAAGTCAAATGTTTATAGCAAGCAGAGTAGAAGTTGAGGAAATAGACTAAAATTTTTTCTTTCCATAAAGAGGTGGGTACATCCTTTATTCTTTGAGTTCTTCAGAGTTCTGATGACTCTGACTACATCTCACTTTTATGCTATGGTTCTAACTTCCTTTTTGTGTTCTGGCATATACTGCTCACATGCTACTGATGCTTTCCAGTTTAGCTTATTTAGTTCTGGGAACGACTAGAGAAAACCTCCTCATGCTACTTCTCTTACAGGCTCTGCATCTCTTAAAGCTCTTAAGTATAACTAAAGTCCCCTTTTGGACTCGGTGATTTTAAAAGTCTAAATCACCGTAAAGATTGTTTGAGTCTCAGGACTACAAATACTATTGTTATTCCTCAAACTCATATTACTGTAGGATAGACTGAGAAGGATAGGGGAAAGAAGCAGGTTCATTATGTATTTTAACAGTAATCCAGATAAGGAGTTATAATAGCCTGAAAAGGCACCATTAGCTAAGACTATTATAATTTCTATATATACCATAAAGGATACTGCGTACCATTGTAAAAGATAACTAATTGGACTTTTTTTTTCAATGCTCACTCTTATGGTTATAGTGGTAAAATATAACAAGAAATTCTGTAGAAAAAAATCTAAAAATAATTTACAACTGATTAGTTGATGGAGTGGCAAGGAAGAGGGAAGAATCAAAGATGAATAAAAGGTTATAAAATTTGATGAGTTGGAGAATATAGTCTTTTTAACAGAAATAGCAAAGTTTGGAGGAGCATGACTGGACACACTGTGTGTGAATGAGCTCCATGGTCTTATCCATCTCCAAATCTATGATTCTATTCATTTTCTATTTTGTTTTCATTTTTTCCAATACGGTAAATGGACTTCAATTTGGAAAAGACAGAATTTGATTAACCACTCATTTATTAAATTCCTAAAATGTATTAGATGCTATGCTAGACATTCAGGATATAAAGAAAAAAAATACAGTGTCTTGTCATTAAGGAAATTACTTTTATTGGCATAAATGCCGATGAGGGTGAGGGGAGGGTAAAAGGATATTTAAGTACTCTAAATCAGCTCTATCTTTCTGGCCCTGATAATTTTATCCCAGAACATTGATAGAACTTGTATATATGACATCTGAGTTATTTTCATAAATTTTTGGAAATTATAAAGAATGGGGTGGCAGATTCCAAAAGAGGAAAGGTAAGCAATTGTCCTGGTTTTCAAAGGAGGAAAATGGTAGATTATGGAAATAGTTTCCCAGGAAAATTGATGTTATCTCAGAAAAATTTTAGAATAGATGATTAAACAGATGATTTGATCTGTCTCTCCCTGAATACAGTGTCTGATAAACAATCCTTACTCATAAAAATATATCAATAATCAGGAAACCACATACAGAAAGTAGAAAAATTTGATCTTAGTATCAGATATCACAATTATATTGATTAGATTCAACATCTACCTTTCTGGGGAACTCCTGGGTTCTATTTCCTTTAGCATACCAATTTATTTGCTAAATGTGAGAGGAAACTATGGGATTATTTTAGTTTATACTTTTCTTATTTTTCCTCATGTAGAAAAATATTTCATGTGGTTATAGGAACTCTTTTGAGAACTTTTCATAACCTTTTACTATTTATTCAGAGGGGGAAGGCTTTTGATAATTTACATTTGCTTTATTGCTTTAATCTTATATTTTGACATCAGATCATTCTCAGAAACATTTCATGCAAAATTTTCCCTTATTCAGCTGCTTCCCTTTTTATTCTGTTGCATTACTTTTGTGGGTATGATATTTTTTCAACTTGATGTGATCACAGTTATCTTGTTTTAATTTTTGTAATCATCTCTAACTTTTCTTTTGCCTAGAAATTCTCCCCCTCAGCTCACAAGTTCTAAATCTCTACTCTCGCACTCTCTCTCTCTCTCTCTCTCTCTCTCTCTCTCTCTCTCTCTCTCCCCCACAATTTTGCTTCATTGTGGCAAATACCATAGATGCTGGTTAAAACTTAATTTCTATCAAATGTAGGAAGGATTCACATTAGACATTGTATTTCTTCCAGAAGTTGACATCATCCTTGAAAGATGGCCTCTAAGGGCCATCTTTTTTTATTTTGGTGTTTGTAGAAACAGTGTTTAGCGTAAGGCTTGGCTGATGGTGCACAGATGACAAATGCTTATTGACTGATCACTGATTGACTATTGACTTAAAAACATATTTAACCTACATCAAGTTTAAATCTATCCTGAACATATTTACCTCAGAAGTTAGAGTGCATAAGAAGGCCTAAAAACAAGAGAGAGCCAACTAGAAGGCTCAGTGGATTAAGAACCAGCCTAGAGATATGAGATCCCTGATTCAAATCTGACCTCATATACTTCCTAGCTATGTGACCCTGGACAAGTCACTTTATTCCCATTATCTAGCCCTTAACACTCTTTTGCCTTCCAACAAATACAAAATGTTGACACTAAAATAGAAGGTAAGGTTTTTTTTTAACTAAATGTTCACTATAATTCAAATACTTGTAAAAAGTTTTTTAATACTTACCACTGTCTATTGCAAGGAAAAGTGCAGTGTATATATTATTGTGGACAAATGGAGATTCACGGTCCAAGACAGCTGCTGTATCAATTGTCCCATTTATTGGGTTGATGTATAACCATCCTGCTGGATCTTTATAAATAGAATACCTAAAACAAAAAGACAGACATATTAAGGTTATTGAAACTGGTGCATATTTGAATACAGAAAGGACAATGTGCTTTATATCACAGAATGATGTAACACAGCATTGCTCTTGACCTGGAATTCTTTAAAGGGGAATTATTTGTCAGAATTTTTTCTTAATTCAGAAAATTGATCAAGTTTTCATTACTAGCAGATCACATCAAATATATCCATTTCAGTCACATATTTAAGACATTTACCAGAAGTCTCAGTGTGTTTAATGTTGACATTCAGAGTATACTGGGGTGGGGGGGTTAGTAGGAAGAGGGGAGCAGCTCGGTGGCTCAGTGGATTGAGAGCCAGGTCAAGTGACAGGAGGTCCTAGGTTCAAATCTGGCCTCAGACACTTCCCAGCTGTGTGATACTGGACAAGTCTCTTAACCCCCATTGCCTAGCCTTTACCACTCTTCTGCATTGGAACCAATACACAGTATTAACTAAGACAGGAGGTAAGGGTTTACAAAAAGAGAATATACTGGCTCACTAGCAGTCTATTTTTCAGACCTACTGATAGTCCTGTGTTTATGCCACATGTAGAGATGACAGGCAGTGGCCACTTTCACCATTCATTGAAATCTAAAATCGAAAGTCATTGTATATGAAATAAGTAACCGAAATCAATCATTTTTCCCAGAATGAGAAAATACAGAAATGTAAAGCAAATATTTCACTGACATGGCCCCAAGGTTCTCATTATCCTAGAAAGAACAAGGCACAGACACTGAGAGTCATTTTAACCACTGAATGAAGCATTTCCCTTAGAGTATACAATCACAGGGTAGCATCAGCACTTGAAACAAGTTTGAGAGCCCTGACTAGATCAGTCTGTGGCTCTCCACGTTTTCTGTCTCCACACTACTCCTTGCTTTATTCTGGTGGCCCAGTTTGGGGGTTGGGGAGAGAAGAGGTGAGAAGGAGTAATGAAGTGTGATTTGAAATTTTCATTACAAATACTTTGATTTTATTATATTACTAAGTATTCATTTTATTAGGAGCATTAAATGGCTTCAATGTAAGAAAGCATCAGCCATAATATGTAAAGAAACTTCAGTGAATCTATAGATTTCTATCTTCTTCATGGAATGGAGAGTTTTCTCAAACACCAGGTTCACTGGGAAGCTATCATTGGGACTGCCTTATTACCAATTACTTCCTTCACACTGTTCCAAGTGGACCATAGGCTTACAACTGCATTTCCACCCAAATTTCCATTCTGAAAAATATTTATCCCAAGACAGATAGGGAATGTGTCCTCTCATTGGTCTAATAAAGGTGACAGAATTTGGCATTTGTTCCTGATAGCATTTCCACTTTCATCTCAAGTTTCATTAATAAAATAACAGTCTGATTTAACAAATAGGAGTGAAGACCTTGAAATAAAACACTTTGTGTTACACTACAACCTCAGTTTGCTCAGGGGAAGAGAGATATTTTTGACTGTCAAATCAAAAAAAAAATCATATGAGATTGGAGAGCTTTTCTCATGCTAAATCTTTAGAAGAGTGGCCTCATAGTCAAATTTAGATATTAATCAACATTATTTATAAGAGATCTTATAATACCAATATCTTAATATAGGGGTGGAAGGCATGCAGCTTAAGGTACTACAAGAATATTTTTCCCCTTTTGAATGAATTTTGGTCCATATTTCTTTATTCAGGATAATTTTGGATTATATGAACAGGCAAGCAGACAAGGGTCCAGACTCACCATCGATTCTTTTTTTATATAGAATCCTTAACTTTGGACTTAGAATCAATACTAAATATTGGTTCCAAGGCAGAAGTGCAGTAAAAGCCAGCTAAATAAGGTACTTGCCCAGGGTTAGCCAGCTAGGAAGTATCTGAGGTAAAATTTGAACCCAGGACCTCTAATCTCTGGCCCTGACACTCAATTCAATGAGCCAACCCACCCATTGATACTTCTTGACTTCTGAATATCCTTTTTATAACTATTTAACCAAAAAGCAAACATTAAGTGGCTACTAAAGCACAGTGTGAGAAATTGTGTTATCCATGGGGATACAAAGGGGAAAAAATGTAATTGTCTCTACCCTCAAGAAGGTTACATTCTTTCAGGAGAAAAAATGATAAAAAACAAATATTTGCAAAATAAATACCAAGTAATGATTTGGCTGGCGGGGAGGGGTGGTCACTGATGGTTGGGTGTATTACGGAAGCAATCATAAAGGAGGTGACATGACATGACCTGTGAAATAAACTAGATTTCAAGAGACAAGAGGAGTTCAGGTACAGATGCAGGCGATAAAAACACAGAGATAGGAGTTTAAATATCTTATTGGTAGGGGTGGGAGTGGGCAGCAAGAAAGCAAGTTTGGCTGAATTGGAAAATATCCTAGTGCTTGAAAAATAGGTTGGAGCCAAGATATGGAGAGTTCTAAAGGTTCGATTAGGAGACTTTCTCGATCACAGAAATAATAAGCATCCCTTGGAGTTGAATGAACAAAGGAATAACAGTCCAACTTGTTTTATAATAATAATCTTTGGTCAGCTTTGTGCAAAATGTCAGCTCTGTGATGAAGAGGAGAGACTTAAAGTTTAGAGACCAACTATATGGCTATTGCAATACTACAGATTTGTTTGAGTTGAGAAAGATCTGGCATGGGATGAGCATTGGTTGAGTAGAGAGAAGTAGGAAATGTTGTGGAGCTTGAATCAAGATTTGACAAATGGCTGGGTTTGTGCAATGAAGGAAAGAGAGAAATATAATATGACTGAGATAACAAACTAAGGTGACTGGGAAATGAGTGGTAGCTTTGAAAGATATAAAAAAATTTACAAAAGAAGTGAATTTGTGTGTGGGTGGTAATGATTTTTGTTTTTATCATCTTGAATTATAGAAGCCTGCGGGATATACAGTTCAAATGTCCAATGAGTAGCTTGGTAGAGAAGGAATACTAGAGTTCAGGTAAGACAATACATCTGGGTATATATAACTTGGAATCATCTAATTAAAACTGAGTTATGGAAAATGATGTGAAATAAAAAGAGAGGAGAGAGAAGAGGAGCGATACACCTCCTTAGATGATGAAAAATGGCAGGGTTGGTGAGGATTTTTAAAGGACGGAGATCTTGCCATGTTTGTAGGCAGTATCTTTCCATGACAGAAATCACTGACCTTTGTTGCTTAATTCAGAATAATCAGAGTGTAACTAATTTATAAAGTGTCCTTTTCTTAAATGTTGAAAATTGGTTCCCCAATATGTGGCCTGCAATTCCCTTGGAGACCAAGGAGTTATTTTAAAGCATCCAATAATTTTTGGATTCATATGTCCAGCAGGCATGATCATTTTGATATTCGTGTAGCTTCAATATGTATGTATATAACACAACGTATATGTATATATCTATATCATCTATATCTATTTATCTATCTACCTACCTACCTGTCTCTATCATTTATTTATCTATCTATCTACCTACATATTGGGGTAACTAGTTTGCAAAGTGGTTAGAGTGCCAAGTATGGAGTCAGGAAGAACTAAATTCAAACCCAGCCTCAGACATTTATTAGTTTGTGTCACTGGGTAACACTTTTAATGTCTATTTGCCTCAGTTTCCTCAAATGAAAAATCAGGATAATAATAACATTCTTCAGTTTTTGTGAGGAAAAATGAGATAATTGTAAAGCATATAGCACAGTACCTGGCACCTAGTAAGCACTATATAAGTGTTAGCTATTGTTATGATCATTGCTAATATTTATCAGTATTGTATTTATGAGTAAATACATATGTATAATATTTTCAGAGCTGTGTAGATACTATTATAATTGATCAAAATAAATGAATTTAAAAAGCAGGATTGAATCAATATATACTTATCATTGCATATTTTCTTGATTACTAGATGGAATTTTTAAACTGGAAAAGCTTAGGAGCTATCAATGCAAACATTTAATAAGATATTGACTTATGACTAGTACCAATTTTCTCTTTGCTTCCCCTGGCAGGGTCCTGACTCTCAGTGCCATCAAATACAAAAGACAATTTCTGGTTTCCTAGGATGAAACTCAAAGATATGAAATTAAAGTAATTAGCATTTCCTCATTAGTGTATTTCAGAAATGTGATTAAGTACATATTTTTATTGATATGGAAACCTGACCACTGTATATAGCATTACTTTTTATGATAAAATGACTTCTGGGTTTCAACAACAATCTTGAATTTGAAATAAACCCCTTTATCTTTTGCATCTTGGGGTTTTCTAGTACCTGTGGGTCTTAACAAAATAAAAAAAATATCCTGATGGTTGTAACTTCTCGTTAAATATTTTTGTTATCATAGATTTGGTTTTATATAAGTTGTGTTTTGTAACAGAAAGGCCCAGAATTGGAAAAATATTATGATTGTCTTTTATTCATTTAATGGTATCATATTTTTACTGATTTGAGTTACTACTAATGAAAAAAAAAAAACTCTGCCTATAAGAACTGAGGCTAAGTGATGGATTAGGTCTTGGTTGCTGTTGTTGTTGGTGGTGGTAGTAGTAGTAGTAGTAGCGGTGGTGGTGGTGGTAGTAGTAATAAAGTATTATTGAAGCTTTTCTTTGCTCAGTTCATACTTTTCTTTTTGTCTTAGAAAAAATTGCCATGTGGAGATTCAACTTCCTACCTGAGGCATCTTACTGTTAACTAGCTGTGGAAAATTAATAGTACCACCACCAGCACTATTACCATTATTACTGTTATTATTGCTATTTCTGCTACTACTATTTATTTAATAATAAAACCAAAAGTGCTATTTCCCATTTGGGATTCTCATGTCCTAAATATAAGTAATATTAAGTATGTTTAGTTGTAATCTTTTTTGATTATATGTTAATAATTTTATTTGAAGCATAGCTACCTGTAGCCTCACAAATTTTCATTTCAACAGGTTTTTTCCCCTTGCTTCTCATATCTGAAAGACCCTTTGCCTTTCCCTGCCCCATGATTCTAAGATAACAATAGTATTTAGCAAATTTATTCCCAAGATCTTTATTAGGACCTAAGCTGAAAAAATACACTCATTTCAGGGCAGCTAGGTGAGATTGTGGATAGAGCACCAGTCCTGGAGTAGGGAGAAGCTGGATTCAAATCTGACCTTAGACACACTTCCTAGTTTTGTGACCCTGGGCAAGTCACTTAATCTCATGTACCTTGCCCTTAGCATTTCTTATGTCTTTCAATTGATATTTAGCATCAATTTATTAAAGATAGAAGATAAATTTAAAAACACATACCCATTCCAAGATAACCACCACCCACAAATGTTATAGTTCTTATGAAACTCTTAGGTCAGTGATGGTGAACCCTTTAGACTAAGTGCCCAAACTGTAATCCTCATGCCACGTGTGAGCCCTCCCCTCTGCTAGAGGAGGGAGAAAGCATTCTCATTGGGCTGCTGGGCAGAAAGGTGGGTGAAGTGAGAAATGTCCTCAGATCCATGTGGAGAGGGGAAAGGGAGCAACTGCTTCTGGCATGCTCCTGCACATGTGCCA
This sequence comes from Gracilinanus agilis, assembly GCF_016433145.1. Classification (NCBI taxonomy): domain Eukaryota; kingdom Metazoa; phylum Chordata; class Mammalia; order Didelphimorphia; family Didelphidae; genus Gracilinanus; species Gracilinanus agilis. Next base: position 215,270,261 of record NC_058131.1, read on the forward strand.
TAGGTTTGCCAACATGGCCTTAGTTTAATTACGGAATTAGCTCATCATATATTTCCATATGACAGGTGCATACATCTGAAACCACTGAAAATCTTGACTGTGTTTTGACTCTTAATTTCCCCAAGGACCAAAGAGGAATAGAGAAAATAACATTCACAAGCTGGACATATGTTCTTTCACTAATTAGTACTATAAATCTTCAAGAATATTCCAAAAATCTTACCAATAAGGACTAATATTATAAGGAAAACTTTTTCTTTGTTTCTGAAAACATCTATTTCCAGTGTCACACATATTCTCATTTATATGTTCACTGTGTAGGTTTTTGGGAAAAAATAAAACAAAACAGAAATTCTCCACACCTGGAGCATCCCAGCTAGATTGACCTACCAAGGTCTACCCTGGCAACATTTATACTTCTCAAGTCGCAGTTCAACTGAAATCCAGCAAAGTATATCTGATTCTCTACAGTAATTCATTCTTCAAAAACCTAATTGGAATATACATGAGTTATGCATTACATTTTGCTTTCACATTTTTTTTAGTCTGGAAGTAAGACTTACCACATAATTATCCATTTACAGAGCATTTGCTATTAAATGTTGCAGAATAGGAGGGAAATACTAATTACCTGTCCCATGCCTGAAACTATCCCCACAAACATTATACAGAATCAAAATCTGAGTTTGAAACCTAGTTCCTGAACCTCACTGGTCCTCAGTTTCCACATCTGCAAAGAAAGAATAAAATTAACTGCTTTGCCTACCTTATAGAGCTTTTGCAAAGGTTTTGTAAGATGTGGATAAGTGCATAATTGTATAGAATTCTCATATCAAGAAATTCAATGTTTTATGGACTCACTGTTATTTTCCAAACCACATACATATGAAAAGCCTCTTTTTTAATGTGAAGGCCTGTTGAATTTTTGTTAATATATGCCACATGGACCAGCTAATTCTGATGTACTCTCTAGCCACAGATTCTTCCAAAATGTATATTACTCATCAAAAGGAAATGTACACTGGTCTGACTGATTACCACAGAATTATTAATACACAGATTCTGTGCATTGGAAGTGATCTCGGTGGCTATCTGATCTATCTAAAACACACAAAGAATACCCAATATAGTATATTCAACCTTTGATTGTCCACCCTCTGAATATTTTTTAGCAAATATTTTTAAGTAAATATTTTTAAGTAAAATATTTTTAAGTAAAAGGAATTCCACAACTCTTGAGGACACTTGGTTCATTGAGGTACCTCCAATTGTTGGGAAGTTTGTTTTTTTTTGTATTCCCCAATATTAAATATTAATTGCCCTTTCTTCAACTTTCAACCAGTGCTCCTGGTTCTGCTCTCTTGAGTCAAAAAATAATAAGTTTAATCCTTCTTTCAAGTGACAGTCCTTCTAATACTTGAACATGACCATCTAAGTCTTCTCTGAAATAAATATCCTTAGTTACTTCAACTTATTCTCATGAGGCATGGAGACTTTTCTTTATCACAATTGCTCTTTTTTGGACACTCTTCTATTTATCAATTACCTTCATAAGCACATCATACCTCAGCTGAGATCTGATTAGGGCAAAATACAATGGTACTATCACTTCCGTATTATTGAAAAGTACTGCTTTTTAATTCAGTGGAAGGTGGAATTTGTTTTTGTGTTAGCCATATTATTCTGCAGATATATTGAACTTCTAGGCTTCTCAAAACCCCCATTTTTTTCAGAACAACAGATTTCTATCTTAAACTGATGAAGTTGATTTTTATTTTTGAACTGAAATGTAGGATTTATCTCTACTGAATTTCTTCTTATTTGATTCAGCTCAATACGCTAAACCTGTGTTGGTGAATCTTTGGCATGTGTGCAGGAACATGCTGGAGGGGGCATTTCTCACATCATCCACTCCTCTGCCCATCAGCCCAATGGAAGTACTTCCTCCCTCCCCTGTCTGGGGTAACACAGGGGCCTCATATGTGGCATGAGGGTTGCAGTTTGGGCACTCCATCTCTAAAAGGTTCACCATGACTGCTCTAGGCCTGCATAATCTTTTGATATTGTTAGCTGTCCTTCCCAGGTTTATGACATCTGCATTTTTGATAAGAAGCCTATATATGATTTTATCCTAGCCATTACTGAAAATATTTAATAGCACAAATACAAGGACATAGGTCTGAGGCCTTGTATTGGAGAATACCAATTATGTTGACATGGAACAAATAAAACCACTCTTTGAAGTCAGCCATTCAATTACCTGGACATATTTGTCCATATTTCTCTATTTTCTCCCCAAGAATAGCATGAGATTCTTCATACACTCACATATACATACACATCTGTATGTATGTATGTATGTATCTTTGCTAAAAATCTAGGTAAACTATATTCTCAGCATTTCCTTCATTAACTACTTTGGAAATCCTGCCAAAAAAGGAATTGAGATTTCTCCAAAATGACATGTTTTTGATGAAGTCATGCTATCTGCAAAAGCTACTTCTCTCCTTGCATATTCTTTAACCATATTTTTAATATGTTCTAGAATTTTTCTGGGAATGGGAAATGAGCTCAATGGTCTATAGTTTGCAGAAAAATCTTCCTTTATTTTTTTTGAACATTTGTAAATGCTTTGTTCTTCTCCAATAATCTTGTGACTCCTTACCCATTTTTCTATGATCTTTCAAATATCACTGACAGTGGCTTATCAATCATAATATCTGTCCATTCCTTCATTACTCAAGAATGCTAGTAATCTGGGATAGGTGACCTAGATTCATGGAGGATAGTCAAGAATTCTCGTACTAATATTGGGAATCAATTGAATATCATTTTTATTCTTTCATTTCTTATACAAAATTGTTGTGACTCAGATAGTTCAGATTTAGTATTGGAATGAAACAAGACTTTTGTAGGTTATTCAATGGTTAACAGAAGGAATTTTATTTTTCCACAGCTGGTTTACAGCAAACTATCTTAGAAGGGAAGCTGGAATTACTTCTGGTCCTTTGTACTAAGACAAAAAGAAAATCTTATCAATGAGCTAGTCCCTTGAGGCAAGGAAAGCTTCTGTACCTTGAAAAGAGAAGAATTAGTCTAGCTTGTGTGAGGTAGAACTTAAAGAAAAGTTAGACCAGCCTACAAGGTAGGCCCCTAAGCCATATTGTTCCTTTACACACACACACACACACACACACACACACACACACACACACACACACGTCATTCTCTTTGGTAGAGAAAGCAGGGGAGAAAATAATTGAGCATCTCTAGTGTCTCTGTTGTGTAATCATTATCCCCACCAAGCAAAGGGCCTTTCCCCTAGGAGAATTTTTAAAAAATTCTTTTTGTTCTTAACTTTCTTCACCAAACTCAGCTTGTCATTAGCTTTAGCATTACTGAATTTATTTAAACAGAATTACAAAGCCATCATTACTGCTGGAAAAATAACAGGAAACATTTGATGAATGTGGTACATAGCCTTTCAGGGAGAATAGTAGTTTCCTTTTAGTTTCTTCCTTTCTGCTATAGAGAAGCAGCCTCTGTCACTCATAGTATGAACTGAAAGGAAAGAGGAGCAGTGGTATGGTGGGAAGAACCCTGGAGGTAAAGCCACAGTGCTTAGATTTTCATTTTGCCTTTATTTCTTGCTACCTTTAACACCTGGGGCAAGTTATTTCTGAAGTCTGTACCATAATTTCCGTCCTCTATGAAATGAGTAGTGGGGTCCATGGCATTCTATGATTCTACATTTAATGTGTCCAAATTAACAAGTCTTGCCCCAAGTGTAAGGGAAAAACAATTGATCTCTCTATCTCCCTCTGTCTCTCTCTGTCTGTCTCTGTCTCTTCCTCTCCTCCTCTGTCTCTTCCTTTCCCTCTCTGTCTTTGTCTCTGTTTCTGTCTCTCTGTCTCTGTCTCTCTCTGTCTCTCTCTGTCTCTCTCCCTAAATCCTTCCCTCTCCCCCCTCCATCTGTCTCTTCCTCTCCATCTCTTTCCATCTCTGTCTCTCCCTCTCAATCTCTGTCTATCTGTCTCTCTGTCTCCATCTCTCTCTGTCTCTCTCTCTCTCTCTCTCAATCTCTGTCTATCTCTGTCTCCATCTCTCTCTCTTCACACACACAAACGTGTAAAGTTGAACTGCATTAAGCAGCTAGAGTTATGGGACCAGTACCCATTACTTTCCAAGAGACATGGAGAAAATAGTGTCATAAGAAGTACCAAGCACAATTCAAATTGCTTTCTCAAAAGATCACCCTTCCCGTGCATGTGCATTCTTTCTTGTTTATTTTTTTTATTCCTGTTATCTTACTATTATTGTTGGTATTCCCACATTGTCTCAGTGTCCTCTGATTTAGATGTGAAATCATCAAGTGCCTCATCAGTCAGTAAGCAGCCTCTCTCTAGTCTTCCTCTGTTCCTGGCCCCAAATTCTTCACAGGCCTTGGAAAATGACAACTTCTGAACATTCTTAGGTGGTACATTTTGAAATATACTCTTAAAAAATAATTAACAGCATAGCAATTTGCCATGAAAAGAGCACTGGAAAGAGAGTTAGAACAAATGAATTTACTTATTAGCTCTATGACCTTGGCCAATCCCCTCTGCTTTCTGATGTTCAGTTTCTTTATATATAAAATATGAGGAAATTAAAATTGGTCCTAAGGCCTATTCCATTCCTGAGATTTTATGATCTTGTGGAATAAGAAAAGAATGATCCCAAATAGGAATTGTGAAGTCTCTGTGACTTTCCAGACAAAAACATACTTCTCTGGCCCTTATTCTTTAATATGCATTATTTTCTCATTTAGAATATAAGTTCACTGAAAGCAGAGATTTCTGTCTTTTTTGTATTTCTTTCAACATAACTTAGTATAATGCCTCACATGTATTACATATTTTTAAAATCCTCACCTTCCATCTTAGAATCAATACTAAAGCAGTAAGGGATAGGCATTAAGAGTTAAGTGACTTGCCCAAGGTCACACAGCTAGGAAGTATCTGAGGTCAGATTTGAACTCAAGACCTTCTGAACCTAGATCTGGCTCTCAATCCCACTAAGCCACATAGCTTCCCCTCACACTTTATGTTTAATAATTCTTTTTATTCATCCATTCATTCATTTTCCCCCTCACCCATTGGTATCACAATTCCTTACAAGAACTTTCTGTTTTACTCATAATTTGACTAGTAAAAAAAAAAAAAAAAGGACAGAAATTTTATTGCCCATGAAAATGAACTGCTAAAACAATAATGCTGTTAATTGGTTCATTTCTGTGGGAATTGACTCTTTCCTTTCCTTTAAATTTCTGGAACAAATGCAGAGGCAGGAAAATCAGCCAAAGGTGGTATTTCATCTCTAGCTTAATATAAAACAAGTTTGCAATTAACCTTAGGCTAATTTTAAAACTTGAAACATATTTAAGTTAGTGATAATATTTAGTGGACTGTTTTACCAATCCATTATTGCCCTCCTAAGGAGTACTTTGGAATAGAAAGAAACACTAAATTACGCATTCCATATTTCAAAACATGGCCCAAGCAGCTCCCTTTGTTTCGATTGTTATGATCCTGGGATCATGTGCTCCTACATTGGAGGGAGATTCTATAACACTTTTGTTCTTTGTAGTCCAGCAGGCAGGATCATAGATTTTTAGTTGGAACGTGCCTCAGAAATCAGATTATCCAGTGCCTTCATTTTATCTGTTGGAAAATATGTCAAAGAAGTCTAAATGACTTGCCTAAGATCATATAGGTAGGAGGGGCAGCTGGGCAGCTCAGTGGATTGAGAGTCAGGCCTAGAGACGGGAGGTCCTAGGTTCAAATCCGGCCTCAGACGCTTCCCAGCTGTGTGACCCTGGGCAAGTCACTTGACCCCTATTGCCCACCCTTACCACTCTTATACCTATGAGCCAATACACAGTAGTTAAGGGTTAAAAAAAAGATCATATAGGTAGGAGGTATGAGTTCTTGGATTTGAACCCACATCCTCTGACTCTACAGATTACGTGTGTATGTGTGCTTCTCTGCAAATAGCAAGAATCTAACCATTAATGCCATAGCTAAGGCTAGGCAACCAGGTCTTTGTCCCAGAACACAATTGTTTAGATGGCACTGGCAGCTTTCCATCACTAATATAGAAACAAATAAGCTTAGTATATAGTTATCAAGAATGATATTTGACCTTACTCTGTTCTGCCAAAGCATATGCCTCTGTATCCCCGGTGCCCATCCTCTAGGTGAATACCACATCCAAACCTGCCCTTGCACTTCCCCTCAGCCAACAGTTCAGAAATGGGCTTACATGCGGGGGGTGAAGGGGAAAGTAGGGGTATGAAGCATGTGAACAGGTTAAAAATGAATATTAATAAATGTTTAAAAAAAATAAATGGGCTTACAGTGTTCTAGAGACTTTAGCAACTGGGATCCAAGGTTTTTTCCTAGTTCTTTCAAAAAGATCCTCTGTTTTTGCCCTTTAAATTTTCTGCTCTCCTTGCTAAATTGCTTTTTTCTTAAAACACTGATTTGACGACATGTCATGCTAAGCATTAATCTCTGGAAGAAGCAAATAGGGTGAAAGCCTTTAAAAAGATGGTAGCAGGGACTAGGCTGAAGAAACTAGACACAAGAGAAGAGAAAATTCTCCATGAACATGAGTTATCACATTTACATTCTACTAAATTTCTAATGTGGTATCTTCCAACTCTCAACTGTGATTCTCTGATTCTGTGAAGAACAAGAGGAAATAGTTTCAAGAAGTACACAATCCTCTCTTTTGGAAGCCCAGGCAAAATCAGTGTTCCTATTTCTTCTCTATTTTTATTATAAGCAAATAAAAATTAAATATGTATAATTGTTCTATTAAAAATGAGATTGGACTTTTTGAGTCTAACAATGACATAATAAAAGGTGATACTTTCTGTTGTAATGAGGACAAGAAAAGTGAAAGAACTTGCCCTACCCTTACCTAGTTTCAAGTAGTAAAGGATTCTAGAATGAATCACTGATTAAGGTGATGACTTCCTTTTATTGACATAACAGGAGTCTCTTGGTTCAATATTGAAGATCCTGAAGTGAGGGATGGATCTGTATTTACTTACTTGGAAATATAATTTTTTCCTGGAAAATTGATTTACTCCTCCTGTCCAGAGCTTCCAGTTTAGAAGACTGGAATGACTCCATTGTTTTCAAGTTCCCAATATGGGTAGGAAGAAGAGAAGAGACATCAAATTAAAGTGTGGAACTTTACGTGACCAGAAGAAATAACCTCTAGAGTTGTGTCTGTTGGCATTTCTTTCTGTTGCTTTCTTGCTTGTGGGTGGCAGGAAGAACAAGAGTCAGTAGTTTCTTTTATTTCATGTTGTCTCTTGCCTGCTAAATTGGAAGTAGGAATGGGGAGGCTCTGTTCCTTCTAATTTTCTATTATCTTATAGCTTCAAACGAAGTAGTGTTCCTGATATTTTCCCCCTTCTCTTCTGGTAGTTTAGAAAAATTCTAGGCAACCTCTAGATCTTGTTTACTATCCTAAGTCTGATATTCTGAACTGAGTAATATAGGCTTGAATTTGTAACTGTCTCATTCCCTTTCCTATCCCAGAAAAGTTCACAAAAATGCATACCCACAAATACCCAACTAGATTCAGAAGAGCGTTGAATTCAATGCCATTCTCTTTCCAGGAAGATGCTTTATATTTTAAGAATTATTTATTAAGAATAGGATAATTATAGCTCAGGTTATTTCAGGTTAAATTATATTAATGTTAATAAATGGGCATATTATTTAGAGGAACATTTTTCCAATGGTTCATGTATATCGTCTTTAAATTCATACTCAAAAAGTATACTCATTCCTGAACTAAGAATTCATTTATAGTTCATAATCTTTTATTCTTTATACATTAACTCAATCTCTCTCTCTCTCTCTCTCTCTCTCTCTCTCTCTCTCTCTCTCCTCTTCTCTCATATTTTATGGTTTCCGTACTGTTGCAACATTGGTTGAGCAATAATAGCAGAGGCAAAACACCTCAGGGCTCTTCACATCTGGAAGTATTTGGGGATGCAATATATTCAAAATCCTGTAGAAACTGAATGTTTCTACAACGTTCAGTTCTCAGGCTCGTTAATACTTTCTTTTATCACCTTTACCCTCTATGAAAGCTGACATTCTATAACCTGATATATGTTATACATACATACATGTTATATATCCATATAGAGAGACAAAATGCATATATGGATACACAGATATGCACATATACACACATAAGCATGGACGTGAGCACATATTTTCCCTTATAAGGCAGTCCGGATGAAGGCAAGCCTTCCTCTTTAGAAACCCATCTGGTGCTTATTCTCTAAGCTGTGGGTATTCCCTTTGGGAATCCAAGTGGGGAGAAGAAATATGGTTAGCATAGGTTTGTAATATCTTCTCCTTCCTACTTACCTAGAGGGGACAATATGGATTGATGAAATAAGCAAAGCTTCCACTCGCCCAGGAGGGAGAATGTGGATGAAAGATTTGAAGTTTCCTACTTCCCTGACCCTGACCCCAATCCACATAAAAGTGGATACAATCTCTTCCTTTTGTCCTCCCCCTCCCCTCAAATCCAATGAAAGAACAGCTTACAAGGTTGCCCTTTTGCTTCTGTGCTGATAAACATTATTGTAAGATCAGTCTTTTCACCACTTGGTTCCTGTAGCTTATTTAAATTTTTGACATTTTCCAAATTGTGTCTTTTGTAAACCTTTTGGTTTACAAAAAATCAGAGTAGAGGATGCCTTTGGTGCTCTCAGAACTAAAAATGCCTCTGCCTTATTACATTGGGATTTCAAGGCCACTTATCTATGGAGTGAACTTTACTTATTAGAGGAAAAATCAAATTTAAAATTGTACTGATTTCAATCATTCACATGGATTCTGTGGAGACAGCCTGGGTGCTTGCCAGACTGCTGGACCTCTGGATTCTCAGTGAATGGAGACCCAGGTTGGAAAGGAATTTTATTAGCATCAAGAACCATATAGACAGGATTAGGTGTCTTAACTGGAGTAGTAGTCTTGTACTGGCCACAGGAAATAGGTTTGCTTCTTTAAAATAAAAAACAACAAAAACTCGTACCTTCTGCCTTAGCATCAGTTATAAGACAGAAGACTGGCAAGGGCAAGGCAATTGGTGTCAAGTGACTTGTCAAGGATTACACAGTTAGGAAGTGTCTGAGATGAGATTTGAACTTAGGACTTCCTGACTCCTTGTGGTCTATATCCCCTCTGCTACCTAGCTGCCCCAACAAGTTTGCTTTTAAAGTGACCATAGACTTGAACGTCTAGTTGCAAAGCAGTTGAGTGCTATAATATATATTAAATATAAAATATAATGTATATATATAAAATAATATCTGCAATAGCTATAGTGGACAGAGTGTTGAACCTAGAAACAGGAAGACAAGTTCAAATTCTCCTTCAGATACTTAGATTTGGTGTGGCCCTAAGTCAGGAACTTAACCTATCTCAACCTCATTTTCCTCATCTGTAAAATAAGGATAGTAATTGCATCAAATTCATAGGGTTGTTATATAGATTAAATTATATAATGCAAATTAAACACTTTATAAACATCAAAATACTACATAAATTATTGTTATTATTATCATTATTATTATTATTTCAACTTGGGCCCTGATGATATTGATGTATAGCATGCCCTAGGTTCTGGGCCTGGTCAAACCAATGGAGTGAGATGTGGGCATAGCAAAAAGAAAGGAGGCTCACTGGAGTGAGGAACATATGGAGTAGTTGCTCCCACCAGGATTTGAGAAAGGCAATGATAAATTATCAGGATTTGAGACCGAAATAGAGACAACCCATGGAGTAAAAGAATCCCTTTGTATAAAGAGATAGAACCACAAATGAAGTCAAGAATTATTTCACAGAATCTATGTCATCTTTATTATAATTTTTGATAAATATCTTTTTTAAATAGAGCTTAGCAATATTCTATCAGTTCATTCCATGGGACAGAAAATATCAGGAAAAACTGAGGAAGTTTGGATGCTAATAAAAAGGAAGGAATTCCATTTCTATAGGATCTAGAATTCAAAGGATGTCTCCTTGTCCTAACCATGAACGGGTATGAATTTCCTATATAACATTGCCAACAAGTCAGCAATCAATCAAATAGTTGATAAGCATTGATTACATTATTAAAACATAACAATTACTATGTGAGTTGCTAGAGATTCTGAGGATGAGCACAAAGAGTCCTACATTATAAAAGGGAGAAAATATTCAGGTAGATAAAGAAATATACATAGATCACTTAAGAAACAAGATTGGCAGAGAAGGCATTCCTAGCTGGGAGAACTGAGAAAAGTCTCATACAGAAAGTGGTGTATGAGCTGAGGTTTGAGGCAAATCATACAACCTTCACTCTTTTACTGATAAATAATTCACTTTTTTGTGAGTCAGTCATATAACAGCTCTAAATGTTAGGAACTGGGTTGTTTGTCTGAAACTTCCAATCACTGATCCTAATTCTACCCAGCTGGACCAAAGAAAAAAGGTCATATTGGGGGAATTCCATTTCCCTCTTAATTTCTAAGGGGAAAAAGTACATGAAAGAAAAAGTCCATCCATCTGTCTTCCTTATTCCTAGTCAAGAGGAAGGATGCTTCTATCAAACAAACTGCCATGGTGAATCAACTAGTTTATTTATAAGGGGAATCCAAAATGACAACACTTCTCTCTGAAGAAGCAGTTAAGACTCTGACAAGCGTGCTATGAATGTATGTTTGTGTGTGTGTGTGTGTTTATATATCTAGAAAGCTATATCTATGTATTTATGTACACACACACACACACACACACACATATATATATATGTATATATATATGGAAAACGTAGTCAATAGAACCAAATATTCATAATCAGCCTGGAAGGGTAAATGAGGTGTGTCAGCACAGCCTGTGGCACCACTGTGGAGCTTACTTGCCCAGAGGTAGAAGGGAGAAGTACGAGAATGACCAATGGTAATTATGCTACAAGGTATTGCTATTGGTACCCACTAGTTCCTTTGAAGCATCTCTAAGCATATACCTGATTCTTCGCAACTTGGTTTAATATCCCATCATTGAGGAAGTCTACACAAAGATGATCATCTTCATGACAGACCCTGACATGTGAATACCTAGTGGAAATTAATGTTAATTAATAGGTTCGCCTTTGTATATATTGACCATGGGAGAATAAGCATATTTCAATCTTTGATTACTGATCTCCCTAAGAAAAGAGATCTGCTTCATGACATGATAAGAAGTACAGGAAAGGCATCATCCATGGAATTTCCCCAAAGACTTGAACTCATCCTATTTGACTCTTTCCTTACCTTACTAATCTGGTCCTCCTAAATGGGAAGAAAAGGATGGTGGACGTCTCTCTTTTGTTATATGGTGGAAAGTGTGTATGAAATGAACCAGAATCCTGAGACCAAGGAATCTCTTGATCTCTGCAAGTGGTTCATCATTGCTCAGTAAATATCTGAAAGAAACAAGTACATAGTTTCCAATCTATTCTTCCTTGTTGAGCTAGGCTTCTATTTATTGCATGAGCACAGGCTGTTTCTATCCCCAACTCTCACAGAAATCACCTCTCAGAGAGATGATAAAGAATGGGGAATGGCAACATTAATGAGGAAGTTAGAAGATATTGACTTGATTTCCCACCTTCTTCAACTGAGGGGAAATCATATTTTACTGACTCTCCTAGTCAGTCTCTTTCTACTTGTCTTTGATTTTGGAGACTACAGCCTTCGGCTAGCCAGCTTTGAAGAGCTTTTTAGTTCCTTGTGGAAGGGCATATCTTTTATTTGGAATATAAGATTAAAGATATTTTTCAAATTTGATAATTTTCATGAATACATAATCACATGGTGATTGCTACAGTATTGAACAAGAAAGCATGCTTCCATTAAAAAGGAACAGAGCCAACATCTACTTCTAAATTTATAAGTTAATAAAAACAAAGTCAGTGTCTAGCTGAATTCATCAAAAAGTAACCTGTATCAGATGTCATTTCAGCCGCTTACTGCTTGACACCAAATAGAGTTCTGAAGAGTGGCCATTCTTTCTTTTAGCATTTTTCTTATTATGGAGAAATCTTTTTGGTTTCAAATACATATATGTGTTTAACAGTTTTTTTTAACTGGATGGGCTATACTTAGTAAAAGAATAAGCCAGGAAAATAGATAACTCCACTGAGAAAATAAATCCATAAATTTCATGTGTTTTATTTATTGATTAATTTATATTATATGCTCTTTGCTCCTGGACAAGGACACGATTGCAACTCAAACCAAACTTAACAGGATTATTGGCTCCTTGAGGAGTATTAGGTGAAGCACAGCTTTAATGACTTTGAGTAGATTGAGTAAGGCTTGGGATCCATAAGTCAGCGAGTGAAAGCTTTTAAAAGATAGAAACTCTTAGAATAAGGAACTATTTTGTAAGGAAGTAAAAGTCATGACCATACAGAGATGCCTAGGTCAACTTTACAATTTAGAGAAGAAAAAGGGGATGGAGAAAAGTCAGAAAGTTATTTGGGAATAAAGTCAATCAAGTTTTCCCCCCTCTGTAGGTATAGACGTAAAAATTTCCTAAACTACTTTCTTGGCAAAACCTGGTTTAGTAAAGACAATTCCTGGTTTACAACATCACTATTTGTTCTAATTCCCATACAAATTAGTTAGTCTCACTGTATTATACCATCTCAAACTGGTCACAATAGTTGTGGTCTGCACCAGTGCAAGAAACTCCCATGTGCTATTGGCCACCAAAAGGATGAAGTATGTTCTAGAATACTTTAGTATCTCTGCATATTCTCTTCACAGAATCAGAAATTTAGAGTTATAAGGGACCTCAGTGGCTTTCTAGTCCCACAGAGACTGAAAAGGATAGCCTCATCATCATTCCCTCAATGCATCCAACAAATATTTACCCAGCTTCTGCTTTAAGATTTTGGCTAAGAGGGAAAACTATTACTTCCAGAAGTAGGCTTTTCCAGTTGGAAAGGGTTCTAATTTTCAGGAAGTTTGTTTCTCACATTGAGCATAGGGTTTCTTCTTTATACCTTCTATCAGTTGGATCTGGTTATCTCCCATGTGGACAAGAAGGACAAATTCCTTTTCCAAGAGACAAATCTTCAAATTTTTGAAAACTGATATCATTCCCAATCATTAAAATCTTTTCTAATTCTTTCTTTCAGATTAGGGACTGTCTTTTACCTTGCTTTTTTTTAAAAATACGGATTTACTTATTTATTTATTTATTTGCTACATTAAAATTTCTAGGTAATTCCCTCCCTTATTCACTTTTCCCTATCAGTGAAGCTATCATTTAACAAAAAGGTACATGTATATATAAAACTATGTTTTGCTTTTTTTCCATTAATCAGTTCTTTCTCTGGAGGTGAACATACACAAGTCATTCTTCAAACAATATCTTGGTTGCTGTATATTATGTTCTCTTGGTCCTTTTCTTTGGTTTGTTCTTTGTAATTTCAAGTAGGTCTTTTTCATGTTTTTTTTAAATTAACATGCTCATCATATTTTAATTTCTAACACTTAGCTAAGTGGCTGGCACATAGTAGCATTTCATAAATTCATATTGATTATTGACCACTTCTTTTATTGTCTTTGTATTACTTAGAACAGAGTCTGACATTAATTAAATTTATAATAAATGCTTAATGATTGAATGTTTGAGTGTCAATGATAATATCCTTAGTTCCTTCAATTATTCCCCTTGTTGCATATATATTTCAGGAAGTTTGTTTCTCACATTGAGCACAGGTTTTCTTCTTTATACCTTCCATCAGTTGGTAGGTGTCCTCTTCTTGTTTTCAGTATATAAATGCCCTTCCTAAAATGAGATGCTCAGAGAAGAACCCAATAATTCAGGCTTGCTCTGACCAAAGCATAGTACAGCAATGCTATAATCTTTTTAGTCTTTTTTCTCCTTTTCATAAAGATTTTAGAAAGATGGGAAAACAAGCATATAAATTGGAAGTTGCTACTGTCTTCTGGGTTTCCCTTATTTTTCTTTCATAATAAAAGCAAGGGAATGAGGTGTGGTAGCAAAGACCTCTACTTAACTCCTACCTTTGGTAGACTGAAGTTGGTAGATCACATGAACTAAGGAAATCTTCACTACAGACAACTAAGCAGATTGCTTACTGAACTAATTTTAGCATTCATTTGCTGAGTCCCTGAGAATGGCGGGGTAGGTTTCGGGGGATTAGGGGGGATCTACCACACTGAAGAAGGAATGGAGAAAGAGGTAATTCTGGCAAATGGAGCAAGTCAAAGCTCCTCTCTGCTCATTGGATTCGGTCCAGCCCCATAAATTGCTCTTAAATTAAAAACCTAGGTGAGATAAGAATATTCAGCCATCATCATCTTCTTTTTCTTTCTCTTTCTCTTTTTCCTTCTCCTCATCTTCTTCTTCATCATCATCATAACTATTATTTTGGAATTTCCCTTCTCTGATATATATCAAGACTCAACCTTTGAGCATCTTTAAAATTGAGTCACATACAGGGAAGATTATATAGGATCAGAGGATTTTTAGCTTCAAGGAACCTTAAAGATCACCTAATCTAACCTGTTTAGTTTACAGATAAAGAAAATGAGTTTCAGAGAGATTAAGTGTCTCATTCAAGGTTATACTAGTATTAAACAGTAGAGTGAGTTTCTTCATCCAGGCTTTCCAACTCCAAGTCTAGTGCTTTTTCAATTATATCATTGTAATGGCTAGGGACTATTTCCTAACAAGCAGTATAGGTTCCCTAGCAAAATATTTTACAATAAAATGATCTCATTTGATTCTCACAATCATGGGAAGGAGGTACTATTATTTTCCCCATTCACAAAATGGAGAAATTGAGGCAGGCAGTGTTTAAGTGACTTTTCTGCTATAAACTCGTAAGTATCTGAAGCCAGAGGTGAATGCAAGTTTTCCTGACTCCACTAGATCCACTGTTCCACCTGTCTGTCATCTAAACAAGTAGAAGAGCCCCTCCATCATTGGCTTGTTCTCCCTCCTTATTTCCATAAACCCCTAGTTTCCTCTAAAGTTCAGTTTAATTGCTGTCTCCTGCATGAAGACTTTCTTGATTCTCTCAATTGCTAGTGCTCTTCCCTCTAGATACTGTCTCATGTTAATTTCTGTGTATATTTTGGTGTATGCATGTTGTCTTCTATTCAATTGATTGTAAGCCCCTTCCAGGCAAGATACGTTTCATCTTTTGTCTTTGTGTCCCCAGTGCCCTGCATGGTTCCTGCATGTAGTACAGCAGACACCCTAATAAATGTTGTTAAAGGTTTTATTGGCGATGAGGAAAGTTCTTTATAAAAATGTTAGTCAGCTGCTTATTATCACTAATATGGAAATAGATATGACCTTCATCATCTAATTGTCACTATAATTCATGTCTGGCATGAAAGAATCATTGTTAGAGAGAAAAACTAAAAGATTAATCAGTCAGTTTTTCTCAATATTTACTTGATGCCCCCCTTTTGTGTAAACATTATGAGGAGTAGTTGGGAAATAACAAGCATGAAAATGGCCCAGTCCTTGAGGAGCTTAAATGAAGAAAATAAATATAGCATAAAACTCATTCAAGCAGACTAAAATGACAACAGCAGCAATAAAAAAACATTAGCGTCTTTAGCTCATTGGAGCAAAACACGAAAAATGGAGGTGGTGCCTAGGCACATATATCTCTGAGTAACTAGACAGTAGATAGTAGGGGAAGGCTTCATGTAGAGAATTTCAGAGTTCAAAATATCTCTGAAGACGATGGAAATTCAAGACTTCTACTTCCCAGGTAAACTTCCTTTCCATCGTTTTCACTGAAAATTGAGTGCCAAAGGGGAGAAAAGAGAGGGTG
The DNA here is from genome assembly GCF_016433145.1 of Gracilinanus agilis. Lineage (NCBI taxonomy): Eukaryota > Metazoa > Chordata > Mammalia > Didelphimorphia > Didelphidae > Gracilinanus > Gracilinanus agilis. The sequence continues at coordinate 215,286,197 of NC_058131.1, forward strand.
AGGGAGAGATCATGAATCCCAGTGGCCAGCAGCTAACCTGGAGGCAAATGTTCAGTGAAGTTTTTATTTTTTTTTCAGATTTAAGGGCTGCTCAGTGCTTTGATGCCCATCCTTCCTCATTACACTCAGTTTCATAGTCAAACAGACCTCAGTGCCTAGGGACAAGGAACAGTGGCAATTTTTCAGTTACATTTTCTAACAACATGTGTCATGCAAGATGAAAAGAAAATTGCTTCACATCATGAGACAGATTTCAACACCTCCTCCTTCTTTCCTCTCCCAAACACATATAAATCAAAACTTACAATTTCTGAAAAAATAAAGAATACCAAATGAGTCTGCTGGTAGTTTGGTGTTCCTTGTGAAAATAGTTTAACTAGTCAAGGCATGGTCATCTCTCCAATATAATTTTAGAATTGTTTGGTGTTCATAAAAAAAGCAAAGGAGTCATTGGCTTTGTGGCGGTGATAGATCCATTAAATAGGATCTATCTTTGAGAATAAGTTCATCCAAATTTATGGTCCTGTAGATGATAAGCCAAAGTGGAAACCCCTGGGGATCCTTTTTCCTCTCCTTTCCCTCAGTTCTACCCCCGCCCCCTTTTTTGATGTTCCAGGTTTTAGGCACTTTTGAACCAGTGCCTTCTAATGAATTGTAAGCCATGGATCACTAATTAGATTTCAGCACATCAGAAGGGTTAGAAAAATCCACCCTGAAGTGCATATGTATGTATGTGCTTGCACCTGTGCAGGTTAGTGGTTTTTCATTCTAAAACTTATCTGTACTTTTAAGAAATGTCTTTAATGATGAGAAAAATGTGGTTTCTTCTGTATGGTTCTAAGCTTCCTCCCTCATTTACTGATGGGAACAGGAATGAGTGTGATACACTCTCTCTAGGACTTGGGTGGTGTGAATTTCCCTGAAATGCAATAACCTAGGAGCCTTTGAGCAACTCGCCTTCCAAATGAAGAGAGAGCTCTGGGGACAGACAAATGAATTAGACTTCAGAGAGTGGGGAGGGGAAGCATATGAACAGTGTGGAGATTAGGAAAGATATAAGTGCACACATTAGTTACTAGAAAAATGAAACTGTCACCAACTGCCTCTCTCTGGCACTAGCATGGGCAGGTGTTAGCAAAGATGCTAGCTCCTTGTCCTTACTTCTTTTTCATTCAGATTGTAGCAATTGCCCAGTTGACCTTTTGCTGAGTTGAGGCCCGGGAGTCTGCTTCAGAAGTTTTGCTGAGGTTGGTGGTATTGATGTAGAACTGAATTGAAAACCCAATCAGTCCTCATCTAGGAAGTCTACAGTGGATATTTCAATATTTTTTTAAAAATCATTTTGACTAATCATTTTTCTAAAAGTGTGACATAACTGAGGTAACCCAGCATAAAGAGATGGAAAGGAAGTGGCAGATAGGTGGACAGAAATAAGCTGAATGATTTGATTAACTGAGATCCAAGTCCATCATCATCATGATGGCTAGTATTATTTTCAAGACTTATAGAGTGATTTATAGAGGTTCTTATGTGATTTCACATGGGCTCTATTCCATTTTGCAGATGGGGAAACTGAGGCTCAGAAAGTTTGAGTCTCTTGATTAGAGAGAGTCACGCTACTTGAAAATTTCTGAGGCAGCATTTTAATCCATATCTTCCTGTATTCAAGTCCAAGTCTTCATCCATCCCACAGACTAGTTGCTTCCTAGAGAGTCCAAGAACCACTCATTCAGAGACAGAGCAAGAGTGAATGGAAACCAGCTAGTGAGATCTTAGGCAATTGTCTGCTGTATCCAACACATTCTCTTTTGAATGGTAGCCACTAAAAAGGCAAATGAAAAATGGGCTGTGTGGTTTTCTAGAAAGAGATAGATTGAGAGTCTAGAGACATGATTTCGAACGCTGGTTCTGCTATATTCACTAATTTGATGAATTCCCTTTTTGGAAGACCTTTCTAAGGATCTGTGATTCTGAGATTTCAGAAAACCAGGGCTGCGAAAGGCCTAAGAAAAAATAAGCTTTGTGTCTTTGTGAGGTGCTATAACAGTCTAAGGGCACTATGTCTATCTGTCTATCACCTTAGCTGCAAAAGTTGAAGGACTTATCTACAGGAAACTTATTCAAAACTGCAACAGACTTAGCAACCCAATGGAAATCCAGTTACCAATGTGATCATTATTCTTTGATATGCAACAAAATAAAACACTTCCTGCTGTGGAGATCCTACAGATACAGACTGCGAAGTCACCAATATTCTTCTTAGATGTCAAGTATAATGTTTTACGATGTCGGGCAGGGCCAGGAAAGTGAAAAGAAAAAGTCATTAAAGAAGAGAAAAATAAATAGCCATGAGAGAGCATGTATAAATTGCCCATTCTGACTTCAGGGGGGCAATTTTTAAAAGTGATATCATGTGAAGCAGATTTATGTCCCTAGAGTCAATGCAAATGTAGGATTTATACAATATCCATTTATCAGCCACCAAAGGGTTGATTTATGGCACTGGAATTGTACTTTGTATTCTGACTGCTTCAGAAAGTTCACTGACAGCACAGACAGAGAGAAATACCCTGTATCTCATTGCATATGACTATGATTATGAATTAACACTGTCTGATTTTCTGTCCTGGAAAACAAGGATCTTGAAGCTTTTGTTAGGAAGATGGCCATTGATGCTTCTGCCAAACCTGCTCTTTGGTCAAAGCACAATCATCATTATTCCAGTCATATAACTTCTATATCCTGTTAGGTGAGTGTTCCCTTTGCTTGCAATGGACTATGCAAAGCTCTGAATCTTAATTCAGCTCAGATGTGCTCATGATATTGGCCATGGGACCTTGACATCAGCCATACATTTCAATGATAATATATGTACACGTATACCAATAAAGAATCAGTTAATCAAAATGAAAGCAAAATCTGAGTTATGCATCAATATTTTAAAAAAATATTTAATATATGCTCACATAAGTAAAGCCTTTTGTTGAATGCCATAGATGGCACAAACATGAGACCTATTCTCAGTCCTCAAGATACATTCAGAAATAAATATATTAAATTATACCCCTCTGATTCTTGTGACTACCTTCCTTTGTTGAGAAGTCACCTAGTTAGTGTGTTGCAGCTGATGCTTATTATTTTTCTTTCTCTTTAACAAAATATTGATATAAATGGATCCCCAGGAATCTGCTCATCAAGCTCTTTAACTCAATTTTGGACATATTCAACAACTTTCTAACTCCCTCAGGCTCCTTTTCCCTCTGACTGGAGAGCTGGCGGTTGAAGGACCCAACTCCACCTAAAGTCTCCTTTAGGGAGGGCAAAACTCCACTTTGTATATGCAGCTCTGCTCAGTCTCAACTCCAAGAAACAAGATTCCCTGCCCCCCACAGCAGTTCCCCTCTGGTTTCTCCCCACATTCTCTTTAGATTGTTAGGTCCCTGATGGCAGAGACTGTCTTTCTTTTTCTTATTTATATCCGCAGTGCTTAACACCGTGACTGGTACATGGTACGCAATTAGTAAACATTTATTGAATTGAACTCTATATCTTTTGCTTTTTTTGCCTTAATTTCCAAATATATCTTTATTCCATCTTCTCCCCAGAGGGGTACTGCTTACAATAAAAAAATGAAGAGGGAAGGAACAAAGCAGTTTTGCAAAACTAAGCAACCCATCAACTGAGTCTTGTGGTATATAAAAAAAAAAATATTCTACATTTGTAGCCTCCCTCCTCTGCAAAGATGAGAAATAAATATATTTCTTCCACTTTTCTTCGGATTCAGACTTGATCTTTAAAATTAGGTAAAATCTTTGAATTTCATTTTAGTCATTAAAGTCATTAAGATTCTTTCCATTAATACAATTAGTCACTGTATAAATTGGTTTCCTTCTTCCACTGCCTTCATTTTGCACCAGCTCAAATACATCTTCCAATACTTCTCTTTATGTTCACTATTTTATTATGTTCAGTTTTCTTTATGTTCATTATTTCTCATGGCAACATAATATTCTTTTACACCTACGCATTATTTTGAGTGATTTTATCAATGGACGCATAGTTTCTCCAGTTGTTTGTTGTTACAGAAGTGTTAATATAATTATTTTGGTAATGCTGACACTTCTTTTTAGCTTCAGTCTCTTTGGTGTATTTGACTATTAGTGGAAACTCTAGGTAAAATTGATTAAAGCTTGATTTCCAAAGATAGAAAGATTTGGGTTGGATTATATCATTTATGTGAATTCGGAAACTGAACAATTATATCCATAATATAGTGATAAATGAGTTAATAGCAATCTAAAGAGATGTTTTAGCTAGAATGTTGCAGGTAGAACTTGCTTTGCCCAGTATTCTAACTAATATATGTGCTCACTCATATACATGTACACATATATATATACATATTCCTTGTATACATGTAGACATATGTATATGTGTGTGTGATTGGATGAAAAGATAACTGTCATGCTTATAATTACTGATAGCACAATGCAATAAAATAAAATGTATTAAGTACTTATAATATTCCAGGTATAGTACTAAGCATGGTAATGTAAATAAGAAAAAGATAATCCTTGGCCTCAAGGATCTTATAATATAACCAGGGAATACAACACAGAAAAGTAAACTGAAAAGCAGAGAAGAGAAGGAGAAGGCACCTGGCTTGGGACCTAATGAGGGTCGAGAAGAATCCAAAAGAGTGCAGCAGATAGAAAATGAAGAGTTGTCTCTACTTCTGGGTAATCTTCCACTGGAAGGAGTTTTTCACTCTTTCCTCCAGCCCTCAGATCTGAGGGGAGGTTTTGTTCCTCTAGCCTCCCAATCCTTGGGGTGGGGGAGTGATTAAGAGGGTGGCGAAAAATTATGAGATGATTGACACTTGAGATGAGAGAACTAGATTACCATAATATCTTGCATACAAGAAAATACGATCAGTTTTAATAAGATAAAACTCAATAGACCCATATTTAAGGTTTAACACAAGTTCAACCTCACACGTGTAAAATGGGGGAAGAGAGATGAGACAACAGTTTATGTAAAAAATCTCTGGTTTGCAATGTCAGTATGAGTTGACAATGTAATATGGTGACTACAAAAACTAACATGATGTTCTGCTAGATTGAAAGGGGTCAGAGTATTCCAAACATCAATAAGCCCTACTGTACTTAGGTTTTGTCAAATTATGTCCATATTATTATATTCAGATCCAGGCACTGTATTTTAAAGATATTCAGAAGAGGTATTGTTTCCCATAACAAGGTGACTAGGATACTGAGTCAATCAACTTCACATTGTGTGATGTGTTTGACTTTAGGGAAGTGCAAATGTTCTATATCAAGGAAAGAAGAATTCAGGAATAGTCATGAGTGTGTCTTTAAGTATTTGAATGGCATGTGGTGAAAAGGGGGTTCATTTTGTTCTGTTTAGCTATGTAGGACCAAAGAAGGAAACATAAGAATGATTCTAATTTAGGATTGGTCAAACAACAATACTCATTTCCTTATCATTAGAGCTGATCATAAGTAAAATGGAAAGTGCTTAAAGAGGATGTGGTCTGCAAACAGAAGTTGGGCAACTACTTTCTTAACATGTTATAATGGGGCTATCTTTGTATGGTTTGGATTATATATCCCAGAAGTCCTTTCCAACTCTCGGATTCTGCAATTTTGCAGTAAGTGCAAATTGCTCAAAATCAGATTTCAGATTAGTATAAGAAAGATCGTTCTATTAGCTTCATTAAGAGTCCATTTGTAAAAGACTTACTATTTTAGTTGATTGCTCGTTCAATATGAGCCAATAGTGATGTGGTGGCCAAAAAAGCCAATGAATACTTTGGTGTAAGAATTACAGTCCTTTTCTTATCTGCTCCTGTCACATCAGGAAAATTATACTTATATGACCAAGGTCACTGACCAATTGAAACTCATTTGGAGGAAGGCTCTGTTTACGGGACAATAAGAGGATACATTTTTCAAATCCTAGATCTGTTACTTATTAACTATTTTGACCAAGGCACTTAATTTCTCTCACTCTCATTTTCTTTGCCTCTACAATGAAAGGCTTGGGTTAGATGGATTCAAATGTCCCTATCACCACTGAGTATATGATCCTCTGATAAAAGAATCAATCAAAGGAACTGGAGGTATTTAGCCTAAAGTGGCATCTCAGGAGACACATGAGAAGAGTCTTCAAGTGTTCAAAGAACTGTCGTGTATAAGAGAGATTAGAATGGTTCTGCTTGGCCTCACAAGACTGAATTCATAGCAGAAGGGAGAAGTTTCAGAAAGGCACTATAGCTTTCAGCTTTTAATATGGAAAATCTTGCTAATTTTTAAATTTCTGCATAGTGTGCAAAATTCTACAAAATCTGTACATTCCATAAAAGTGGAATGGGCTACCTTGCAATGTGATTGGCTTCTGTATCTCAGAATGAGTAGTTTTTCAGGTCTGAGAGTCAAGTATTAAGAAGTTAGAAATATGAACAAAGGAACATTAGTAGCATAAAGCAAAATAAACAACCAAAGAAAGAAAACAAGGGAAGTTTTGTGGCTTTATCAATTCTGATCCTTTTTCTATTTCTATGCTCTTCATGGCGCTCACTTCATTATAGGTAGTGTGCGGTAGTTGCTATGTTGCTATGAGACAAGAAGGTCACAGCTAAACTGTGGTTTGAGATAGATGGCCCTTGTCAGGCTGGTGATTTAGGGCCTTGGCCTTCCTTGATAGGGGGATCTAAATGGAGGGAAATCTAGTCAAGGTCCAATTCTTTGTCCCTGAATAAAAGAGGAGACAATAGTAAATTAATAAACTTGTATATTAATACCTAAGGTAGGAAATCAAGGTCCTCCATGCTTTGACCCCTACTTACAATTCTAAGGTTGTCTTACACTTTTTACCCTTCATGCATACTACGATGTAACAAAATTCAAGGTTCCTTCACATTCTGTCTCTCAGCCCTTTTAAGTACCTCATCACTCAATGCTTCCATAGACAATTCTGCTACTGAGTCGGATGGCTTTCTTCATTATTCCATCCACATACCTAATAACTTCTATTTCTGGGCTTTTGGTTCTCTCTGGAATATTCTAGCTCTTCCTCTCTGTGTGCCCTCATTTTATTTAACTTTCATCCATGGACTAAATCTGTGATTTCATCACTAAAAGAAGTTCCCTCTACTAATACATGTTGGCATCTTGCCTAAAACTTGAAGAATTCAAAAGTTGCTTAGAACTATGTCAAAAGAACTATAAAACAATGCATAATCTTTGATTCAGTAATACCATTACTAGGTCTCTATGCCAAAGAGATAAGAAGAAAGGGGGGGAAGGACCTACTTGTACAAAAATATTTATAGCAGCCCTTTTTTGTGGTGGCAAAGAATTGGAAATTAAGGAGATGGCTGTCAGTTGGGGAATGGCTGGACAAATTGTGGCATATGATGGTGATAGAATACTATTGTGATGTAAGAAATGACAAACAGGAAGATTTCAGAAAAAGACAGAAAGACCTATGTGAACTGATGCAGAGTGAAATGAGAAGAACAAAGAGAACATTTTACACAGTAACAGCAACATTGTGGAATTATCAACTCTTATAGCCTTAGCTACTCTCAGCAATACAAGGATCTGGTACAATTATGGGGGAGTTATGACAAAGAATTTTTTCCACTTTCAAAGAAAGAACTGTTGGAGTCCAAATGCACATCAAAGCATACTATTTAATTGATTCAGATTTTTATTTTGGGATTTGGGTTTTGTGTGATTATTTTCTTACAAAAATGAACAATATTGAAATGTTTTTTGCATGGTAATACATGTATAACCCAGATCTAATTGCTTTTCATGTCCAAGAAGGAGGAGAGAATGGAGGAAGGAAGACAATTTGGATCATATAACTTCAGAAAACTCATGTGGAAAATTGTTATTACATGCAATTGGTAAAATAAAATATCTTCACTAAAAAAAATTTTGCTTAAGAGTACTGAGAGTATATGACTTTCCTGAGGTCACATTGCCATTATGTGTCAGAGGTGGGATTTGAACTAGGTGTTCCTTATCCTTCATAAATAAAGTCCTTAATTTCCTGGGGAGGCAATGAAGCAGCTGAAAAAGACCTAAAGTAAGAATGATGAATTCATAGTTGTAAGACCTGAATGCTCTCTCTGTCTCTCTCTCTCTCTGTCTCTCTGTCTCTCTGTCTCTCTCTCACACACACACACACACACGAACTGCTATATAAAAGACTAGTTTCTTAACCTCTCCAGACCTCAGTTTACTTGTCTAAAAAATTAAGGGGAGCACTAAATGACCTCTCTGGTCCTTTTTTAGTTTTGAATCTATGATCTGCTATTCTTATGCCTTCCCTGATAAGTCCATCCAGGAGTAACTTCCTGCTATAGACTCTTAAAGGGCTATGCCATTCATTGAGCTCTTGGCAGATATTATTTTGAATTATTTCTAATCATTTCCTCTGCAAATACAAGCCCTATCTTGCCAATTAAATTAAATTGTAAGCTCCTTACTAGGTTTTATGAATCTTGGTCTTTCCCACAGCTCTGAGCAATAAATGCTTTTTGATGGAAAAATAGCTAACTTGTCTACTGTAGAATAATTTGATAGGAAAAAAGGGGATTTTCATGGCTATTTCAGGTAGTGTTCCTCTTATAGGATTAAAAAACAAATAGACTATTTTTACATTTTATACTGTGAAATCTCATTATCAAGTGTACCTGTCAACCTTCCACCCCCTCACTGAACACCCAGAAGCAGTTCAGCTCTGCTGCTGTAAAGGGAATCTTCATGACACATGATTGTCCACCATGAAGTAGGATGGAAAACCAAAGTCTGTGTTATTGAACAAGCAAGGGGAAGCTCTGCTGCACAGAGGCAGCATCTCCCTAAAACATCCCTAAAATAGCCACGTTGACAATGCCTAACCATAGGAAGGGTAATCTAGAGGTAAAAGAAGAGAGGTAGAAAGAAAAAAAAAATGATACTTGCTGTATTTTTTTCAAAACACTCAACTCACAATCAGTAAGCCTTAGAAGCAAGGGAGAAATCACATTGAGTGACTATAGATATAAAATAAGGGGGCTGTGTTCAGAACTTTTCCATGAAAGTGTATTGTAGAAAAAGTACTTAGTTGGGAGTCCAGTGTCCTGCATTCAAGTCATCCATAAACCACTGAAATTTTGGCTTATGTTGAGAAAGACACCTTCTTTACTGAGTCTCAGTTTCTTCCTCTAGATAAAAGGATAATGAACTGGGGGCAATCTCTGTTGTCCACTAATTCTAACTTCCTAGATGAGTTTATGTTGTTGTAAACCAGGATGCAGTCAGATTTTTCTCATCAGTACCTATAAAGTTGAATGACCAAAAACCTCATAGACTTAGGAAGCAGAACAAACAAGTACTAGAATGGAGGAAATGTCCACCATTACTACCACTACTAGCAGCATCCCCACTTTGACCACCATTATTTTTTATCACAGCCACAGAGTCACAGAAATCCACATCATGAGATCATAGGATTTAAAACTGCAAAACATTTTAGTTTTTAGATTTTAGCTAACCGTTGTAGAGTGCTTTAGAATGACAGAGAATTTTATAAGCATCATATCATTAGATCCAACCAACTGGTTTTACAATGGTTAGGCAGAACTCTTCAATTTTCTGCCTCTTTGGGGATAAAAATGATTGAAAAAAACTGAAATTATGATTTTCTAGTCACACCCCATTCTATTTAATAGGAATGCTTGACTGCAACATTTTGATTTTGACATGTTTTAGATTATAGCAGACTCAGTCTCTGAGTACTACACTATCCCAAAACACATAAAAAAGAAGAGCAAATGAACATGTGATTAAATAATACTTTGCAAGAGGTAAAAAAGAAACAGGCTTCAGATTATGCACTAGAAAAGATTGAAGTTTACAAGTGATGCTAAGAGAATCTCTGGGATTGTTGTACCACCACCTTCACTGTTCTTTCCTATTCTTAGCTTGACTACAAAATGGTGATGTTGGCTAATATTCTTGGCATAGATGAACTAGCTCCCTATGGGGAAATTGAGCCTAGTTGAATGAGAATAAAATTTGTAGTCAATTTCAATTTCAAAGTAATTTAATAGACATCTAGTATGGACAAAACTAGTTCCTTAGCACTAAGGGAGAAACAGAGCTGACAAACCATTCCCTACCCTCCTGAAGGTCACAGTCCCAGTTGGGGAATAAGATCTCAGCATAGAAAATTATAATTCATATTATTTAATAAATAAATTACAGTTACAAAATAAAGAACAAAATGGAGTGAGGGAGATCATAAAAGACTTTCTTGAATCTGTAGATTTTTAGATATACTCTAAAAGGGCATAGAAATATAACAGATGGAGAAATAGAGTGAAAGCAAAGACATGAAAAGAGAAAAACTATTACAGGGTCTACTTTGGAGTCAGAGATTCTCTAGCTGACTAAATTTAGAGAACTTAATGAGAGGAGAATGAGGTGAGCAAAAACTGGAAAGGTAAGATAGCAACACAGTGTAAAGGACGTTGATCATCGAAGTCTGAATTTCACCCAGAAAGTAATAGAGAGGCATAGAAAGATTTTGAGCAGAAATTCAAACACAAAAGTGCTTGCATGCACGGTAAGATCTACATATAAGAATGATTATTTTGGGCAGCTGGGTAGCTCAGTGGAGTGAGAGTCAGGCCTAGAGACAGGAGGTCCTAGGTTCAAACCAGGCCTCAGCCACTTCCCAGCTGTGTGACCCTGGGCAAGTCACTTGACCCCCATTGACCACCCTTACCAATCTTCCACCTATGAGACAATACACCGAAGTACAAGGGTTAAAAAAAAAAAAGAATGATTATTTTGATAAGTTCTAAAAACCAAATTAGAGTGGGAAGAAAGTAGAGTAGAGAGGACCATTTAGGAAATCATATGAAGAAAATGTTTATAGAAGATATATAATATAGAGGGGATGATATTAGTAGTAGAAATGAAGAGGAAGAAGATAGATATTCTGAGAGAGATTCTGAAGATAAAATCAATAGGATTCTGAATATGGTATCTCATTTCTCAGTTTTGGGTATTCTCTCTGGCTATCCCCCATGTCTGAAATGCTCTCCCTCCTTCATCTCAACTGCTGACCTCTATGGCTTCCTTTAGGTCCCAACTACAATTCCACTTTTTAAAGAAAGTCTTCTCTATTCCCTCTTAGTTACAGTGTTTTCCTCCTGATAATTATTTCCTATTGATTCTGTATACATTTTCCTTTGTACACCTGTTTTTACATGTTGTCTCCCCCTTACTATATTGTAAACATCTTTAAGGAAAAGAATATCTTTTTGTATCCCCAGTGATTATCACAGTGTCCAGCACATAGTAGATATTTAATAAACATTTATTGATTGATTGTTAATTGATTGATAACTGATTATAAATTACAGTTTAGTGAAGAGAATATTTAAAGAAAAATCCTGTATGTTAAAAATCGGTTTGAAAGTAGTTACCAATAACAGAAATAAGGAACAGCAAAGGAAAAGCAAATTTAAAGGGAAGCATATGGTAACTTCATTTAGTAGTATATTGAGTTTTGATGTTCAGGGAGTTTACTCATTAGGTGACAGGGCAAACTGGAGGGTGTTTGGAGGTAGAGATATAAATTTTGAAACAGTCAGTAAAGAAACGATAGGAAGAGTTGAGATCACCAAGTGAAAGAATAGAGACTCAGAATAGGATGGAATTTTGAGTGATAGCCATGTTAAAAAGGTATGAAGAAAATGAACCAGCAAGGGATACAGTGAAGGCTCAGCCAGAGAAATATGTAGGAAGAGGAACGATGGGCATGTTGCATCCTGGAAACTAAGAGAGAAGAAGACATTCAGAAAAAAAAAGAAAAGAAACTAGGTAAAAGTATAAAATTGAGTGAGAAAATTAAGATGACTGAAGATAGGAAAAAGCCCATAGAATCTAGTGATGAGGAAGTAAATAAGGACATTAAGAGAGTAATATCTATGACTGGAGACAGATTTCAAAAGCATAAAAGTAAACAAACAGAGCAAGTAAAGGCAGCAAACAGTTGATTCTTTAGAAAAGTTCAGAAGTTGAGAGAAAGAAGAAAGATGGGAGGATATTTGAGAGACTGAAAGAAGAAGCAAATTTATTTTACAGTACCAATGGGTATATCTGAAACTGATAAGTATAAGGTACAAGGAGATTGATTATAGCTCAATATAAGGAAAGATTTCTTAATAATTCACATTGCAGGGTTATGAAGTACACTGCATTGTGAAAAAGAGAGATCCTCATTACATGGAATTTTTGAGCAGAGACTAGATGATCACTTCTCAAAGATGTTTCAGAAGGGAATCCTTCATGAGAAGAGAAGTTATACTTATGGATCTCTATGACCTTCTATTTCTAAATTTTATGATTCCTTTTGGATATATTATTGAATTTTCATCCATTTCTCTGTAAAACTGTGGATGTACAGAAATTGGAACTCATCAGCTAAGATTTGAAAAGCTACTAAAAGAGAGATGGAAGGATAAGAAACTGAAAATCAATAGAAAATAAATGGCATAGTCCTAAAAGTGTCAGGATATAAAAATAAAGCCCTAAATGAGCTGAAGTTCTTCCAATGGAAATTAATGCTAAAACCAATTTTTAAAACAGGCAGCTTAGACTAATGGGAGGATTTCTATAAAAGGAGATTCAAAGAGGAGAAAACAGTCTTACTTGTAGTATCAGGGATAATGATAACCAAGAATAAAGAGAAGAGAGAGCAACATAACTTTTGTTTCCATGTTATTAAAGACAGAACAAAAGTTATTATAGCTATTAAAGTAATGATTGTTGCCTACAAAAAAATAAATAAAAAACTTGTCACCAGGTTTAAATAAAGCAGATAACAGGGAAATTAAGAACTTTTAGATGTTATTGCTGAGAATAAAATAGAAAAAAGTGTTGCTATAGAAATAGTGATGGATAGATGTGTTCTCAGTTTTAACAAAATTTTCATCCCCCCTCAAGCCTTCTACCATAACTTTCCCTTCACCTTTTCATCTAAAGATCTCACCTTACACTTCAAAGGAAAAAAAATTAGGCCATTGAATGAGAACAGTTCTACTTCCTTATCTTACACCTCTCAAATATTTTCCCCCACATTTTTCTTCTTTATTCTTAGCTCTGATAAGAATTCTTTTTCCTGGAAAAATCTAATTCCTATAATGTGCTCTTGATTTCAGCCTCTTCTTTCCTCTTGTATATGTCCTTGGTATCTTTCCATTTTCTAAAGTTCAATGTCTCACTAACTTTAGATTCTTTCCATATTGCCTACAAATACATCCATCTTTTTTTCCTATTCTTAAAAATCCATACTTTGATCCATTAATCCCTAACATATCACCCTATATTTCTTTTCTCCTTGTTGGCTAAGTTCTGCAAAAGAACCGACTACTCTTAGTGTCTCCTTTTCTTACTTCCTCATTTCCTAAACCCCATCCAATCTTTCATTGATGTTATTCACTCAAATAAAACTGCCCCTTCCAAAATTACCAGTTCTCTACTGTTAAATCTAAAGGTCTTTTTAATCAGTCTTCATTCTTCTTGTTCTTTTTGCATACTTTGACATCTTTAGTTTCCATTTCCAACTGAATATTTTATCATTTCTAATTTTTCATGATATTCTTCTTATTTTTAATTCTCCTACTTGTCTGACTGGTCCTTTTCACTCTCTTTTGTTGAATCTTCATCGATTTCTCTCCTGTTAGCTCTGGATTTCCCTCAACCCTCTCTTCTGGGTCCTTTTGTTTCCTTTCTTTGTGATATTTTACTTAACTCATTAGGTCCAATGAATTTAATTATTACCTCTCTGTAGATGTTTCTCAAATCTTGATATCTAGCACTAGTTTCCTAGTTCCAAGCCTGATTTGCCACTTGCCTTTTAGACATCTCAAATTGGATGCCCTATAGATATGTCAAACTGAACAAATTCAAAATAGAATTCATTTCCTTCCACCTACACTATTCCCTCTTCCCAATTTCCTTATTACTACGAAAAGCACTGGCACTTTCCCTATAATCTAATCTAACAACTTCAGTGTCATCTTCAAGGCTTTCATCTCCTCACCCCACATAGCCAATCCAACGCAAAAATCATAAAACATTCCTTGTATACATCTCATTTGCTCCCCTCCAACACCATGGTCTTCATCAACTCAATCTAAACTATTGCAATAATTTTCTAACTGGTCTCCCTGCCTCAAGTCTCTTCCTTACTCCCATCCTCCAATTAATTAGCAAAGTGATTTTTTTTTCTAAAGCACAAGTTACACCCCCATTCCATAAACCTTAATGATTTATTATTATCTCTAGGATCAGATATGAAGGGTTTTACTTTTTTTGTGAAAGAAGTCTTTCATAACCAGCCCTTCCTATTTTCCCATTCTTCTTAAACTTTACTACACTTTAGAGCAATGATGGGCAAACTACAGCCTGCAGGCTAGATGCACCCCCCTGAAATGTTCTATCCCATGAGACACATTATTCCTAATCTGATGAATACAATGAATAGGATACAATACAATGGAACTTCAAAAGAGTTGCCTTAGAAACAAGACTGACAGATGAGCATTTCCTTTCTTTTGGCCCCCTCTTTAAAAAGTTTGCCCATCACTGCTCTAGACACATTCTTATCCAGCTACACTGACCTACTTACTGGTTATCATAAACTTCTGTCCATTTACATCACTCCCCCCCAACTCCAAACTCCATTCCTGGAATACTCTCTTTCTTCACCAATGACTTCTAGATTTCCTGATTTCCTTCAACACTAAAGGAAAATTCCCCTTTCTGAAGGATGTCCTTTCCCAATGTGCTCACATCATGCCCTAATCCACATTATTCCCTTTCCTCTTAAGATTATTTTTAATATATATGTATATATATATACACATACATATATACAATTATTGTGTTGCTTGGAATTCAGGGAGATCCCATTTAAAAGTATTTGACAAACTTCCTGTGGACATGTGGGGGACTTTGAAACTACATTTTCCATGATCCAATGGGTTTCCAGTTTCTGATGTGATAACGTCAGACAATGGGAACCAACGTATAGCTCAGCTTAAATTTGGAGATTGGGCTTGAGACCCACTCTCTTTGGCTACGTAGACAAGATGGGGACTCCATTATTGACTCTGAGACAAAAGGTAAGGGTTTTTAAAAAATAAAGAAACAAATAAATAAATACATGTACAAGCTTTCATTTTTTCACTCTTGTGTCATGAGTGGGTATGTGAATATGAACAATTATCAATATTGTCTTTATTATTTGGAACTATACCCTAACTTCCTTCACGACAATGTGCTCTTTTTTAAATAAAAAATATGAAGTCAAAAGATAAAAAAATGGAAAATTCTATGTTCACTCTGGAGGTAAAAAGAATTTTCAGATAAATAATTTTATAATATATTATTGTCATGTTGCCAAAGAGTCATGATTGCCACAAAATGGAGCCGCATATTTACTAAAGAGTTCATTCTAGGATTTTTATCAATATGGGGATTAAAAGATGTATTCAAGGGGGCAGCTGGGTAGCTCAGTGGATTGAGAGTCAGGCCTAGAGACAGGAGGTCCTAGGTTCAAATCCGACCTCAGCCACTTCCCAGCTGTGTGACCCTGGGCAAATCACTTGACCCCCATTGCCCACCCTTACCACTCTTCCACCTATGAGATAATGCACTGAAGTTAAGGGTTTAAAAAAAAAAGCTGCTTAAAATAAAAGATGTATTCAATAGTTCTGATCAGCATTACACTGTGTTTCTTTTTTCTTATTTTTATAATGCAAAGCACTTAAAAGGGGGGTGACTTTCCATCTATGACTTTTAATGATTTCTATTAAATACTTCAAAATATACTAGGAAACAAGGTAAGGAAAGCTTGTTAATCAGACTGATTTTATTAAGATAAAAATCCCAGCAACTCATCTATTCTTATTCAGTTATACACTGCTGACAATATCCTTTTGTCTCCTGACTTCTAGGATTGTTTTCAGAAAGAAGGTGATTCAGAAGAGGGAATGACTTTCTTCAGCCTGGTCTCATTAAGTTTGCAAGACCCTGTACTGCATACTTACTTGGTAAGAATGGGAGTAGGATTCTCAAAGGTGGTTATCTCCTCAAAATGAAACTATGAAATCTTAGAGTTGGAAAAGACTTTAGAGATTCTCTCCTTTGATCTCCCTTCAGATGCAGGTATCCCTATAAACACCTCCTTGACTCCTTCAGCTTCAATACTTCTCAGAATGGGGACCTTATTAGTTTATATTAAGCCTTTCCATTGTTTTTATACAGCTTTATTTTGGGGGTATTTTTCCTTGAACTGAGCTCCCTTTAACTAATATTTGCCTTTGTCCTGGTCAAAATCCTACTATCAGAAGCTATGTAATTTAATTTTCCCTCTATAAGAGAGCCTTTCAAATTCTACAATATCATATCTTCTCTAATTATTTTTAGTGCCATAACAGATTCTTGTATTATATAGTTTTCAGACTTATACCATCTTGGACAGTCATCTAGTTTGTTGGTGATAGTCTTAAATTTTGGTTTCAGAGCCAAACATATACAAAATTCAGATTAGGTTTGATCTGGGGGGAAAAAAGGCAGTTCTAGACTATTAACCTTCTTGTTCTGGACATTAAGCGTCTATTAAGACAACCCAAGAAAACATCACTTTTAGCAGTTCTATTGTTCCTGCTTAATTTGAGCTCATAGTACACTTACAATTATATCTAACATTCATATAATGCTTTAAAATTTGCAACCAGTCTTTACAAATATCTCATTTGAGTCTTGCAACTAAGTTAGGTGGTTGGTGCTATTAATATTTTGCAGATGAGAAACTTAAGGTATACAGTGGCTAAATGACTGCACACGGTCACACAGCTTGCAATTAAGGTTTTGCTAACTCTAGATTCAGCGCTCTGTCCATTGTTTCACATAGTCATACAATCACCAAGCATTTCGTAAATGCTAGTTACTGCTCTAAGTTCTGGAGATAAAAAAGAAAGGGAAAAAAAATCAGTCCCTAGCTACCAGGACACTGGCCCCCTCCCACCAACTTTTGCAAATTGTTTTCAAATATGAACTTGTTATGAAGTTGATTTTCTGATCCTAAGTATAGGATTTATATTTATCCATATTTAGGTTCATCTCTACCCTCCCTTCTTTTGTTCAGGCTGTAATTCCAATTTGTTAAGCTCTTTTTTGATCCAGGTTGAACCTCCCCAAAAGATATACAATTTCTACTGTGTAGAGAAGTTCAAAACCCTGTCAGAAACAATGATGATTTTATCTTAACAGGCCAACAATGGGAGAAAAAAATTGCTAAGCTTAATACTGGTAAGATAGAGTGAACTATGGGAGAGGTGAGGTTAGGAAGTTTGAAAAAAAAAATAAAAAGAGTATCCTTATTTCTGGCTTACCCATCATAAATAAAATTCAAAGTTCCAGCAGGACTCTATCACAGCAGATGATAAAGCCCTTGAACAAAGCACTTATTTCCTTCTAACAAAAAGAAAATTATTCACCTAATTTTTTCATCGTCACGCCTGCCTGCATCTGGACAAATATAAATCCATCATGAGGCTACTGCATGGGAAAGCTTACTCCTGATGGGAATGGAAAGCCAATCGAATCAATTCATTCTCATTTCTTTCATCTGATGCTGGATTTTATCCCTCTGCACTGAAGAAAAAAGTCTATACTCACAGGGCAGCTTAGGCTTCCAGGAAGATGGAGATGGTAGGACAAGAGAAGGATACCCTTGCTGTTTAGACACATTTAAAATGTTCCTATGGAGTTGTACTAAGATGATTCTTTTTTTCTTCTTTTGTTTTTTTACATTGAATCTTTATCCAAATACTAACTTTAATGGTCACAAAACCTTGAAGGAAAAAGAAGGGTAAATTTGAAATCGGAATATTCATAAACTCGAATTCCTTAGGATTCCCTTTCTTAGACAAGGAGGGCTTTGTCTCCTCTGTGATTCTGAATACCAATGTTTACCTCCTTGTTTTGATTCCTGTGCTCTTCCCATCCCCCTTGCCACAGTCTGCTCCCATGTTCTGCTTGGGTGAGACCAGTCCACAGAGATTCATAGAAAAAAAATGTGCTATTCCTCCCTGGGAGACAAGCCTGACTATTCATGTGTTCAAAGGTTGAGAATATGAAGCATTATGGGAAACTCTGAAAACCCAATTGGAAAGTTGGGGGCGGGGGGTGGGGTGGGAATGAGTGATAAAGGGAAGAAGAGTTAATAGATGACTCTTCCAATGCATTCACTCCCCTGCTGGGGATTTTGGAGGTATATGCTCAAGAACAAGTAAGTAGCAAACACCAGCCACTGAACCTTGTGATTTTAATTGGTCAGGGAAGCATCTTACTCTTTGGATAGCATGAAAGAAGCAGATGCAATAGACAGAAGGATATAAAAATGATTTCTTCCCTTCAGGTGAAACCTGAGGAATTTCTTCCTTATGAAGGTGGAATGGGGAATGTTGTAAAACAGTACTCTATACCTCCTCTCTCTGTTTCTGTTTCTGTCCCTCATTCTCTTTCTCAAATCTGTATTGAACACTCTAACTTATGGATCAATCTTCATCGTGATGATTATGAGTTATTTTTAAAAAGGTAAGTCATATTCAAAGAATACATTTCAGAAAGACTTCTAGAAAAAAGTGGCTTAAACTCAGAAAAAAAAAGGTTTGACATTGGAAGAGTTGTTTCATTTATTTGGAAAATTCATGTTTACCTTATCCATCCTCACTGATGCCTGCCAGACAGATCAGGTGGTATATAGGTTATAACAGTTTTAGCTTCCTCACCTCCCATACTCACCTCTTCTGCTCTCAAATGACCAATAAATAAACTAACTTCCCTACACGGAAAATTTAGGCGTTAGCTAGCTATGGGAATATAGTTATACTGCCACAGAACAGAGTTTATGATTTCATTTTCATTTTGAAACTATGTTGCTGAAATTTTGCTCTCATAACTAAGTTAATAGAAAAAAATTCCAATTCAACTTTGGTAGATTTTTTCTATTACAGTAATGTTACCATATCCAATTTAGTGAAAAATGAGCCTTGAAGTTTTTCACCAATTTCCGAATAGAGCTCAAATTCACATTCTAAGAATAGTGTCTACGTAATTGGAATGGAAGGGACATTTAATTTCCAGAAATGTACAGATTGGGGAATGATAGTTTCACGGTAAAAGGACCCATGATGTACATTACTCTAGGAAGCCTTGATTTGGGAATGATTTCCCCAGTGTAGGTTTGAATCACAGAATCATAGCATTTTCATCCTGGAAAGGACCTTAGAGATCATCTAGTCTAGCCCTGTCATTTTATCAAGGAGGAAACAGGCCCAAAACTAAAGAGAGAGAAGTTTGCCCAAGGTCAGACAACTGGCAAGTAACAAAGAGATGGGCAAGTATGAAAAGATGGGAACTTTTAAACTCACAACAGGTATTACACCTTATCCATTTCCTTTGTAAGGGCAAGTGTAGTCAGGTTTAGTTTGCTGGTAGATAACAGTGACAGGAGTCTCTTCTGGGCATAGAAGATGGCTCCAGAGAATGGATCAGGTCAATAGCTTTAGAAACATTGCTTTTTTAATCGTTTTTGTTTCAATGTGTGTACTGTTTTATTGAGACAGTAACCATGATAAACTGATTCCGTTAAATCATATTAACCTCCAGGATTACACAAATCGCTCAACTATTCTATTGATGTAGGGCAGCTAAGCAGCACAGGGGCTAGCCAGTCATGAAGTCAGGAGGACCTGAATTCAAATCAGAACTCAGACACTTATTAGCTAAATGACTCTGGGCAAGTCACTTAACCCTGTTTCCTTTAGTTTCCTTGTTTATAAAATGATCTTGAGAAAGAAGTGAACAACTACTACACCATCTTTGCCAAGAAAACACCAAATGGGTCCACAAAGATTCAGAAATGACTAATTAAGTAAACAAGAAATCTTACAGATACAGTCTTATTGTGGAGGCAGACTAGGAAATGCAACATTAGATAGAAAGAAAAAAATGTTTAAAAAATAACAATCATCTTGTCAAAGGCATTACTGGGAATTAATTAGTCTGTGGACTGATTTAAGTTTAGGAGATTTTGTGTTATTCTTTTCATACTGGTAAGTATATATCCACAGGAAAAGAGATTAGAAATGGGAGGGCCTTCAGAAATCATCTAATCTACTTCACTCATTTAATAGGTGAGGAAACTGAGCCCCAAAGAGATCAAATGACTTGACCAAAGTAATGCAGGCAGGTATGCTGGATTTAAGTGAAGGTATCTTAACTCCAAAGTCAGTGCCCTTTTTCTATAGTACACACCGTTGGATTGAATTGATTTCCCCACATTTATTTCAGGATAAAGCTCTTTCTTTCCTCCTGTTCAGGAAGCATTGTGTACATGGGCATTTGCTTAAGCTCTGAATAAGGTATTTTATAAATACATGAGTATTCATAAGCTGGAGAGGGATATTAACTGATAACACTAATTAATATCTCAGGGGACACTGTCTGTGAAGCGGTGAGTGTCATGTTCAGAGCTCTTGTGTATCAAAGCGGAATTAATCTTCTTGAATTTAGAAAACAATTCCACCACCCTTCCAAGAGCATATATATATATATATATATATATATATATATATATATGTACTTGCCATCAGGCCTAACAATGAGGGGCTAATAGAGTGTTTAGGAGTTTGCGTGATATTGGGGAACAGGATCATCTCATAGTTAAGATTTAGAGCTGGAAAGAATCTCATAAATTACTCAGTATAATGCTTCATTTTTTCAGAGAAGGAAACTGAGTCCCCAAGAAATTTGTGACTTTCCCTAGGACATATAACTAGCAAACAATAGGGTCAAGGTTTCAAATCAGAGTCGTGGATTCAAAATCTAAACTCTTTCCCAGAGGTATCCTCAGTTTCCGGTGACCCAGTCTTTGTCTCAAGATACTAAATTTAGAAGGCGCTGATTTCACTTTTGGAATTTCAGAAGGGAAGAAATAATGTAAATTTGAACTTAGATAACAAAGATTATTAGTTGAGACAGAACTATCAGAATAAAGACTTAGTAAACAACTTCCTGCTCCCCCATATTCCCTACCCCACTTCAGGAGACCCTGAAGTGCACTTATTTTAGTATCTCTGGGTTTTGGTCTCCCTTCCTTGAACAACTCAGGATGTACTGTGTGCTGCTTATCCCATGTTCCAAAATCTTTAGTTAAAGATTTTATTCTTGACTTTAAAGCAACCTAGAATGTTCTTCAACCTCTTCAACAAACTTGAAATCCCAGGAGCCACTGGTTTTTTTACCTTCTCTGAACAAAAGTGCCTTATGGAACATTGTAATCATTCTCTTTTCCCAGATACTCTGGTTAAGGGAGAACAGATTGTTGTTTCCACTGAATTTAGTATTTTCCCTTGCACCTGTTTGCAAGCTGGGGAGAGAGTAAATGACAAAATAACAATGAAACCTTCCCTTTGAGTTAAATGTGACAGTTAGGATAGCAACATTGTGTAATGGACAGGAAACGCTGGATATAGAGTTAGAGGACCAAACTTTGAGGACTCCAGCTTTGCCTGTGGGATTTTTAGCAAGTGGCTAATTTCTCTGAGCCTCAGTATCCCTTCTTTATAAAATAATGGTTGAACTAGATGTTCTCTAAATCTAGCCTAAATTTTGTGCTTCTATCAATCAAACGACAAGCACTTAGTAAGCACTGACTGTATGCCAGAGATATTCCCAAACAGTGCAAACATAATAAAACTCAGACAGCAGCAAAAACTAGGAACACTAACTTTGTTTTCAATAAAAATGCTGCAGCACTCATTTTCCCAAACAGTGCAGCAAACACCCAGGGGCACTCTGACTGAATAATTCCAATATTAATATTATGGAGAGCCATAATTTGGCTTTTGAAGGGCCATGAACCTTTGTGACCAAATAACAAACTAATTTTTAAAAATACTATAATACTCAAGCAGCAATCCGATTTATTATATCATAGCAAGTGGGAAAAACTATTGCGTGTAGAATCAGAATTTGGGGGTTCAAATCCTGGATTTGGCACTTATTACTTGAGTCAACTTGGGCAAATTCCTTCCCTCTGGACCTCAGTTTCCTTTTCTGCAAAATGAAAGTATTTGACAAGATGGTTGACTCAGGTCCATTCTAACACTAAATCAATGATCCTTCACTACCAAGAATAAGGGGAAGAAGCACTACTATGTTTGCTTAATTATGTCCTTAATTTTTATTTTGGATCAAGAAACAGTATCAGTGCTCTCTCTGCTTATACAGATTAAATTGCCCACATATTATGTGTTGATTTTGTGAATTATTGTATCCAAAAATATTCTATTTCCTGACAGAAAAACATCTTATGATAAGTCACTCCAGATTTAGTTTTGTGTTTGGAAAAAAAACACAGATGCATAGTTTCTTTCAGGATATATATTTCAAACCTTACCAGCACAATAGAACCCACTGCTCCACTGGTATAGCCTTTGAGACCTGAGTGTAACCTCCAAGGAGGCATCCATCAGAGGAAGACACAAGGGGAGGGGATTCTTAATATCTCCCCAAATTGAGTTGTTCTTCACTTCCAGGGACCAAGGCTTCTATATTCTATGTGCATAACTGCAGCCATCATAGAATTAAGTAATGACAAAGTGACAAAGTATTATTAGGTTCCTGCTTTGACTGTGTATATAACCTGCAACTGATATACCTCATTGTTATATTTCTTGCAATACTGTCTAGTCAGCGACATGAAAAATGTGCCCTGTAATTCCACAGTTCAGAGCCATTCATTCTCAATGCCATGATGATTTCAAGCATTATATGGAATAATGTTGTTTTGTTGGGCAGGGACAGAGATACAACTCGTTTCTTTTTAAGTGTTATAGTCTTCTTTGTTAATCAAAAATTAGCAGCTTAAAAATATTGCAGAACATTTATATTGGTTTCTATGGTCTATTCAATTATAAGAAAATATATATATGTGTGTGTGTGTGTGTGTGTGTGTGTGTGTGTGTGTGTGTATTCCTAAGCCTCTTATCTATAGTATTAATAACCAAAAAATAAGTATAGAGGAATGTTAATTTGATAGAAGAGAATATAGTTTTTTTAGGAAAATATGAAATAGTAATGTTATTGTAATTTTTACCAGGTGAAAAAAATTCAGCCTGAGATTTTAATATTGATAGTGGAAATTATTATGGGTGACATGTCAGCACTGGTGGGAAAATAACATTATTCTGTTTAGAATATTTTTATAACATCTTTATTTCAATTTCCACTTTTATAAAAATACTAAGCCATAGTTTTGCCTCCAGAAAATTCCAGCAATAAAAAAATCCCATTTAAATTTCTCCATTGGAATATCATTATAGTGCAACTCAAAGTATTATATTGTAGGACTTAACAGCCCTTCCTTATTATCCATCTTCTTGGAGATAGTTCATTAGTACTGGGGTACCAAGTTAGTCCAACATGCATATGAAGTATTTTGTCTCCTTAATTGCCTGCAGTTGGGTTTTAAAGGTGTGAACTCTTGGCTCCAATGGTAAATATATTCCTCTTTTCCACAGGGGATTGTGGATGAGTGAGCAGGATGGCCACATTGAATGTTCTCTGTTTACACCTTTATTCAATGTCAGCTCAATCGCTGCCCTTCCAACAGAGGCAGTATGGTAAAGTGAAGAGAGCCCAAGATTTAGAATAAGAGGAATTAGATTTGAATCCTTCAAATGCTATTTAACTTTGATCAATCAATATATTCTTAGTAAAAATATCTACTAGTATTAGGCACTGTGTTAGGTCCTGGGGATACAAAGATGAAATAAAAATGAAACATTCTCTGCCTTTCAGGTCTCTACTTTTCTAGGCCTCAAGAATCAATTTCTTCATTTGCAAAATGAGGGTTTTTGGATGAGATGCTCTCTGTTTCCTTCCAGTTCCAAATCTATACTCGAATATTCAGGAGACAATGGCATTTCTTCCTGGCCAGCTGTGCAGGTAGCTGACTCAGTGGGAATTAATCTTTGGAGGTAGTCACAAGGGTGAAAAAGGAAGAGGTATAATCATTTATATGGCATTTATTTTTTACCAGTCACTGTGTTAAACACTTTAGAAATACAATTTCATTTGATCCTCACAACAGCCCTATGAGGTCAGTGCTGCTTGTCTTTGCATTTTACAATTGAGGAAACTGAGGCTAATAGGTTAAGTGACTTGCCTAAGGTCATACAGCTAGTGCCCGAGGCCATATTTGCACTCAGGTCTTCCCAACTCTAGATCTAGAACTCTGTCCCTCTCCCACCCCAGTAGACCTGAATGAGTCACACTATTTATGGGGGCCAGTTGTAATTGTGTCTGGTGGACACAAATCTGAACTTTCACTATAAGAATCAGGTAATGGGGAATAAAAATTTCTTTCTGACCCACTCTAGAGAACATCTATTTTCTCTGTCTTCCAAACTTGAAGGAAAAAACCTGAATAGAATCATTTTGGAAAATAACAGTTAATTAATGAAAACTCATTTACACTTTATATTAAAAGGAAAACCTTGAAAGAAATCTCAAATGTCTGTTTGAAGTCATGAATAAAATCTTCTCTCTTCCAAAGGCTGGCAATATGCTGGCATCTTCAGTGGGACGGGTTCTGTCCCAATCAGTGAATGGTGTTGATCAGAAGGCTGATGAGAAGGATGCAGATGTGTGGGAGGAGTAGGAGAGGAGGGAGCAACATAAAGGTAAACTAGATTTGCCTAGTAACAAAATGGGTTTAGCCAGTGTTTATACTGAAAGACTGCCAAAGAATTTCTTCAGCCAAACAAGTCAGTGGGGTTAACTAAGCCCGTATTTGGGAAGGAGGAGGAGTAGATCAGAATGGGACTATGAAGTCCAAGGTCAGTGGGGAAAGCCCGCAAAAGGACACCATTCACAAGAGAGATTCAAAGACCAGAGACAACCCAGGTTTTTGTGTCAAACTCAAGTCCAGCGTAGAAGGGAAAAATAGAGAGAGGGGTCTTCCACAGTGGAGGGGAAAGAGCATTAATTTTGGAGTCAGAGGTCCTGAGTTCAAATCATGTCTCTGCTGCTTTCTGCCACTGCAAACATGAGCAAGCCTCCCAATCTCCTGGCCTCACTTTCCTTATCTAAAATAAGAGGCATTATACTAGATGGTTTTTACTTGCATAAAATGCATTTTGCCTGACAATAGCTGGAGGTAAAAGGTAGTTTATTCTTTTTCATCACATTTGGATTCCTTGTAGCTATTTTCCATGATCCTATGTATATCATTTGACAATTCTGTAATTATTTGTGAAATAATTTCCACCATAGGTTCTCTTTCTGGGCCTAGAGATAACCCTAGATGTTTCAAGGCTAACAATCATTAATTGCTTCTTCTGTACTGAGTATGGGAACCACTTAAGGGTAATTACAGTCCCAATGATGAACTGTGCCAGCTTTCTAAGGACTTTAGTGATTGGTGATTAGGATGATGAAGCGGCATGACAGAAAAGGCCTCTTTATACAGATGGCATGAAACTTATGAACCTGCACAGATATATGAACCTTAAAGGAAAAAGGAGGTTCCCAAACACAGAAATGAGGAGAGAAAGCATGGAGCCCACCACCTCTGCAAAGCCATAGAGTCAAGAGATGGAATGTCAGATATGGGGAAGTAGAGAGGAACTTTGGAAGGAATATCCTCCTTAATGTCATCACAGATCCATCAAAATATTAAAATTATTTGTTTTAATGTTCTTTCTATGAAATGGAGAATTTTAAATATCATATAGATAGTCCCTGACTTGCTATTAGCTGACTGGCCTATTCCCAATTAACATAAACAAATCTTTCATCAATAGGAATAATCATTATAGAATACTCAATATCTCTGACTGTCCCAAATGCCTGGCATTTGTTACCTCCTTATCTTCACCTTGTAGAATCCTCAGTATTTTTTTTTCAGCTCAAATGCCTCCTCCTACTCAAGGCTTATCCTAGTTTCATATCATTTATTCTTGAGGCCATCTCCTGAAGAGTCAAGAAAACCAATCCCAGAATCAAGGAGAAGGGGAAAGTGCAGATAACCCCCAGGCATCCTGGATGTTCTGCACATCCTTCCCCGCTAGCTAAAGCATCATTATTGCCAAGCATGTTTCTCTTTTCATCTATTTTATTTGGAGGGACCAGTGAAATATTCTACATATCGAAATACTAAAATGGATTTCTGATTTAATTGCATGAGTTTCATCTAATGATAATACAATCCATCCATGTCTGCTCATATTTTATAACTTCTCTCCTCATCCACCTATAAATTCATTACAGGAAGCCACCCAGAAGACCAGATGCTAGTCTTAATTTTCCTTAGTATTGTTTTAGTAACAGTGGAAAACTCATTTCCCTATCTTTCCCCAATCTTGACACCTGACAAATTCATCTTCTCTTCCCGAAAACATAATTCAAACATTTATTAGATGCCTACTAAGTGAAAGATGTCATGCCCAGACAGACAAGCAAAATTTAGATATTAGGTAACATTTCTATAGCACTAAAAGATTTATAAAACACTTTACACACACTATCTCTAGTGCTGCATTTCAAGAATTTTGTGGAAATGCATGCTATTGTCATCACTCTTTTACAGATGAGAATACTGAGGTTGAAAGAAGTTAAGAGATTTGCCCAGGGTCACATAGCTAGTTGGTATCTGAGGAGTGATTCAGTTTCAGGTTTTCCTGATTTCAAGTCCAGCAATCTATTTGCTATGCCAAGCTGTTTCTGAAAAAGATAAAGTCCTATTCCCATGGGGCTGCCAAAGAATAAGAAAGGATTAAGGAAGGCTTCATGGAAGAGGTGACATTTGGATTCAAATAGTCAGTTGGGAGGACTTCAAAGGGCAATTAGTCCAGCATACACTTAAATCTAAGAAAATTCCTTATCCAACATCACTGAAATCTCACAAGATGATAAAGAACACTGCATGTTATTGATTTAGTTCTCCTCTCTTCTGTGGCAAATTACAGGAGAACCTGCCAGGAGCCAATCACTCAGTCAGTCAATAAACATTTATTAAGCACCTACTATGTGCCAGGCACCGTGATAGTTACATCTAACCATAATGTGCTTATTTCCAAAATGAGTTTTCTGTCTTACTTTCTGCCAGGCACTGCCCCCAAGGGAAATTTCTGTCTAAGAAGAAAGAAATGTAAAGCCTGGTCTTCAGGAATTCTGAAATGAGGCATTTTAAGAGCATCAGTATATACAGAAAGATCTATCCCTTTAAATATTTTAATTGCATTTTAAAATATCAAGTTCTCAGATTTATTTGGAAAGCAAACTAGCAACAGACTATGAAATACATTTCCTGAATTAGTTACATGATTCCTGGCCTGTGATTTCATTATCCATGGTTAGTGCCTAGTATAGTGATATGCACCCAGGGAGAACATAGAATATTTGTTGACAGCCTGGGATTGGTGATTGACAGGTCTAACAGGGGTAATGAAAGTAATCTGAACTTTTTTTCTTCATTCCATTGCATTCTCTCTAGGTTTGGAAATGTTTGGCATTGAAATGAATATGGAAAAATAATACTATGGAGGTATAATATGTTGATATCTTCCTCTCAATTAAGTCCTCTTCTCTCACCTTTATTTATTTATTTATTTATTTATTTTGTAAAGGGTCCTAAACAGATCGACCAAGCATAGAGCTCCTGGTTAAAAGAACAACTACGATAGCATTTATCATGTATTTCTCTATTTTGTTTTGGAATCATGTGTGCTCTTGAGTAACTACCTGACTTTTCATAATTAAACTTTGAAATAGAGGACAGTAAAAATTACACCTCCAATATTCAAATGTTCAATTCAACAAAACTTAGAACAACTCATTTTGAAATAGATGACTTGGGGGAAAAAAGCTACATCAGCTATAAAAATATGCTTTTGACTTTCTATTCAAAGGTCAGCTAACTGGCCTTAACAAATCGAAACCACCTAATCAAGTATGGGATCATGAAATGTTTCCATACCTCTGAGCAGTATTGAAACCAGAATTCCATTTTTAGCTACCTCTGATGTAAAGTCTTTAAAAATTTAGTTATTTAATTAATTAGACTTTTCCCCCACTGGCGTTTTCACAGCATAGAGTCTGACCACTTACAAAGAGTGAGCTGTAATAACAACTTTACATAAATAATTGAAATCCCAACAGCACAGGAGGTAATAAAAATGTACTGGTGCCATAAAATATACAAATGGAAGGACTTCCCTTTAATTAAAAATTGCAAGGGCATCATTGTAAACAATGCATTACCATCTCATACCCCCTATTCTGGATTTGTTGAGTTAAGAAAGAAATAACTAAACTGATCTCAAGATGAAGAAGGGGGGGGAAGACTCATTATTGAGGTCAGTAACTATTTTTAATTAAGATCAGCTGTTAATAATGGAATTCAGGCGAATATGGCTTTTCTTTTAATTTCCCTAGGTAGAAATGTTATTAAATTTGGCCTTTAACTCTTTCCTGACACACAAAGGCTTAACTTCTGATTAAAATTTAAAAGGTAGCAAAAGAATGACCAATATCAAAACTCTCAAATCTGCTCCAGATGTCACCAATTTATGATCATGAAATTAACATTTGAAAACTGTTTTCATTTATTTATAATTGACAAATTATAAAGAATTTGGGGAAACCCTTGTAGGGAAAATGTAGAGAGGTTTTAGCAATATTTTTCTTCAAGTGAGTAGAGGTTCTTGCTGAACACATCTGAATCACTAATTGAATGGTTTTTAGGCGATTCTCAGTGATCTTAGAACACACGGAACTGACCATTTTTATGGGCATTAGCATCTATTTTCTGCCAGATCTCTTATCATTCTAGTGCTCCTTTTTGGATAAGCTTCAATTATTACATTAAAAATAGAGTTTTAAAAAGGACTTCACCAGAGATAGATGAGTAAAAACTCCTCAGAATTTTTTTCTACTCCTGTGGAATTGAATTTTCTTTATACTCTAATGCATTTCCTCACTATTTTGAATTTAACAAATGAATTATACCATCAGGCTGAAAAAACATACAAATTTAAAGAACAAGCAGGAAAATTACTTGAAAAATATAGATCCCAGAAGAAATCAGGGTAGGGCATTTTGCATTCTTTTTAATTTTTTAAAGAGATGAATGATTAATTTGAATCTGCTTCAGATATTCAGTGTTCAGAGAATAGGTTCAATTTGGACTTAGGTTGCACAAGAACTAGTTGTCACAAAAGATTCTTTAATGTTTCTTTGATGGATTCTTTTTTTTTCCTTTTTATTTTTAGTGGCAACACAGCTCACTGATGCTTTCCACATAATACTTATTTTACTCCTACCATTTGAATTTAGAAAATTCCGAGTCCCTTCTTTAATTCATTCTGGCTTACAGTACTAGTATTAAATCTCCATATTTTCCCTCTGTGGTTAGAAACAATGCCTAGAGAATGTCACTGGTTCTGTCTGCTGTATCATGGATATTTTTATTCATCAAATTATAGAGAATAGACCAACCACTCAAGGACTTGAAGAATTGCATTCTATAAATGTAAAGAAACAATAAGGAAATAAAACTGTCTCAGTGAAATTCATAGGTTTGTTGACAAATACTTTTTGGGGAGGGATGCCTCCAACTCATTCAGGTAATTAAGCTGCTTGTCTCTACCTCCTCATGATGGGAATCATCATTTCTTGAATGTGCTGAAATAATAGTTTAAAGCACTGTGGCTTTCTATTCTGTGACCTCTTCAACTTTGGCTGATAATTTATATGAATGCCAATGCTTTGGGGATATTATTGTTGCTGCAGCATTCAGTATTACAATCATCTGTTCTTTTTTGGCATAAAAACCATATGTGTTCTCTATTTTAAAATTTGGAGCCTTTGTTTTATGAATTTATTTCTAGGAATTTTATTCATCAGAAAAGAGTGATAGGTATTTCTATAATATAATTCATACTTCAGAATTTTCTGTCCTTGATTTTGCATTCAGATTTAATTGAGAGGGAAGATCAGGGACTACTATGAGGCATGTTTCTGGAAGAGAGATTTGGTGGGAACAAGGTACAGGCAGGCAGGTAGGAATGGGAGGGAGACATATTAAGCAAAGGATTGCTGAGGTTAAAAGAAATGTATCAGGGCAAGAGGATGACTAACAATGCCTAGAAAGTATAGATTAGGGACATGTAGCTTTCTCGACCTGATAATTTTATGGTTGTTTAAAAGTCTAGAAACCCCTTCCTTTCTCATAACTCCAACAGTTTAGAAACTAATTAATTGCCTTCTCCTAGATTCTAGTTATGTGTGTCTCAAATGAAGCAACTCATAGATAAAAAAGAAAAATGAGCCTAGGATTATAGCCAGAAGAGACTTGAATGTGAGCTCCTGGAAAGTAAGGATTTATTTATTTTTTGTTTCCCTAGAGCCAAGCATAATGACTTTCATAGTAGATGCTTAATAAACATTTGTTATATCTAACTGAATCCACTCTTTCCACACTCTTATTATTTTATATAGAGAGAGACTGAGGCTTTGTAATGGGTTTGGGACACTCCTAGCAATTACTCTAATTGATATACATATATAGCAAAGATTCTGAAACTATACTCCACTAACACTTGCAGACTTGGGCCCCAGAATTCAATGCTATGTCTCCCACCCTGGTTCTACAAGTAGCTTTGATGAGTTGGGTGGTGGTTTTCTAATGCTATAATTCATAGCAGTGTGCTTCCATTTATAATTATAAATTGATATCAATTAATCAGCCAAATATAATTAGATTTTAGAAATGGATATTTGTCACAGTGGTATAGCTAGTTCAGTTGACACAAAGCATTCCTCCAAAGTCTCTGACATACTCTCCTGCCGGTGCAGTTAGAGTCCATGCATTAAGTGGGCTGAAGCTGTGACCTTTTGGGCAAAGGAGCGAACAGTTCCTGGAAGTTATTTTGCTAGAGTCCTCAAGATGTTCCCCTTATGTTAGGTTATAACTTTCTTCTGGGCTCCTTGTTGAGACTTAAAGGAGACTGGGTATGCTGAGTTTTTGTTTTTTCCTAGTCTCCCAAGTAGACACTGACTACTATTTCAGGAAAAACATTAAGACTAGCAAAATGATAAGAAATCAAAAGTCTCTGATATTTAAAGTTCAAAAGGGTTATTCCCCTCTGGACTAGGGCCTCAAGCATTTTAGTGGGAGTACAGTATATGAATTGATTTTGTCTCTTTGAGGTACTCTTCCTTCTTCTCCTCCTCCTGCCTGGCCTCTGGTCTGTGCCCCACTCTTGAGCCCACAGCAGCCTTCAACATGTTCACCCCAGCCCGAAAGCACCTTCTATGGGATTTTAAAAGACTATAAGAAGTATTTGCTTCAAAGATCAGTGTAGAACAATGTTATAACATAGAATGGGATCCTTTTGAGGCCCAAGGGAAGTTTACTCAAAGATGGTACCCTTAAACTTTCAGTAGAATTCACAGAAAAAAGATCCAAATAAATCAACTATAGTAAAATGTATCTCTAAAATGTTTCATCCAAATGTCTATGCATATAGTATTATAATCCTAGATATACTTCCAAAATCCCTGGAGTCATCTTTTCTTACTGAAGCTTTCTTTCCTCCTCACCCTTCTAACATAAGAAAACACCAATTCCAAAGTAAAGAGGAGGGAGAGAGAGAGAGAGAGAGGGACAGAGACATAGACATAGACAGAGATATATAGAGAGAGACAGAGACAGAGACAGACAGAGACAGAGAGAGGAGTTCAAAAAGTCCTCTGGTAAAGGGGGAAGAAAAGCCTAAATGTATATGTACTCTTACTTCTTGTTATAGGCACAGCATCAGTTATGTCCAGATACTGCTAGGGCTAGGAAATCAGTAAAAAGTATTTTTAAATTCTCTGAAGATCAAAAGGTCCTTAGGTAGAGAATTTTGGGGGGAAGGAAAGAGACTGAGACCCAGGCTGAGTTGAAGGTTCTCTCATCTCTACTGCCTTCCCTTCTGCATCTGCTCCAAAATAATTTTTGTTTAGGGGCCTTGCTGGAGACTTCTACAATTAAGATGATAAACAC
This sequence comes from Gracilinanus agilis, assembly GCF_016433145.1. Taxonomy (NCBI): domain Eukaryota; kingdom Metazoa; phylum Chordata; class Mammalia; order Didelphimorphia; family Didelphidae; genus Gracilinanus; species Gracilinanus agilis. The sequence goes on from NC_058131.1 coordinate 215,318,417, forward strand.
TCAAACTTCTGGAGCCCAAACTGGATTTTTATTTTATGAACAACTCACAGGAGCTGACCGAATTTTCTCAAACAAAATGCAATTACCTTACAATGTCATTAAAATTTATCCCACAGCTTTCAAGGACATGCAAATTGACAAAGGAATTTTGCTATTCTTAGTCAATGGGCTGAGATTGATAGAATCAATTGAGAAATGTTTTTACCTGGTTAAGGTATCTGGGCATATCACCTTGCTCTTCTTGTTAGGTACTTTAAGTGGAGTGGGATAATTGATTTGTTGACACATCCACACACACACATAAATTTAAAATTAGGAAATGTCCTCCAGGGTTGGTGGGCAGAATAAAATTTAGCTAGGGAAAAAATTACTTAGCAACAGAGAAACAAGCCTGAAAGAAAGTCCAGAATCAAAATTATAAACTGGGGGATAAAGGGTGGGAGATTCAGGCTCATGCAGATTCAAGTCATAGAGTTCCTATTTTGAAACACCATGAAGCATTTTGTGGTTAATAGTAATTGTGGGTAGAGGGATAATTGATTTTTCTCTGACCTAACAAGATTCTCTTCATTCACATGGAGGTGCTGTTATCTAGATTTAGGATAATTTTTTCCTCTGTGGAGTACAGAAGGAGAGACAAGGGGAAACCATCTGCTATTGGGTCCTATTTTTTATTTTGCATTCTTTGATGAGATGAGTGAAAGTACAATTAGCACTATTATAATTGGAGAGAGTTCATTTCAAGCTGAATCTGGAACCTGAGGTTCTCTAGGGTTAACTGTAGCCCCAATTGGTTTAATAACTTCCCCCCAAAAAACCAAAAAGAAACCAAGAGAATATTTGAACCTAGATCCTACAAGGCCAGGGCTCCTGCTACTCCATCATCTTGCCTCTTAATTCCTTTGCTTTAAAATAAAATTTAGATACTCCTAAGCCATGAATACAGATTCAAGTCATACTTCATCTGTCATTTTTAACTAGCTAAGAATCAAAGTAATAAGCTGAGTTAGGGCAAAATAAATGTCTGAAAAGTGTGATGATCTATAATAAGAAACAATAAGAAAAGTTTAGTGGCTATATAATTAGTCTCCCCTAATTTCTCTGCTTTATTAGAATGTATCCATTGATGGCTACTTTATCATCATACAAAAATACAGTCCAATGAGAAATATCAAAGAACCTTTTGTTCTATACATGACTATTCTAGACAATAGATCCCTGCTAAATGATAAATGTCTTATCCATACAGTTATTACAGTTGAAAACTTAGTCCTTATTGGATCTGGCTGAGCAATACCGAAATGTTATTATCTACTGTTTTCATCTGACAGAGATGTAGTCCAAGTCAGAATAATGGAGGGCTTTTTGCTCAAGGAATCTACAAAAATGAGACTCAGACTTCTTTGCCCATGATTTGGAAGCTACATGTATTTTATTTATGTAATTTCTCATCTATATGTCTATTTCTGAGACAGTGCTTGGCACCTAATAGGTAATAATAAATGCATGTTTATTTGACATGACTAGACTATTTGTCTGGAATATATACTTGCAAGTAAAAGTGAAAAACAGTGTAAACTACCTAAAAGGAGCAAAGAAATAGAGATATTACCAGGCACTGGAGAGCAAACAACTCTGACAGCTAGACATTGTTTAGCTCTTAGTTTCCTACTTGCTAAGCAAAAAGGTAAATTCTTGGAGTTACATAGTACTTATTGACTGATATAAGAATACATCATTGTCGTTGTCATCATCATCATCATCATTATCACCATTATCGGGAACCAAAGGATTTAAATCTTTGCCTTAGCAACTAGGAAACTGAAAAGCCAAATTCAATGTCCACATGCTGGGATTCCCTAATTTCCTGCGCCTGATAATATCTATAGATTTGCTCTTTTGGGCTAGTTTTGCACTGTTTTTACTTTTACTTATGACTATATATTCTAATTAAATAGCCAACTAACTGTGATAGACAATAACAATAATTGCTCATTGCTGTAGTGCTTTTAAGGCTAGAAAGTGCTCTCTTCTCAACAAGCCTTTATGGTAAATAGCATAAATAAGAAGCATTATCATCACCACTAACCACACGAGGCCCACTTACCAGATGAGGAAACCCTGATTCAGAGTTGTGATATGAGCTCCCCAGAAACTTATAGTTGGTAATTTTCAGAGCTAAGCTTTAGCTATAAATCTCCTGATTCCAAATATAGTACATTTTGGACTATTATCATCCTGCTTTCTTATAAGTAAGTAAATTCATCATAAGGGGCACACTTTCTCCTTTACATTAATATAAGTAGAAAATATATCTAAGAATCTTTATGCAAGAAACAGTGGAGACAATATTTTTGAATACAGTTCTGAAAGGTATGGAAACCTGTCCTTATAAAAGTTGCGGCTGGAACATCAAACCCTAGTTTTTAGTGTAGGTGTTTTTGCTTGGACACAATGATTCTGTGGTCTGAGTATATCGTTTTCTGTTTCTAGTATCAGCTTCATGTACCTTGCATTCTAATTCAAACAGGGCCAGTTGTTAATCCCCATACATAACACGCCATATCTTCTCTCTGTGCCTTTGCTCAAACGTTGCCCCGTATCTGGAATATACTCTCCTCTTCTCCTTACAGAAAGCCTAGATCAAAGCATATCTCGAGTGCCAGATTTTATAGGAGGCTTTACCCTACCCATCTTCCCTCTCCAACAACTATTACCACTTTTCCTCCTGTAATGAATGACTTTTTACATTGTTTGTAATTATTGTCTTGTCTACGTGAAATATCTCCCAAGTAGAACTCCTTGATGGTAGAAATGATTTAATTTTGATCTTAATGTCCCTAGTACCTAGCGGGAAGGGCTAATATTATCCTAAATCTTCTTGAATATTCACACTTGGTTGAAAGCCAAGATCTCTGTGCCACCTAACACAGAATTTTGGGCCCGAAAAAATTTAAGGGCAGATGTTTCTTATTGACTGCCTGGGCCATAGTAGGGAAACAGTATGGTTTCTGTAGACTCTCTTATGCTTGATGGGCTAACAGACATATCTAAGCTGCAAAATGCACCCCCTCCCAACTACTGAATGAATTCACATGTTTGATGGAGTTAGTGTAATGTTGGATTTTGTCTGCCAAACACAATGATTTCAGTTACTGTATCACTGTTGGCAAGCTACTCTGAGAACAATTAGCCAACAGGATCAGATGCTATTGAAATCCATTCCTGGCTCATGATACCACTATCAGCACAGACTAGAGTGCTTGTTCTATTCCTGTCTGCAAGAGCAAAAAGGAATGTGTCCAATTAATTAAAGAACTCCACCCATTTCCCTTAAATACAAATTTAAAAAGGAGTCAGGGTATAGTTCTGTTTTACATTAAAAAATAGAATTGTATTTGTTGTAAAGTGGTTCCTGTTACTCTGCTTTTAGTAATAATATGATATATGTAACATGATAGCACATCCTTGGAAGGAGCATTCACAGCCAGGGATCTATGTCAAGATTGTGTCATTTAATCCACAGGCTATACCTGTCTGCAAAGGTAAAGGTTGAAATAAGATCATTGAATGTTCCAATTAAATTCAAATTATTATTATTATAATATCTAATATATATACAACGCTTTTGAGGTTTGCAAAGCACATGTATTATCTCACAATCAAAATGACACTCTGAAGTTCATGCTATTATTATCTCCATTTTATAGAGGAGGAAACTAAGAATGAAAGAGATGATGATTAAACAATTCTTAAAAGTGCCTGAGTGAGATTCAAATCCAGCTTTTCCTGACCACAAATCTAAAACTCTACCCACTATACCACCCAGCTGCCAGATAATTACTTTTCTTGATGGGATAAAACAAAGGAACAATCAACAGTAGAATACTCTTCATATAAAATGTCAGATTGAGAGACACGAGCCTGCTATTTGATGAGAAGGAAGTTTAGTTTAGAGAGCTGTCCCAGATACACTTATCTATATATCCTGTGGGATATGTCATTATTGTTGTGGTTCAGTAGTTTCATTCATGTCTAACTCTGGGTGACTTTATTTGGGATTTTCTTGTCAAGACTCTGGACTGGTTTGCCATTTCCTTCTCCACTTCATTTTACAGATGAGGAAACTGAGGCAAAGTGAATTGCCCAGGGTCATACAGCTATTGTCTGAAGTCAAATTTGAACTTAGGAAGATGTCTTCTTGACTTTAGGTCTGCCATACTATGCCACCTGGATACCCCTCTAGGGACATACAGGCCTCTATATTTAAAGACTGTGTCAACTACTTACCCTGATTCCATAATAAGGAAAACTTACCAGTTGAGTGAAGAGTTTGGTAAAGATTTAGGACCTTCACCCAAAGCAAGAACAAATAAAGCTCATGTCTCCTTCCACTCAAACCTTTGTTAATCTTCCTGACCTGTGATTGGTACTAGTGCTCTCTTTTTATTATTGAAATTACTTTGCATATGAAAATGCAGCATAGTGTAGATGAAGAACTCATCTCAGCAACAACTTGACTGGGTTTAAGTCTCATTTCTGACATCATTGTGGGCAAGTCACATAGCCTCTTGGTTCTCTTGGGAAACTCTCCAAGACTATACTTTGCATAGAAAATTATAAGTCTTTGTCATCCATGAGGATCCCCCTAAATCAGAGGATCTCAAACTGTGATCTTGATACTCCTGGCAGTCCTTGAAGCTCTTTCAGGGTATCTGCAAGGTCAAAAATTCTTTTCCTAATAATTCTAAGATAGTTTAATTTGAATATGATAAATGTTAATAGATATAATCCACATAAACAAGCTACTTGCAACTATCTGCAGTATATTTTAAGAGTGTAAAGGGATCTAGCAACCAAAAAACTTGAGAAGCAGTGCCCTAAATTTATAAAATCACAAGTCTGGTGAAAAAAAAAAGTATATTTTTCTATTTACTTATCTGTGCATATACTACATACTTGCAATGGAACACAACTTCCAAAATGGCAAGCACTGTCTTGTTTTCTGCCTTCATATCCCAGGCCCTTATACAGAACAGGATCTAAAACTACATTTGTTGAATTAAAATGAGATTTTCTCCTAGGATGTTTTGCATCTTTATGTGATGGATCAAATATTTTATAATTATTAAAGTACTGGCTCCAAGTTATGAATAGTCACAGAACCTATAAAATTCTCTCTGTAGGACAACATTGGTTGAATTAAGTTGCTTTTTTCTAGATGTGAAGGTTCTTTGGGAAATGGAAGCTAAAGGAACATTTTAATTGGCTCTTAATTGGCTAAACAGTGAACACCACTTAAACAAATTAGTGTTCTCAATGATCTTTTTCTAAAATCTATTATGCACCAAGTGTTTCCCCAAAAGAATATTGTTTTTTCAAAGAATCTCTCAAGGTAATTGATTCTATTTCTGTACAAGGATCAGAATCATGATTATTAGATAGTTTTCTCTTCAGCCCCAAGATTTCTCATGTGCACTCTTCAATCTCACAAGATATTACTTCCCTTTGTTCAAGATCAAAGGTTGCAAATGATAATTGAACTTGTTCCCATAACCACAGCACACATTGCCAATAACATAGTCTGGTTTTCACAGACCTTCCTACTAGTTCCCAGGGAGAGTATGGGGACTCTAGGAAGTCCTAGGTTCAGTGCAACAGGCTCAGGGGTTCCAATACCATGCTGACCTACACCATGAGGCCCATAGTGTTACCCATTCTTCAGCGAATGTAAGTGACATTAATAGATTAAAGAGTTTCTCTAAGGTCCAGAGTAAATGAACAAAAACATAATGACTTTCTATTTTGGTTTGTTTGCTTTTTTAACCTAAGAAATTAATCAGTAAAAATACAAACTTGGCAAAGACTGATTAGTAAATGTCAGAGATTTTAAATATACCAGAAAAGCAAGCCATTTCTCTCACTTTTACTAGATTTTCTAATGCAAAAACTTTAACCTCTAAGATTATGTACTACATCAGAAATATGAAGCTCTTTCATTTTTTTAAATGCCCCTATACCATAATCCAATTTCTTATCTGTCTGCTAAACTAGGGCCATTCTTCTCGACACAAATTATTTAGCATATCAGCAACATTTTACTCCATTTTATTCTCCCTGAAGAAGAGCCACCTATTTCAACCCCTACTTTAGCAGCACAAAATTACATTAAACTTCCCTGAAGACATCTGAAAATTGTAGACTAGATGATGTTCCTTTGAGCTAGAGGTCTCTCCACAGAGGCACTTAAGTAAAACATTCCTGCTGATATTTAAATGGTGCATTTCCTTTCCCAGTTTCTGTGTAAAAGAAGATTACTATTTCAGATTCACATTGTTATAGGACTTATGCATTCTTTCCTAACTTTACCCCATTCGATCAAAAATTCAGAAAGTTTTGTTGTAAAATAGATTCATTTGGGGGGATAGGAAAATGACTCTCTTTTCCATTTGTGTTCTTTCCGTATAAAGGAAAGAGAAGCATAAAACTATGACGATTTAGGTATATTATATTCTCAGAAGCCTTGCAGCATATATCTTTGTGTATATTTGAATACATGCATATACACGTACATTTGTACTTTTGTACATGTGTACATTTGTACACATATAACTATATATCTTTTGGAAAGCAAATTTGTTACCAAGCAAAGGATTTGAGGATTGAAGTAAATCAGCTAGCATTTAGTAAGCACCTACTATGTGCCAGACATTATGCTAAGTGTGAGGGATAAAAAGAAAGGTAAAAGACAGCCTCTGCTTTCAAGGACCTCATAAGAACCAACATGCACACTGTGTACAAACCAGATATATACAGAATAAATCAGAAATAATCAACATAGAGGAGGCACTTGGTAAAAGCTTTTTGAAAAAGGTGAAATTTTATTTGACACTTGAAGGAAGTCACGGAAATCAGGAGGTTGAGATGAAGAGAGACAGGGTTTTAGGCATGAGGGGTAGCAAGTGGAAATGCCTGGAGTCATGACATGGAGGGTCTTGTATGAAGAAAGACAAAGAGTCTATGCCAATGGAGCAAGTTATGCTTTAAAAGGCATCTAGTTGATTTTTTCACATATGATCCTAATTTACAGATACATACTAACATATATACATACATATTTTGAAAAGCAATTTTGGTTTTTACATATATTTATAAAAATTTGGTTTTTATATATGTATACACACATATAAGCTTCATGTAGAAGAGTGGCGTCATAGCATATTGGCTTTTGAGGTCTGGTCTCAGAGTCAGGAAAATTTGATGGCAAGTCCTATTTCTGCGATACAGGAGCTATGTGACCATAGCCAAGTGACATCATCTCTGTGCCTCAGTTTTCATGAACTATAAAATGCAGCAAGGCCTCTTAGTGGCCTCTTAGCTTCCTCCAGTTCTAAATCAATGATCCTATGAAACTCTCAGAGTCCTAGAAGTTATTGATCTATATCAATGGAGAGAGTTTCTGCATCAGGAATTTCTTATCCTAGCAAAATCACAGATTCTCCCTCATACACATGTATGTAGAGACATATGCATATCCACAAACACACATATCTCACATAGAATATTTCTCATTTTGGAGCTTAAAATTCTGAAGCATTAATCATTGTCTGGTTAATCTTACAGTGACAATAATTACTTTTTGAGCATCATACATAATCTGAGAAACCGGACTAGAAGTCCTGAAATCTCCATCTCTCTTTCCCTCTCCCAATCCTACATTCCTTTATCAGTCTATAATAATTCTTAATACAATTTTTCTGGGGGTAGTGACTAACTCTATACTCTTCTCACAGAATTGCAAACTCAAATTTGAAAGGTCCTCAGAGGTCCTTTAGTCCTACCTGAACAGGCACCTTGGATACAATTCCATAGCATCCAAAGCCAACCTTGACAGTTCTACATTGTACTGCAACTTCACCTTGTCTCTCTGGCTTCTTGTACTCAACGTTTGCCTTATTGCTCAGCCTCATGAGAAACAGAGCTGTTATCTCTCAGCTAACTAATAGAGTTCTTAGCTCCATCACCTCAAAACTTTTTTCATTTTGATGAATTCCTGTGCCGTCTCCAGGTCTCTAACAAGTTTAATTTAATGCTATATTGCACCTGACAACCGGCTTCTACAGACAGAGCAGACATTTACACTTCCCTTTCCAGGTTTAGATTGGATAATAATATACTCACCTAATGGTCTGATGCTGCAAGGAATCAGGATCTGTGGCATTTACTGTCAACAGCATGCTGCCAATAGTGATGTTCTCACGCTTGGTCACTGTCATCGGGTCAGGGTGGAAAACTGGGCCTTCATTTACATCTGAGACAGTTATCTGGACTGTGGCTGTAGAGCTGGGGCCATATGCGACATCAGGAACCAATGGGTCTTCATTTTCTACTTTGATCAGTAGTGTGTGAAATGCTGAAATCTCATAATCCAAAGGCTGAAAAACATGTAGAGAATCATCTCAGGATAGAAATATATACATATGTATGGGAAGATGTGGGCATTTAGAGAAGAGGTACCACAATTCAAAGATGTGCAGATTTTTTTCCCATTAAAGGTGAAGCATATCACTCACATTCCAACTGCAACACCATTAGAACTGTAAATATTGGAAGCATTTCTAAATTAAGGTAATGATAAAACTAAGAATTCATTTTTCAAGTTACCCATTCATCTTCCTAGATATATAAGAATCTAAATTGTCCCCTTGATTTAAAGATAATAGCCACCATAAAGTGTATGAACAAAGACAATGGGCTCTCCAGAAATTATACCTCTCACATTTCTAACACATCAATCACGTCAACCTTAGAATTTTCCAACAGCTAGAGAAAACGTATTCCCATATGCTGCTAAAAACAAGCACTATCAAGGAAAGTTGGCTTCAAAGGGCTGAGAACATTATTCTCAATGAATCATGATGTTATTCTTGAAAGCTAGATTAAAGAATTCCTGGAAAGTTCCTTCAAAACTAGAAAGACTTTAAAAAGCAAAGGTCTGGTGCTATACTGTCTGCCTGTTGTGTGAGGACAAGTCTTCCTAAGTTTGTATGCACTTATCACCATGTTATCCCCATTAGACCAGAATGTTGGCATTAGCCACTTTCTAAGAACATGTAGAAAACTGTAATCTGTATTAGCAGAGTGAGTAACCACACTGATGAAATTATGGATCCTTGAAGTGAAGTCAAATAAACCATTAAATCCTTATCTGTAATTGGCTTATGAGCTCAGAAGAGGTATATAACCCAAGAAAGTCAATAAGAATGTAATATTGATGATATCCTTTCATTTAATATTTTTTCAACCACCCATTAGAAGTTGACAAACACAGGTTGGCAAAAATATGAATTGTCTACTTCTGGCCTCTTAAATTTTCATTAGATTAATCATTTAAGCTATTTTATATTAGATAAATACAAAGCTACAGACAAGAAGTGCTCTCTTCCCAATATTCCTTTTGATCAGTATGGCAACCCAGACATCCTGGTTCTCTCTTGCTACAATGTTTGTTTTAAAAATAAATTCTGGGTTGGGGTCACCATTCATTGTGCTCCTCTATGTCTATTTTATAAAGACAAATTTTTAGAGTACTGAATGAAAGTGATAATCATCTCTTAGTAACCTTAGTAACATCACAGTAGTATTGTACTCAGATCTCAGTTATGTTTTTGGAAGAATATAGACAAACTGAAAGATCATTTTGAAAGGTGAGATGGGAAGGATGAGGGGGAACATCTATCTCAAACATTGTATGGCATGTGTGGGGGAAAAAGAATTGGCTTTTTTTATTGAAGGTTTTCAAACACAGGAATCAAGCCACATGTTGGCAGGTAATAGAGGTTAATTTCTACTCAGAAATAATTTGGACTAAATGAACTCCAATGGGGGCACAGTGGAAAGAGCACATGGCCTGGAGTCAGGGAGACCTGAGTTCAATCAAATCCAGTCTCAGATACTTAATAGCTTTGTGGCCCTGGACAAGTCACTTAATCCTGCTTACTTCCTTTTCTTCATCTGTAAAATAAGCTAGAGAAAAAAAGGATGGAGAACCACCCCAATATTTTTGCTAAGAAAATTCCAAATGGATTCACAAAGGATTGGAAACAATTGAAAATACCTTAAGAATTACAACAAAAATGGATGTTAAGTGTGTTCTAACTTTGAGATTCTGTGATTTAATGATCAGTTTGACGCTCTCAGTTCTGTAATATAGATTTTATTTTTAAAAAATCAGAAATGGATAAAGAACAGTTGCTAAGTCCTTATAGTTTGAATCAGAGTTGAGAATAAATATATATTTTTGTAAAGAACATAACTATTCTAATGTTTGCATTTGACCATTGGGGGATATAATTTTTTCCAGTGGGGGTGGGCAGCAACAATCAGAACAATCTCCTATACATGGGTTTTTGGAGTGAGTGTAGATGTAGGTATAGGTTTATGTGTGTGGCCATGTATGTGTATATGTGTGTGCATTTATTTTTTTTAAACCCTTAACTTCTGTGTATTGGCTCCTAGGTGGAAGAGTGGTAAGGGTGAGCAATGAGGGTGAAGTGACTTGCCCAGGGTCACACAGCTGGGAAGTGTCTGAGGCCGGATTTGAACCTAGGACCTCCCGTCTCTAGGCCTGACTCCCAATCCACTGAGCTGCCCCCTGTGTGTACATTTATGTTTGTAAGTGTGCTATGAGGCAATGTTGTACAATGGAGAGAGAGCTGTTCTCAATATCTGGAAGACCTGATGAAGTCATAATTCCAAAGATCTGTTAAAACAAATAAAAAACTATAAAAGGTCTCCCAAAGTTTTAGTACATTTTTAAGCTTTAAAAGTAGCTTAAAAGTACACTAAGACTTTTGAACCACCTCAAAAGTTATATCATCCAATAGCCAAATATAGACATTAAAATAGGAGGTGTTTTTTTAAAGTTTTAGTAACTAAGACTTTTGGGATACTCATCTTGAACTACTTTTATTGTCAAAGTTCTTACCCATACTAAAAGATATTTTGATTAAGAAATCTTCCCCTGGCTATTAGTGTCTTATGTTGAGCCCATGTTATTTGAGCCTTAAGCCATTGATCTTTCCATTATGCTACACTGTTGTCTTAAGATAAACTAAATACACTTCAATAGTAATTTAGGTTAGCTTAAAAAAGAGATAAACAGAGAAATTGTCACGGTCCTTTCAGAGTAATCTTCCAAAGGAGGCTATAGATCTTATTTCCAAAGATTAAAAAAAACCTTAGTAGATATGTCTATCAACTAGTAATTTAGTAAGATTCTATTACAAGCCAAACATTTATTAAACACTGAGGATACAAAGAAAGGCAAAAGACAGTCCCCAATCTCAAGTTGTTCATGGTCTTAGGGGGAGTCAGGTGGGGATAGGGGACAAAATGTATACAATCATGGGCAAACAGGGTATGTATGAGATAAATTGGGGATGGTCATAAAGGAAAGACTTGAAGTTTATGATTCTTGCTGAAGGAAGGACTTTAACTGAGGCTTGAAGGAAGCTGGGGTATTTTAGGTGTGGATATAGGAGACAGAGGGAGAGAGACAGAGAGAAAGACAGAGGAAGAGACAAAGAAACAAAGAGACAAAAGAGAGACAGAAAGACACAGAAGGACACAGAGAAACAGAGAGATAGAAAGAAAAACAGAGACAGAGAAAGAGACAAAGAGACAAAAGAGAGAGAAAGACAGAAAGACACAGAAGGACACAGAGAAACAGTGAGATAGAAACTGAAACAGAGACAGAGAGTGGAGATAGAAAGAGAGGGAGACAGTGGAAGAGACAAAGAGACAAAAGAGAGAGAGGGACAAAAAAGACAGAAGGACACAGAGAAACAGAGATAAAAACAGAAACAGAGACAAAGAGAGGAGGTAGAGAGAAAGAGAGACAGACAGACAGAGAAAGAGACAAAGAGACAAAAACAGAGAGACAGAAAGACACAGAAGGACACAGAGAAACAGAAAGATAGAAACAGAAACAGAGAGAGGAGGGAGAAAGAGAGAGCGAGCGAGAGAGAGAGAGAGAGAGAGAGACAGACAGACAGACAGAGTGCACTTTCAGCATGGGAGATATCATCCACTGAAAACTTTTAAGATTGGGAGATGGAGTATCATGTGGGAGGACTAAAAGAAAGCCAGTTTCAGTGGATATAATAATATGTGTAGGGGAGTAAAGTATAAGAAGCCTGGAAAGTTAGGAAGGGCCCAGGTTACAAAAGGCTTTAAAAGTCAAGCAAAGGATTTTATACTTGATTCTAGTAATATAGAACTACTGTGCAACTTATTGAAGGGGGTGGGGAGCCAGAGAAGGAAAGTGATATGAATAAATCACTCCTTTAGAAAGATCAATTTAGCTGCTAAGTGGAGGATAGGTTGGAGTGGGAGATAGATTTTAAGTAGAACGACTAAAAAACAGGGTATTGCAGTGGTCTAGGCAAGAAGTGATGATGGTCTGCATCAAGGTGGCTTCAGTGTCAGAGGGAAGATGATCTTACCACAAAGCTGCTCTCTCATTTATTCCATGCAACTTCCCTAGAAGTGTTATTTTGGTGAATTTATCTCATAATCTATATTTCATTAAGACCTAGGGGCTAACCTAGCTCATTTGGCTTTTCTAGCAAAAGGTTTTATTGTAAGGTTGGTGAAAACTGAACTGTTGCCTGTTCACAATATACTCATATATTTTCCTAAGATTTGGCCAGAAGGGAGACGTTTTGTAAAAGACCATTGCAAGATTCAGTATTCAAGTCAAGTAAGTGCAAAGGAGCCCAGCTTTGTAATAAACTAAATCTTCAGAAGAAATTATTTCAAATTACATTTTAAGTTATCTGTATCTCCTTTTCCAGATGAGAGAACTTGGGTTCCAGGTTCATGAGGTGAAAGATGGTATCTAGTCTTCTAGGTGCTCTGGAGGCAAACTATCTTCACAGCTCAAGGAGAGGGAAACAGGAATGCTTCCTGCTGATGGCACTTCATATATATTAATTATATTCTATATACTTCATCCTAACTGCTTTTAATGTCATGAATGTTTTAGTGTGCATGTTATGTCAGAATTGGATTCAAATTTAAGATTCTGTGAACCAAGAGACCTTAGAAATCATCTAGCTCAATACTCTTATTTTACATACTAGTTTGAGCTCCCTAGAGAACAACTGAAATGTAAGTGCCCAAGGTCATTGTTGTTCAGTTATTCAGTCCTGTCCAACTCTTCCCCATCCCTGTGGACCATACTGTCATTTTTCTTGGTAAAGATAATGGAGTAATTCACTATCTCTTCAACGAATTAAGGCAAATAGAATTTAAGGGCCTTGCCCAGGGTTATATAGCTAGTCAACATATGAGGTCAGATTTGAACTCACATCTTCCTGACTTGAGGCCTATCATTCTAGGTACTGAGCCATCTAACTACCTTCTACCCCGAGTTATATAAGTAAATGTTTTACCCTTTCCTCTAAACCACTATACCTTTCCAATTCATTTTAGGTTTCCTTCAACTACCACTAAAAAAAGAAAAGGACGAGAAATATCATTCTTACTTTGACGACAGAAAGCATTCCCTCGTTGGTTTGGGGATTCGTATGTATTTCAAAACTTTGCCCTGGATTTCCATTGATAATAGTGTAGACAGCTCTCCAGGCTGCAGTAGTAGGGTCATCCTTATCTTCGACTGTTAAATTGACAATCACTCCCACAACTCCTTCGTTGACTGTGGCATGAAACTAAAACAAAACAGAAAGTATTTGTTACCACACTGATTAAGCAGACTTTCCCAAGGACATTTTTTATAATTTTGGAAGGAAAGGTATAGTTTTAGCAACCCTAAGTCTTGCAGGTCATAATTAACATCATTTTTTATTGCTCCGTTTCATTACTTGGGAGCATAAAGTATTGTTTTAGTACTTACCCTTGACACATTACAGGTGAATAATAATGTGTTTGCAAATATTTCATAAACAGGTTATATCAATAAACTAAGAAGAAGAAAAAATAGCTGGGAATTTCAATTAACATGAAAGTGAATCTAGGGACGCTATGGAGATGTCAAAAAGACTGTTTGTTGAAAGAGAAGTAATTTGAGAAATGAGGTTTAAAAAGCCACAGTTGATTAATTGACTTGCAAATCATTAATCATAAACCTTAATCTTGATGCCTTGAGATGGAAAAGGGGAAAACTAATTTGTCTATCACTTCTCAGAGGAATCTGTGTAATTTGTTTCTTTTTTCATAAAGAGTATATTATAAAAATTTCTTAGCATGTGTCTGCAAGATGGGAGACAACTAGGTTGAAGAAGAATGAAAAGGAAGCCATGATTCAAGCAGTATGTCTTTGGGACACAATTGCATGAGTGAATTTTCCATCCGGCTAGTTAATGTCTGTTGTGACATTTTACTCACTTCAGGACTTCCGTGGAGCTCCTGTGTAAAGCCAGGGACTCTTAAACCTTGCCTTAATTACTATGCAGGTCTTTGTCCACCAGTAATGCTCACATGACTACTTGCCAGTATTCTGACTGCCAACTCCAGGCTTTTATTATTACCAGACCCCATCACCATTGTCTTCCTCAGTTCATCATTTCCAACTGTGGTTCGCAATGTTTAGGCATGAATTCAAATTCAACAATTCAAATAAAAATGTGGTGATCTGCTTTTGAAGGATGATTATATATTTTGTATCCTTCAGGGAAATATGGTAAGAAGAGAAAACTTAGGGGAAACATGATGACTACTTTCAAGTATTTGAAGGGCTGTCACTTAGAAGAAGGATTAGACTTGCTCTGCTTTGCCCCAGAGAAAAACACTATTAGCAATGGGTAAATTTGAAGAGGAACATATTTTAGCATAAGGGAAGAGAGGAAAACTTTTTTTTTATCATTAGAAGTATCAAAATAATTCGAATTGAGTGCCTCAAAAGGGAGTAAATTCCCTTTACTACAAGTCTTCAAGGAAAGTCTAGTTGATCACAGATCAGATTAGGAAAAGAAAGGATTCCTATCCAAGTTCATATCCTACTATCTTTTCTTTGAGGTCTCCCCCAAATTTGAGCTTCTATTATGAGATAAAATTTTATCAAGACTATTCATATGTATTGTCTAGGAACTGCCAATTGGGTTTATGTTTGATCAGAAAGTGCTAGTTGGTAGGGAGATCATGGTAGCTCAAACTAGGGAAGATAACACAAGCAAATGGGGACAGTACAACAACAACAACAACAACAAAACAATAGATAGTGAGAATACAGGATGCCTTTCCTAAAGCCAGATCCAGCTACATCCAAGGGACTTTTAAGGAAAGCATACCCAGAAGGGATCACTTGGTCTTCTCAAACAGGAACCATTATTTTCCTTGATAGTAGGCAAGCTAAATATTTATGAACCTAAGCAAAGTGAACTAATTTCAAAGGCCTGTTAATAACATTCCTTGTTTATATGCAGTAAAAAATCCAATTGCTTTCTAATGTTGTTTTGGTATTTTGGATTTCTGAGGAAATCAGTACCTCCAAAGATGTTAGAGAATAGATGAAAAACTGAAACACGAAGACTTGAAGAGACATATGAAGAGATGTTTTTTTAAGGCAAACTTGTCAAGGCAAATTCCTTTGTGACCTCATTCTATTCTCTCTTTTCAGTAAATTTCTTCCTCTACCATTTCCATTCTTTCATTGATTTTTAGTCTTCCTCATTTACTAGCTACTTATACATTATACATTACCTCTAAATACTCCCATTTCTTCTCTGTCCTCAAAAAAAAAAAGGCTGAATTCATCTATCTATCCCCATGAGCTACTGGTCTATTTCCTCCTTTTCATGTCCAAACTCCTTGAGAATGCCACCTGAAATCTGTGCATCCTAATCTGTGTATCCAGTTATTTTTATCTTCTTAATTCTCTTCAGGTTAATGTCTAATTTATTATTCTACTGAAACCGCTCCCTTTAAAGTTTTTAATAATCTCCTGATTGCCAAATCTAATGGACTTCCCTCAGTCTTCATCCTTATTGACTCCTCCATACCCACTGCCATTCATTATTCCTTTGATACCATGTTAGATCTAATTTTATATGATATTGCTCTCTCCTGGTTCTTCTACTTGTGTGACCAGTCTTTAGTCTCTTTTGCTCAATCTTTATCCAGGCCACACCTGATAAACATGGGTATTTCACAAAACTCTGTCCTAGGCCCTTTCCCTCCCCTCTTTATTTCACTTTGTGATCTCAACAACTCCCACAGAATTAATTTTCATCTCTGTTCTGATGGTTCTCACATCTACTTGTCCATCCTTAACTTCTTTGCTTACCTCCAGTCTTTTTTATCTAAATGACTACTGGAAATTTAAAAAAATAATAAACTTTAGACATCTTAAAATTAACATAAAGCCCCCCAAACTCATTCTATTTCCTCCCAAATCCTCCATTTTCCAAACCTATTATTGTTGAGAGTACAATAATCCTCTCAGTTACTTAGTCACTTGAGATCTAGAAGACATGTTAGACTACTTACTCTCTTTCATCCTTCCCGTATCTGATCCCATATCTGTTTCTTAGGCCTATCAATTCTATGTTCACAAAATTCCTTTTATATGACCCAGCTTCAGCTTTGTTATTACTACTGCAATAATGGTGCACATTCTCATCAAATCGTCCATGGATGTTTGGAAATTTTATAGTTGTGCTCCCTGGTTCAAGTCTATTTCCTTGCAGTCCATTCTCCACTTAGCTATCAATGATCTTCCTAAAGCAAAGATTTTACCATGTTATCCTTCCTTTTCCATAAACTCTAATGACTCCCTATTACCTCTAAATCAAACATAAATTTCTTTGGTTGCCTTTCAAAGTGCCTTAGAACCTCGCCCCTTCTGCTTTTTCAGTCTCCTCCCCAGGTACTCTATGATTCAGCAATATAGATTTTCTTCTGTTCCTCAAATAATACACTCCATTTTCTGACTCAGTGCATTGTCCCTGGCTATACATTATGTCTGTAATTATCTATCACCTCATCTTTGCCGCCTGGTTTCCCTGTATTTATACCAGTTTCACCTGTTCTTATATAAGAAGTCTTTCCCTGGCTTATTTAATTCTAATTGCCTTGTGCTTGAAATTATCACAAATTTTTCATATGTATATATATATATATATATATACACACACACATATATCTTGTTTTTATTTAGTGGTTTGTATATTGTCTCTCCCATTAAAACATAATCTCCTTGGGGGTGGGGTGGATAGGGTATTATGTATATCTTTCTTTGTAACCTCAAATCTTAGCACAATGCCTGGTACCCAAGTGCTCGATAAATGCTTCTTAACTTGACTCAACTTGATCCAACCATTTCAACCATATTTTGGAACATAGGTATTGATGACAACAATGAAAACAACAAACAACATGTGACATATCCATTCAGCTGATGAGATAAGAAAATTACAGGCTGAGTGACATAACTTTATTTGGTTAAAGAGGAACTATATTTTATACATCTGTGAAATGTTTCTTCCCAAAGATAAAACTAACGACTCATATGTTTACAGGTTCTAGAAATCTAATTAGAAGAAATCTGTATTCTCTCTGTATTTTCTCCAATGCAATAAACTTGGAAATGTTTTAATTATGCAGACATGTTCACTCTTAACCAAGTTATTTCAGTTTAGTGGATCTCTCAGACCAACTAAGATCAAAGCATTGAGTTAAGGGATAGAAAGGGTGTAAAGCAAAGATGAACAGCTAATCATCTATATTCTTAAAGATCTTATACTGTCATGACAGTTGGAGGGATAACATTATGCAAACAACTATAATAATAGGAAGAATGTAAGAATGTGATAAGAGAAAGAGATATTTTTCTGAACTAAATTTAGTTTCTAATCCTTAAACCTTACATTATCTATGTGTATATTTAGACTCATATTAATATAGGATTGTATTTATGTGTGTCTGTTTTCTCTATGTGTATGTATGTATGTGTATATATGTGTGTGTATTAATCTTTTTTTAAATTTTTTTAAACCCTTAACTCCTGTGTATTGGCTCCTTGGTGGAAGAGTGGTAAGGGTGGGCAATGGGGGTGAAGTGACTTGCCCAAGGTCACACAGCTGGGAAGTGTCTAAGGCAGGATTTGTGTATGTATATATGTGTATGTATATAGAGAGATGCAGAACTAGTGCCATGGAAGTGAGAAGTCATCATGGTGGTGGTGTTTTAAGGTTAAAGACCAAATCCAGTTAATAAAATATTTATAAAGGATATAGAATTATAGATGATCCTTGAAGAATGTTTGGGATTCCAACAGGCAATGATGCGACAAAAGGGCATTCAAAACAAAATATACAATAGGGGACACAGTATAGGAAGACATATCTAGGGAAGAATAGATACTCCAAATTGACTAGATTAAGGCACATAAAATTAAAGGAGTAAGAGGTGAGTCTGGAAAGATATTTTAGAACAGATTATGGAGGAATTTACAGATTCAGTTATATAAGAGGAACTGTATTTGGAAGGAAATATACACTAAAAGATTTGAACAGGGCCATTACATGACAAAAACAAAAACAAACAAACAACAAAAAATAAGTAAAACATTTCTAGTGCATTGGGTAAATTATGTTACTATGTGGCACAATGGAAAGTCTCAGAAACCAACTAACTGTGAATGTGGACAAACTACTTAGAATCTGTTGGCCTAAAATTTCACATCTGTAAAAATACATGATAATAGTATCTATCTCACATGGTTATCATGAGTATCAAATGAGATTTATGCACTCGCATATCTATCTAATTATCTATCTATCCATCTGTCCATCCATCCATCCATCCATCCATCCATCCATCCAACCATCCATCCAACCATCCATCTATCCATCCAATCATCTATCTATCTATCTATCTATCTATCTTTCTATCTATCTATCTGAAACACTTTGTAAACTTCAAGGTGCTATATAAAGGCCAGCATTTATAATTATTATTCAATAAGAAAGGTTTGTGAAAATTATGAATGAGATGAAAGAGAAAGCCTCATTAGGTTACATTCTCCACTGACAGAGTAATTACTATATTTTTAATATTATGGATTTACTGGAGTATGAGGACATACTTGGAACTGTTTTATATGAAGACAACAAAGTGGTACAGTGAATGAAAAATTGCACCTACAACCAAGGTTTGTTATAAGGATGAAATGAGATATTTGTAAAACACTTAGCACTGCATATAGCACAAGATAGGCCTCTTAATAAAGGCTTCCTTTTTCTTTCTTTCCTTCCTTTATCTAGTAGCATATGTAGCATAAATCATAAGGGAAAACAACTAGGAATGAAGTACACAGGTGAAATGCCATAGTCACATAAGAAATCATAAAGACCTAAACTGGTACATGGACAAGAGAAGGAAAGAATGGGATTATTAAGAGGGTTCAATCAACAGAATTTAGTAACTAAGTATATATTAAATTGGTAAAAAAAAGATTGAAGAGGCAAAAATGACATGGAGATTGCTAGTCTGGGTTACCAGGAGTCCGTTGGTACTGTTCCTCCCAGAGAGAGGAGGAGAATATTGATGTGGACAATGATGTGTTTGATTTGTAACATGGTGACTTTGGAGGTCCAATATAATATCTCAGTTTAGACATGCAACAAGAATGAGGTATGGTTAATGTTTGTTTTTGTATTTTGAGGGCAGAAATGAAACAACCAATGGAAAAGCAAAGAGTAATGATGCTGGGATGTGGAGGGGAGGTTTATAGAAATAAAGAAATAAATATCCAGAATAATATTTCATAACATGGAAGGACTTCAGAAAGGATGAACTTATATAAGACAATCTGTGACTGCAGTGATATAAATACTCTCTCCAACAGTAAGATAACGCCTACATGTACATGTCTTTTCATCCTATTAGATCCTTGTGCACGTCATTATATAAATCATTTATACTGAGAGCTCCCCTTATGAGCCAGTACCCTTCCTTTAGACATCTTGACATTTGGACACCAGTAAAGCATGAAGACTTCCCATCAGTTATCTTTTGTTTACAGTTCATTCCACAGATTGATTAAAATCTTTGTTAGGGCCATTATCTAATTCATGCATAAGCTTCAAAACCTGTTTCTTACCAGTTATCCATTTAGAAGCTTAATGTTGCTTAATTAAACTGACTTATTATATTGTTTCAATTCAACATGTTAACTTGACTATGCAATTCAAAACTGAAAGACAAAAATATGTTAGATTAAGAGTAAATGACAACACTTCACATTTCTATGGTAACTTCTACTCCATAATTTCAAAACACTGAATAAACACTTCTACCACACAAACCACTTGAGGAAATGTTTGCTATAATTTACTTTTTCCAATTGGTAAAAATCAAGCTACAAAGAATTAGTGTTTTTTCTTCCTACTACTATGTTTGACAGCTCAAATGCTAGACCCAAAAATGAGACTTCTAAAATTCCATTGATTATTCTGTGGTCATTCTATAGTCATTTTGAGATCCCTTCTCATCAACTAACCCCAGTAGCTTCATTCCCCCTACTGTAATGTGAATTAGCAACGACCATGGTCAGTAACAAAGATAAAGAGATATAGGATTGCCAGATTAATCACAGAATAAAATGAGACTTTTATAAGATTTACTATATATACATATGTGTATATATACATATGTATGTTTGCATGCATTCAGCAACCATACTTTTGTTCTCAGGCTATACTAAAAGTGGTCATCAGGAAGGTGAGGTCTCAAGGTTAAGGAAGAGAAGAACTAAAATGAGATAACTTAAATAAATCAGATTGATGAAAGATTTATTTAGCTTTGATGACCTACATCTCTAGGATACTTAGGAAAGGCATTTTAGAAATCTCTCGTTCGTTTTTTTGAACCTGTAAAGGATGGTGAGGAAACTGAAATTAAATCAATAATGAATGTGGCATCTGAATGTAAAAATAAAAAAGGAAAGAAAAAAGAGTCTTGTAAATCTCAGTTCTACTCATGAAAAAAACATACAGGGAAAAGTCATCAGTAAATTAATTTGAAAAATATCTTTTAGAAAGCTTGGTTTCATGAAGAACACATCTTAAAAGGACAAATCTAGCCTATTTCTGTGACAGCATAATAAGCCTAATAGATCAAGGAGGAAATGATGGGTGTAATCTATATTAGGCTTTTATTCTTTTCCATGCAAAATTCTCATCTATAATTTTAGGAAATATATTCTAGATTAGGGCAAGATGATTAATAGGATTGTGAAAAAAGACTTGAAAGGAAATGTTAAAAGTGTTAGAATTTTTTGCCTAGGATATAAGTAGTGGGAGGGTTATTAAATAATTGTGTATTTAGAGAGGACAAAACAAAGGGAGAAGACCTAAAGCTTGAATGAGACAGAAATGAGAAATTCTTAACAGAGCACCTCTATTCTCTGAAGCAAGATTTTTTTAAATGGGTGGTTTCCTTTCACCCTTAAGGATTGCTTAAGTTCTTGATGTGTTGCAGTTAATTGGCCTTTATGATCTTCCATGACCTTTCTTATTTCTATGACTGCATTATTCAATAAGAAAGACCTGGAGGACATTAAGAGTACTTTTGGGGAGAAAATCTGCTAGTTAATATTTTCTTGTTTTATTGGGTTTTGCCTAGGTAGGTTTGTTTCAATCTGTTCAGCTTCATTAAGACTATTCTGAAGTGAAGTGGACAGTGGAATGAGAACACAGAAACAACCAGAGTTAAACCAGCTCCAGGAATGGCAAATCAACATGAGAAAACAGGCCCAATTGATAATTGCTTTCTAAGATTCA
This sequence comes from Gracilinanus agilis, assembly GCF_016433145.1. Taxonomy (NCBI): domain Eukaryota; kingdom Metazoa; phylum Chordata; class Mammalia; order Didelphimorphia; family Didelphidae; genus Gracilinanus; species Gracilinanus agilis. The sequence goes on from NC_058131.1 coordinate 215,340,223, forward strand.
TTAAAATTCTGTACAAGATGATTCCCCATCAAGAGAAACCAATTAAACTCCAGCTCAGTTTTTATTAATCAGAGAAGCATTTGGATTGAAGGTATTGAATGATTTTGTGGTTCTATTTGTTTTCTCCTCTAGATTCTATGGGGAGAGAAGGTGATGAGATGAACAGGTTCACATAAATTTCTGTTATGTGTGTAACTAAATTAGAAAAGAGACCATGTATACTAGATAGTCAGTGAATCAAAAATTATCTCATAGTCCTGCTCTGTTCTCTTGTGTGTTTCTTTGAGAGCAGATATTTAAAAGCTATTAAATAATGATACTTTAGGAAAATATTCATCTTGTTATCTACTCTTCTGGTTCTACAAAAGAAAACGATACATTCCAAAATTCTGAGAAGGTAAAAGTATGTTGTTTTTTGTTTTTAACATTGAGGTGAAAGCCACTGTTTTCCTATTTGGATCAAAGGAAGATATCCTTGTTCTATGGTAACATGTATTAACTTTGATCTACTCTTCTAAATATGGGAACTCTCCCTGGGAACTGTGTACTTTCATCTCATTATCTGGTGAATATTTTGCTCTTCATGAAGTCAACAGCTAATCTCTATCTCCCAGATGTCAAATCCTGATATTTATAGTTGAAGCTACTTGTTTAATATATAGAAAATAATCACATATAAAATTTCTTCCTCTTCCTTTAATAATAAGCTTTATAGGAAGAATTAAAAAAAAAAACAAAGTTTGAAGAGGCTCAAAAAGCCATCTAATTTGACCTATATCTGAATAGGTATCCTCTCTGCAAAAACTGTGACAAATAGTCTGTGTATTAATGAACCTCAAAAAAAGCATAAAGTTTAGGGACAGAAAAAGTCTTATCTGGGCATGAGTATTGATTTTATAAATGCATATTTTCCAGTCTCTCCTTATTAGAATGTCTCTTTTCCCTAAGGAATAGTGACATGACTCTTTCCTGTTGCTCCTTCTCTCTTTTATGTCACTTCTTCTCAGAGTTCTTTCCTGGATGCTCACCACCTATGTTCTACCCTCTGATCATTGTTGCCACAGCTAGAAAATCAGGGTCCTCTTCTGGTCTCTCTCTCTAGATCAGTGATGGGCAAACTACAGCCCACAGGCCAGATGCAGCCCCCTGAAAAGTTCTATCTGGCCATGCAACATTATTCCTAATCTGCCAAATACAATGAGTAGGATACAAAACAATGAAACTCAAAAGAGTTGCCTTAGAAACAGAATGACAGATGAGCATTTCCTTTCCTTTGGCTCTAGATGATATTCTCAGTCCTTAGAGCTTCAATTATCCAACCATATTTAGATAATTAAGAAAATTACATACTTGGCCCCCCTCTTTTTCCTATGTTCCTGTCCTGTGTCACCAACTGCTGAATGGGGTATTTGCATATTACATAGGCATCTCAAATTTAACATATCTCCAAAAGAATTTGGCATCTTTTGACCCAAATACACTTACCTTATGATTATATTTCTTCTTAGTACACCACCACCTTTGCAGTCACCTAAGCATATTCTCCTCTGCCTCCATTTATAATCAGTCACTTCTATATACTTGGAATTCTATATCTTCAACATTTACTGATACCATTTCCTTCTCTCTACTCTTCCCACAGCTATCATAGTTCAGGTTCTGCTCACTTCTCACCTGGATTATTGTAGTAACATCCTAATTAGTTGCCTTGGAATTAATTGACTACCTGTCTCTGTAAAATGTTGCTTTGTTCTACTGAATAGAATACTTTATTTTGGTAATCAATACATAATAAGTATAGAGGGAATTCAATAAACATTAAGCTTCTATTATGTGCCAGACACTGTACTAAGTAAACCCTATGAGAGTTTCTGAGTTCATCTTGTAGAATGATGAGTTTCTGAAGATCTCTGAGTTCAGGAAAGTAGATGAGTGGGAGATGAGGTAGAATATCAGGTCTTCTTCAAGATGTAGATCTGAAAGGAGTGCCCAGATATTTACTACCCACTCTTCTTGAGAGACTTCAAGAACTAGGAGTGCCAAGTTTCATTCTAGGTTAATTTAATCTTGCAGAGTGATGAATTTCTGAAGATTGTAAAGTCCTTGAAAATAGCTGAGTGAGAAATATTTTAATATTCTTTATATCTTTCTGTCAATTGTAAGATGTTAATGATAGGGTCAATTGTTAAATATCATTTGTAAAGCTTGCATCTTTCTCACTAATACTAAGGATCTCTTGAAACTGTCTATAAATGACCTTCACAAATCTTTTTTATTATTTGTAATAGATGGGAGAGTAAGTATGGAGGATGGAAATTGTTTACATTTTCTTTGTCATTTCATTTTGATATTAATGAAGTCAGAACTTTTTTCTCCAAAACTTGATCCTCTCCACTCCTTTAGTTATCTTGCAAATTGGCACCTCAATGCCCTCACAATTTTACACCTGAGGTATAGAGCTCTCTCGACTTAACCAAATCAGTCTGCTTTACCTGTCTTTATTTTCTTAGTGTCATTTCTTCTTTTTCTGTAAGCACCTTAGGACATTAAATTTGAAATTTCATTGTTCTACTATCTTTGTTGGAGTAAACTTTTAAAAAATAGATCTTTGCCTCTTTTCTTCCACTGTTCATCTTCTTTCTGCTCTTATCCTCGTATATGCCCTATGCTTAATGCGGTATCTCGACAACCATTTTCAGGTAGGCTTTATTCTTAACTGATTCTCTATTCTATGAACAAATTTTTCTCATAATCATTAACCATCATTTTTATAAGATTTCACATACGTTTAATGTTCTAATCTAATGTCGACTTTGTAGGCCATTTCTCTGAGTTTGTCTGTTAAGTACAATATTTGCTGACTAAAGGACTTTTGGGACTCTTCTGTTTTTCTTGTAGCATTTAATTTATATTGTTGCTATTTGTGGATGAATCATTATATTCAATATCAATGTCATTTCTCTTGCCCATTTTCCATTTTTGTTTTTCAGTAGTTTGCTTAAATAATTTATGGTTAAATTTACTTAATTATAAATCATATTTTTCCTGATGCTATCCTTATTATAATTCTGATCTTGACTTTAACAATTTCTTGTTTTGGCTGTGTAGAGACAGCTAACTCAAAGATATCGCCAACATACAAAATGTTTTTTCCTTTTCTTTAAAAATGTAGTCGTTTTCATTCTTTGTAATATTATTTCATGTTCATTAGGTTCGATGTCTACTTCATCTTAGTTTTTGTTGTTGTAATCTTTTTTATGTCTATTATCTAGTGGTTTGAGACCTCTACATGATTTATAAATCTTTGGCATTTTTCTTTTCTTTTTCTTGAGTCACATTTTCTGTATATTTCTCCTCATTATCCCCCTTTCCCTACCTTTGTACTGAAATCTCCAAATATTAGAGTGTATGTTAGTTGATTTAGAACGTTCTTATATTTTCATTATATAATTTCTCTAAAAGTTTTCCTTAGCAACTAATATTCATTCCTAAATCACAGTTACTTTTGTGGTAGTCTTATTGTAAATTCTTGGGCTTTAGTATTACATTAGTACTACTATCCTTCACAGAGGTACCACATTGATTTTACAGAGGAATTTGACTAAGTCATTCTTTTGTTAAATAATATTCTTTAAAACTCAGTTATGCTTAGAAGAAAGCACAAAGACTCCTTTGTTTGGCATTTAAAGACTTAATGGTCTGGATCCAGCCTATCTTTCCATCCTGGTTTCATATTATTCTTCCTCAAACAATAGGTCAACAAAAATGGTCTACATGTTCTTCACTTCAGAAGACATTCTATCTCACCCTTAATAGATCTGGTCAACCCTATAAATGTGAAATATATTCCCTTCTATCCTTTGCCTCTAAGAATTCCTAGTTTCCTTTAAAGGTCAGCTTGAACTCTCTTTTCTATAAAGATCTTTCTTGATCCCTTCCTTAGTTATCTACAACATTTTTTACCCTTCAAAACATTTATTTGCATTTACTTTATAAGCATTTTGTATTGAATAATTTACAAAAATGTTCTGTTTCCCACTAAGTTCCTTACAAACCATTTGTCTCTGTATTCTCTGAGCTTTCAATTAAAGTAGGTATTTTAAATGCTCACTTGATAAATGATTGGATGAATGAAGGAATTGGCATGAAGCAGTGAAAAAAAACACACAAGGATAATTCCCTCAATGTCAAGTGTCAATCACTTTATTTTACAAAGAATGAACACTTAATTTAAAAACAAACAAACAAACAAATACTTTCCTTAAATCAGGAGAGGCTCCTGGAAAATTAAGAAAACCTAAAAAAAATCAATTCACTTCAACAAATATTTATTAAGTAAAATCCTTTCAATTACCCTGTATGCTTCTATTGTTATTTCTTTGAAAACTTCATGATGAACAAATCCAAATTCATCCTTCATGAAACCACAAAATTAATATTTTGAAAGCAAAGATTTGACAATGTAAGTTCCTTAATCAAAAACACCAGTGGCTCTATTTTGCTTCTAGGATAAAACTGAAAATCCTTATTCTGGCATTTAAAGCCCTCCATAATCTGGCACCTAACTTCTGAGCCTTATTTCCTCCTTTTTATGCAACTTATTTTCCCATCCAAATGGTTTACAAGTTGGTCCCTATAGACAATATTCCATCAAACTCTTATTACTGCTTTTGTTTTGGTGGTTCCCTGTATTCCAAGTATTATCTCTCCTTACCCTTGCCTCAGGGATCCTTAGTTTTCTTCTGTAAATCATATCAACAAGCTTATACTTTATTTAATAGGCAATGGAGAATTATTGGAATTTTTGATCTCAGTGTTAAAAAAGATTATAAGTAGCTATTTATTTTCTCAACTATGATGATCTATCTTCTAAAGAACAAATGTTTTCAATTCTCTGTCATGAGGTTGTCCTCATGACATGAAGAAAGTCATTCTGATGCCTCTTGGTAGATTGTACTCATGGTTGTCTGTCTCCATAAAGATCAGAAAAAGAGAGCAATATTAGGAAGAGATGGCATTAAGCTTTCCATTGTAGAGATTTAACAATGTCATTTCCCAATCAAAATTTTCATTGACTCTACTCTCACTGTAGTATATAATTCAAACCTTTTGGTCTAGCATATTAGGCCATTCACCTTATGACTTTAACACATTAAAGTATAATATAAATAGTGGGTTTTTATCCAGTTAAGACTTTACAATGTCTTTTGTGCGTGTGGATATGAGTGTGTTTGTGAATTACAAAAAGAGGCATTAAAACCAAAACAGTAGGGTTTTATGTTTCATTTTTCCAAATCCTCTGCCACATAATGAAAACTTCTATTGGCAAAATAGAACTTTAGGAGAAATGACTTTTTAGACTGAGATGAATAAATCTAGCAATTTATTTACACTTGCATTACAACAGAATTGCTCTCTCAACTTCCTAAACTATCATATTTTGCTACTTTCTGGTTCCCCATCACTTCATAGAGCATTGTCGAGAAGCAGACATTTCCCACTAAGTAGTACTAAAACCAGAAGGAGATCACATTCCTCAAGATTGTATGTTTTTCTTTCAAGCCATATGCAAAGACATTTGCCTCCTATTTTGCTTCTATGTTGATTAACATATTGTTGACAGAAAGTCACATGCATGCATATCACATGCACACATAAGCATACATGTACTCATGTATGCACACAATCATACTAAAAAGTGGTATAAGCCTTTCTCCTGGCATTTAACTTTCAGAATACTAGAAAAATAGGTCTTTAACCTTTTGTACTGGAGAGAAATTGATTTACTTGGTTATGTCCCTTATATATATATTAGGGTTAATATCTCAGAATAATAGAAACATGGCAAAATATTCTGGCTTCATTAGCAGAGATTTGTATGAATTCATACATGAAATTGACTTTCAGCTTCTAATTCATACCTAAATGCCATGTGCATTAGTTAAAAAAACCTAAATTAAATGCACAGCTAGTCCAATTATCTGTACTAGCACTACTGATTATTTGTAGCTTCAGATGGAAGTCTAAATCTTCTTTCTAAGTTCATCTTCCTATTGATCTTCTCCTCCATGACTCTTTGAGCTCTATAGCCTTTGCACCCTTTCCAGGACAAAATAAAAATGAAATACTGTTTCCAAGTTAAATGTCACAGGAGAGGATTGAGGGAAAACCTTGAATGGGCATATTTTCTCTTTATACTTTGATTGTGACTGATTCCAGATGAGAAGGGAAGGGAAGAGCAGGAAAGAGAAAAAGAGGAGAAAGGCAAGGAATGAGAGAGGAGAAAAGGAGAAAATAGATAAAAGGAGAAGAATGGAGAGAAAAGAGAAAAAGAGAGAGGCGATAACAGGAAAGGAGAGGAAGTAATTGAGAGTGTGAGAGAGGGAAGACAACTGAGAGACAGACAGAGAGACAGAGAGACAGAGAGACAGAGAGAGAGAGAGAGAGAGAGAGAGAGAGAGAGAGAGAGAGAGAATGAATATCAAGGTTACATGCTGTAGAGTAGTAATGAAAACCACAGATATAAGTGTAAAGCTGAACTACTCTCAATCTACAAATGTGGTCAGATGCCTTGCTATGGTTCTCAGCCATAACTTACGGTAGTAACCCATAAGCTAACCCTTGTATACAATCAAGATGATACCATATGAACTAGTCAACTAAGTTTCACTGTCTGTCATACTCAAGCTTATGTCTTGGCTCCAAGTTCTTTTCATTAACAGATCTACTATTGATATTTATTTTATATTGTCATATCTACGTTTTGAGGGACATCCCCATGGCACCAGTTTTATTGATGAGCTAGTTCTGGGAACAAACAAGAAAGTGAAATACTAAAATAATACAATAAAATTGGAAATGGAATCATATTTCTTACAGATAAAATTCAAGGGGGAAAAGCCTAAAGACTATTATTGAAATAATTTATCTATTTTCTAATATATATCTCAAGTATGTTACATTGATATCTTAAAAGAAGTTACAGTATTTTGAGTTCTTGCTGCAATGATATAGATTGCAAACTGTTTAAAATTTGTTAGACATTCTTCATGACTTCAAACCTAGGACCTAACTGGTAATAAGCCCCTCTGAGTAGAACAAGAATGATCCTCTGATGAAACAGAAAGGTATTGCTAAACCTACATATTTTACATATATTGATTTAAAAATTATATGATGATTCCATTAAAAATTTTTACTTAAAAAAAGGAAGTTCCAACCAAATAAGCCCTAGTATGAGATAAAATGACTGAATTTTCTTACAGCTTTGGGATCAATGGCTGCTCATTCAACAATTTCTGTTTTGCTTTCTTCATTTTAATAAAACTTTTATCAAATAAAGAAAAATAAATGAATGTGATATTTCACCTCTGTGAAGATTTTAAAAAGTATTCTTTTATCATACTTTCTCCTTTATATTTTTGAGCTTCTGCTTTTTTTTGAAACAATGCTTATACATGTGCATCTGTATGAGATACAACTGAGATGGGTATTCATTTTATCAGCTGGGATGGTTTACATTTTTTGAGATATGAAGAACTAAAGATGTTAGTACTTCCCATTACTTAGAAAACTGTCTTAATGCACCATATAGATATGCGGCAAGTCAATCTTCCAGACTTGCTTATTTCTATTAAGTACAGAGGCTGAATCACATTTAACAGTGAAATACCAAAGGCTATAATAGTTAATTAAATGTTATTGGAAAGAATACCATCTTCATGGAGAAGCACAGAATAAAATGTAATAAATTTATTTCTAATTAAGGAACAAGGCATTGATATTAATTATAGAATTATAATCATGATGGAACACATCCTGTCCAAAAACATCACTAGGCTCTACTGAAAATGTCCAAAGTGCCTATATGCCTTTCTAGGAATCACATAAATAATGGATATATCAAGTCACATCCAACATTTCTCTATAACATTTCTATACTCTGAATCTAAAGTGGATTTCTAGTTAGAATATAGAAATATAGTACAGCAATCCCCAGCACCATGAGTCATTGATGAATACATTCTACACATCTTCTACCTCCACTGAAGATGAATGTTCAAGTGGCTAGTAAACTTCTGGCTTGTCATATGATATATATCATTTCTAAATATAGTGACTTATTCATAACGGTTCTAGTTCAAATTGATATGTGTATGATATTTCTTAAAATATATGTTTGCATGTGTTACTATATCTGGGACATACAGGAAACATGAACAATGAATTGGGGCTAGAGTTAATTAGGATGTTGAGAGTGAACTAAATTATCTTTGAAAAACAGCAAATCTTTAATGACCCAAAGCTCACCATAAAAGAACCATCTTTTTATCAGCAATAATATACTAGTGATATGCATGGCAACAAGAAATGAAATATAAATCTAAATAGAGTTAAAATTAATTTTAAACAGAACACATTTGAGTGGTACATGGTAGGTATGAGTAAGATACAAATTTAACTAATGAAGAAGACCAGGAGTTATAGACATCAAGGTGGAATTATATGACAGGCCACCTAGGAAGAATAAGAAATAATAAGTGAATGGGCAGAGTGCTATAGACACTGTTATATTTATGATAGCAAGAAGAAAGGAAGAAGACCGCTAACAAGATATTCCATGTGAACTGGAAAGACATCCAGGAATTGATGCAGAGCGAAAGGAGCAGAGCCAGAAGAACATTGTACACAGAGACTGATATACTGTGGTAAAATCGAATGTAATGTACTTCTGTACTGGCAGCAGTGCAATGACCCAGGACAATTCTAAGGGATTTAGGGAAAGGAAAGCTACCCACATTCAGAGGAAGAACTTCAGGAGTGGAAACACAGAAGTAAAACAATGGCTTGAAGACATGGGTTGATGCAGACATAGTTGGGGATGTAGACACTAAATGACCACACCAATGCAACTATCAACAATATGTAAATAAATCTTGACTGATCACACAGGTTAAAACCAGTGGAAATGTGCTTTGGATATGGGGGGAGGGGCTGGAGGGGAGTGAAAGGGAAAGTAAAAACAGGAATCATGTAACCATGGAAAATTTTTCTAAAAAAATAAAATATTTAAATCTAAAAAATAAAAAGCAAAAAAAAAAAAAAAAAAAAAAAAAGATAGTCCTGTGGCCATCATTTGGGAAGCCATAGGCAATAGTTGCACAAAATGTGCATCTATGGATGGATCAGGATCCAAATCACTGGAAGAAAATTACAAATCAATGAGATAACAGATACATCTGAATGTTTAAGAGTAAATTCTAATTATTGTTTCCTGAATCAAAGTGAAAATGAGAGCCTAGAGAAGAGATTCAAAGATTAATTACAAAAGTCAGTGTTTGTTGCATTGGGAACAAAAGCAAACTTCTTCTTGTTCTTGTTCTTGTCCACATCTTTCTGCGTTGCTATTGAGAATTAATGGGAAGAAGAAGGGGAATATGTTATTATGTTAATATGGTTGGCAAAGGAATAGAAAAAGTAGGTAGCTAGAGCTCCTTCCAGGAAGTTTTCCAGAAAGAAAATGCATAAAAAGGGATTACCACAGCCACAGGTAAGGTGGTTAACAACTCATTAACAAGTAAAAGTGATTTCTTTCTTCACCCTACTTCTGGTAGGAGAAGTCTCCTATGAAGCAGCCAGGGGATGTTGGAGACCCTAGATTGTGCAGATAGGGGGAGATAGACTTGACAGGCTGGGTGCTCTCTAAGTAGATAGATAGATAGATAGATAGACAGACAGACAGACAGACAGACAGATAGACAGACAGATAGATAAATAGATACATATATACATAGTTTGATATATGTGTGTATATATATATATTGCAATGTATTTTTTGAGAATTAATTTATCAAGAGGACAGAGTCACAGTGTTTGAACCTCAAATATTTAGCTCCAAGAGTGAATCTGAAGGGTTTCGTATTACTGTCGTAGCTTGTCATTAATGGCATGTATTTTCCCATAATTAAGTAGAATATCAAATGGAAATGACTTTTGTTGAGCAATAAAAACATAGAATTAATTTTCCAGTTAGCCATAGCTAAAGAGATTTTCAACTTGATTCTCTCTGCCTGTGCATAGAGGGGAAAGGGACATCTGCCAACCTGCTCCCATATTCCTATCACATCTAAGTCTTGACTACATTCTCCACAAGAATTATTCTCCCAGAGCCAAAAGCTATTTGTCAAGGGTCCCCAACAATTTCATGGTTTAGTTCAAAGCATAAGCCCAGGGCATGAACCATCCATGTTTAGAGTTTTAGTGGGGAAAGGGCATTCTTCTACAGCCCAGTGAGGAACCTACTTATTTGGTAATGTCAAAATTATAAATGTCACCTCATTGCCTACTGATTATTTGGAATAGCAGAGGTGGTAACTAACTTCCTTCAGCTCCAACATCAACAGGTCTCATGAATAAGGGATACCAAAATCATATGACAAGATATTCTGCAATAGAGTTAACGTCTTGGATTTATCTCTCAAAAAATAAGATATTTCCACTGTTGTTCAGTTCTCATACTGGATTTGGAATTTAGAATCTGAGGTTTTATTTCCAACCTTCGGGAAATGCCGGGGGACTTCCATATAGACAAAAAGAAGTAGAAGAGCTTTTCTTCTCAAGCAATCACAAATGAAGGACTGGTCCAGGCCCAAGATCTATTCACATTCTATTTCCATTCTCTTTGCAAAAATATTTTATTTCTTTATTAGAATTTGTACCTGCAATCATATTTTAATATACAGACTTTTTAATATTTACCACAGTGGAAAAATTTCTCCAAAGTCTACAAGCATACTAGTTTCTAGTAAATCTCTTTATCCACCCTTCCTTCTACCTTCCCATCCAAATGTGGTTATGTTCACTCAGTTGTGTTAAGTCTGACAAGCTTTCTATTACACATTTTAGCAAAAATCCCAACGAGCCTTGGTTGTTAACAGATTTGGGGGAGAGACACAGGCAGTGTCTGTTACATTCTAGTAGAGAAAGAGGTCAGGGCAGCAAATCAATCAATATAAGCACCTAGGGCATCAGTTTAGTTTAGCTGAGCTGAAATTCTCTTGGTTTGTTTTGCCTCACGGGAAGATAGTGGTCAAAGTCTTAGGGGAAATTCAGAATTTAGATTTTCTTGCAGATAGTGGAGAATGTTGGAAAATCTTCCAATAACAAGTGAATTCTGAAGAGCCCTCTAGACTCTTTTTGAAGTATTTTTGAAATACTATTGATCTTTTGAGTTGACTTCCTTCATCAGCACTCAGTCACTGAAGACTAGAATTAGAAGTCATCTCAGGAAAAGTACCATAGCTTTTGCAAAAAAAGAAAAGAGTTGGTTTAAACCTAACTGTTGTTATCAAAATAATTTTTCTTAAAGCTGAAAAAGAGACTGATGAGGTTTGTCAAGGAAATTTGAACATTCACATTGCCCTTCTCCTAGCTCGTGAGTTTTGAGAAAGCATATGCTATATATCAAATGAGAATTCCCAGAGTAATAGATTTAAGCCCAGAAAAGACCTAGGAGGCCATAGGGTATAACCTCTTCATTTTACAGATGAAAAAACAGAGTGGTTAAATAAATTATCCAGTCACAAGGTAGAGATAATAACAGTAGTTCAGATTTATATAATTATTTAAGTTTTGAAAGTACTCATACATATATCTCCTTTGATCCTCACAACAACTTTGGGAAAAAAGAGTTATTATTATGCCCCATTCTACAGATGGGGAAACTCTGATTGCAGAGGTCAAATGACTTTGCCCAGGGTCACAAAAAGGTAGGTATCTGAGTCAGGTTTCAAACTCAAACCTCCCTGATAACAAGTCCAGTGCTCTAAACATTACTTCAGCCTTCTAAAAGTCATTTTATTTTCCTTCATTTGATAAATTTTGTTTATGTTTTGATTGTTCATGAGTCCCTGAAAAACTGAAGATCTCTGATAGTATTATAGGTTTTTTTTTTAAATTTGAGATACGAAGAAGCACAGAAGTGATAGTAGAAGTTATCTTGAATTTGCAACTTTGGGGAGTATACTTTGAAATAAAAAACGATTTTTTGCTCGCCCTTCTCTTTGTTCTCTTCTTCCTTCTGCTTTGCTTTTTTCCTACTCCTCATATTCTTTATTCTCCTTGCCCTTTTCCTCTACCACCTATTTATCCTCCTTTTCTTCCTGTTTTCCTCTTCTCCTTCTGGCTCTCCTCTTTCTCCCTTTTCCATTTTTCAAAAGGTGATATTTTATATTTAAGCAAGCATTTAATTTTCTGGGAAACTTTTCCTTGCCTAACCAAGTGTGAAAGCTTGGATGAATGATATGGTTGAAGAGAATCATCTGTGGATTTAAAGTAGGTTATACACAGGTCAGGTTATAAATCACAGGTGAAAGTATTTAATTGACTATAAGTAAATATGCATATGAAAAAGCAATGAAGAAGCCATATGTTACAAAGAAGCACAGACTGAAGACTTGGGCAAGTCCTTGGGCTTTAGTTTCTTGACCTAAAAAAAGGGGATATTGTATGAGAAGGCTTTTAATGTCTTTTTCCAGAGCCTAGATATATGACTTTAAATCTTTTGTGCAGTTGCACACAGAAAGAACTAGAACCACATATTAGCAAAAGATCAAATTAGAAAATGGAAGAATCAGAGGGCATTCTGGGAAAGAGAAAAAAATGTGTTTTTAGAATTTAGGAACTTTCGATTTCAATGGCCTGAGAGCATAATTACCTTGTGGCCACAGAGGAATAGGATCCTTGGTCACAATTCCAGGGTAGAGAAGGATGCTCATGGCTGTTTCAAGGGGATATGGGCTTTAGTCTCAGTTCTAATACAGAAAAAAAGTACTGGCTCTTCTAGCTGCAGGAAATCAGGGAAGTGGTCACAGTTCCAGGACCAAGAGGAGTCCTGGTATTTGTGGTTAGAAGGGAACAAAGTCATTTCCTAGATAAAAACCAAAGTATAGGCCAGGCAGCGAACAATACTTTCCCTTAGATCATGCCCCCTGAAGAGCATTAAAAACATAGAGAATCACAGAATTAGCTCTGAAAACGGCAGCAGAAAAAACCCTTAGCTTAATGTAATGATAACCCCATACACATCTAGAAGAAGAGCCTAAGTTTAACATTGTTAAAAGACCAAAAAAAAAAAAAAAAAAAAAAAGGCTGGGAAAATGAGCAAACGAAGGAAATAACCATAAAAAGTTACTATAGTGACTTGAAAGGTCACAACACAAATTCAGAAGAAAGCAATGTCAAAACAGCTACAAGCGATTGCTCAAAGGGAAAAAAATGAATTGGACAGGAGGCCAATAAGAAATCTAAGGGCTCCAAGATGATTTTGGAAATCAATTAGAAGTTAGCAGCAAGGTGTATTAGTGGATCGAGAGCTAAGATCAGAGATAACAGGCTTTTGGTTCAAATCTGACCACAGCAACTTCCTATACACAATACTTATTCTATGAAAGAAGGTAAGGATTTAAAAAATCTTTTAGGAGAGGTAGAGAAAAAATTGAGAAAAGAAATGTATGATGCAAAAAAAAATATGAAAAGAGCAAATAGTTTGGTAAAAGAAGCAAAAAAAATAATGAAGACAATTACAATTTAAAAATTAAAATTAGTCAAAAGGAGCACAAAAATCCCCTGAAGAAAAATTCTTAAAAAAGCAGAATTAAGGGGGGGGGGCAGCTGGGTAGCTCAGTGCATTGAGAGCCAGGCCTAGAGATGGGAGGTCCTAGGTTCAAATCCGGCCTCAGACACTTCCCAGCTGTATGACCCTGGGCAAGTCACTTGACCCCCATTGCCCACCCTTACCACTCTTCCACCAAGGAGCCAATACACAGAAGTTAAGGGTTTAAAAAAATTTAAAAAAAGAATTAGTCATGTGGGAAAAGGTACAAAAGCTCACTAAAGAAAAAATATTTAAAAGTACAAGTTTCCAACTAGAAAAAGAAGTTCAAAAGCTTGAAGAAGAAAAGAATTACTTAAAAATTAAAATTAGGCAAGTGGAAGTTTATGACTTCATTAGGCACCAAAAAACAAAGAAACAAAGCAAAAGGAATGAAAAAAAAATACAAGAAAAATGTGAAATATATTATTGGACCAACAACCAACCTAGAAAATAGATGGAGAGATAATTTAAGTATTTTTGAGATATCTGAAAGAGGTAATGAAAATATAGCCTAGAGATAATATTTAAAGAAACTATTTTAGAAAATTGTTGTGATGTCCTAGAATCAGAGTGTAAAATAGAACTCATAAAATCTACCAATTTCCTCCTGAAAAGATATCCACAAGTGGAAACTAATAGGAATATTATTCTTAAATTCTAGAGCTCTAGGGTCAAGAAGAAAATCTTGTAAGTAGCCAGAAACAACAAGAACAACAATTCATTTCTCTTGTAACCAGTGAAGATGACAGAAGATTTAGCAGCTTCAATCATTAAAAGATCAGAAGATTTGGAATATATTATTGATAAAAGCAAAGAGTTCCGGTTACAACTGAGAATGAACTACTTAGCAAAACTGAGTATAACCCTTCAGAAGAAAAGGAAAAAGAAATAGATATTGAATATAATAGAAAACTTCAACAATTCCTGAAGGAAAGATAAGAGCTGGAAAAAAATTGAATGTCAAATAAAAGACTAAAGTACAGCATAAAAAGGTAAACATGAAAGAGAAAGTATAAGAGGTCTAACTGTTTACCTTCTTATGTGAGAATATAATACTTATAACTCCTAATAACTTTGTCATCATTGAGGTATTTAGAAGGAATACAAATATAGAGGGTTCAAGTGTGAATTGACAATGATGAGATAATTTCAAACAAATAAAATTAAGGAGTGAGAAAAAAGGATGTTTTAGGAAAAATTGTAAAGGTTAGGAAGAATGAGGAAAATTATCTCACACAAAAGAAGCATAAAAGGAAGAGCATCATAGTGAAGGAAAAAATAGAGGGAGTAATGGGCACCACTTGAACCATACTCTCCTGCATTGGAATTAGCTGAAAGAGAGAATAACATCCATACCCATTTTGGTATGGGAATCTATCTTACCCTATCAGGAAGAAGGAGGTGCTGATAAAAGGGAGGGCAGATTAATAAAGGCAATGGGCAGAATCAAATCCGATTTTTGAGGAAGGACAAGAAGAGGAAAGTAGAGACAGAGAGAAAAAGGGAGAGACAGAGATAGACAGAGAATAAAGAAGGATAAATAGAGAAAAATAGGATAGAGGGAAACACACAGTTAATCATCATAACTATGAATGTGAAAGGGTTAAGTTCACCCATAAAATTGAAGCAGCAGAATATATTAGAAATGAGAATCTAACAAGACTTTGTTTACATCATGCTCTCTTGAAATAGAGAGACATAGAGAGAGAAGAAAAAAGGAAGGAAGGAAGGAAGGAAGGAAAGAGGGAAGGAAAGAAGGAAGGAAGGAAGAAGGGAAAGAAGGAAGGAAGGAAAGGAAGGAAATGAAGGAAGGAAGAAAGGAAAGAAGAAAGGGAAAAAGGAAGGAAGGAAGGGAGGAAGGAAGGAAAGAGTATACCTTTTCTTTTTCAGCTGTACATGGCATCTTTACAAAAACTTAACATGTATTAAGGCAAAAACCCCTCAAACCCTATACAGAAGAGCATAAACTTTTAATTTTTCATTTTCAGACCACAGTGCAATGAAAATTACATTCAAAAAAGATTGTGAAAACAAAATAAAAACTAATTAGAAACTAAATAATCTAATCCTAACAAATAAGTGGGTCAAAAATCAAATCATAGAAACAATAAATAATTTCACTAAAAAGAATGACAGTCTTGAGACAACATGCCAAAATTTATGGAATGCAGCCTAAGCAGTACTTAAAAGGAAATTTAAATGCTTACATTGATTTAAAAGAGAAAGATCAGATAAATGAATTGGTCACGCAACTTAAAAAAAAAAAAACTAGAAAAAGAACAAATTAAGCTCTCCAGTTAAATGTCAAATTGAAATTCTGACCATCAAAGAGAGATTTATAAAATTAAAAGTAAGAAAAACATTCAACTAATAAATAAAACTAGTTCTTGTTTTAAGAATAAAATATTTAAATCATTGATTAAAAGAAGAAAACCACATTATGAGCATTAAAAATGAAATGGATGAATTTATCACCAATGCAAGTCACATGATTAATTAGATAACAGTAGAATTAATGAGGTTTAAATGTGATTTTGTGATCAAGAAATTTAAAGTCATGCTATATTTAAAGATACCTTCAAAAAAAAGTGTGGGCATATAGGAAAAATAGAAAATATTGATGAAGAAAGACAAAAATAAAGAACCAAATTATGGTGTCTTATTGCTAAAGGGGAGAGGTTATAACCCAAGAAAAAAGTGCCATAAATCATCACATCACTAATGACCTTTGATATTGTCTATGTAACCCTCCTTCTGAGCCTCTGTTTCTGCACCTTTAAAATGCTAGTGGGTAGACAAGATAGACTCAAAGAATCTCCTGACATGTTATATGCTAACGTGGAGAAGAATATGGTAACCACTCTAGTATCATTAAAGAAAACCCCAAATGAGGTCACAGACTTGGACATGACTGAAAAATAACTGAACAGTAACAGCAATCTCTAACTAACATCCTACAACTATAGAATGATTATAACATAACTTTCTAAAAATTAAATGCAAGGTAACATCCAGACGAGGCTCTTCCCATGCTTCATGCTCTCTCATCTCCCCAGCATATTCCAGTTTCTGAGACCATCTTGTGATCTAATTCACATGAAGTCTAGTGCTTTGTAGCTTAATTTCTATAGACCTCAATCTTCTAAGATTATGGTCTTTATCCTTGCCTAATAATTTGTATCTTGATCATTCTTGATCATCACCTTAGTCCACAATCTGACTCTAGGGGATGTAAACTACTCCTGAAAGGATGTGAAAGGATGTTCTACTCCTGAAAGGGATACTTGTGAGGATGTCTTTGAAGTTGCTAAACAGGTGACTGGAAGGATGTCAATATGCCAGTCACAGTTTTAGGTGCGGGGGATAGATTAAAAATAGGTGTTAGACCTATGATTTATTTAGGTAGGAAAGGCAATTCTCTGTATAAGGAAATTCTATCAATGCAAGTCAGCATCTTCTTGAGACTGAAATTTGCAGAAAGTTTCCAAGAACATTGAAACCAAGTGACTTGTCTAAGGTCACACACCCAACATTTGTTGGAGGCAAAACTTGAATCCTGTTTTTCTTGATTCCCAAGTCAGAATTCCATCCACTACAAAAACCTGGACATTCAAAGACAAAAACAAGGTAGTCCCTTCCCATGGAGACTTTAAATTCTACTTGGGCAGTGCATGGGAGGTATACATCATGGACGTAAACAGGCAAATGTGAGGAAATTTCAGGAATGAAAGAGCAATAACAACTGTGGAATATAGAAAATGCTGTATCTAGGAGGTGGCTTGAGAGCTGAACCTTGAAGGACTTGAAAGATGCTGAGATAAAGAGGACTTACTGAACTGTTTTCTCTATTTTGACATATTCTAGGCCACATTTTTGTAATCTTAGTTTGATCCTTTGCTATATTAGATTATGAGTTTCTCAATGAAAGGGATCATCTTTTACCTTTTTATATCCCCAGAACTTTGCACAATGCCTGGCACATAGTAGGCATTCATTGATTGATACTAAAAAAAACATATCTTTTCTCAGGTTTGAGTTTTGGAAATAACTTCAGTAGTTCTGTTTGGCTGGAATATAAAATTCATGAAAGGGAACAATATAAAATAAGGTTGGAAAGGTCTGCAGGAGGACACAGTGTGGAGGGTTTTATATCATGCTTTCTAAAAAAACTTATTGATTAAAAAAGAAAATAATATTTATACAAGCCTAGTTTGGAGTGCATTTCGAGCTGGCATTTTATGAATACCAATAAGAGGAAGAATGGATTATAAAATGTCGCATGTTTATTTTCTTAGTGCACACTGCTCACTAAATATTATTTGAGGGGCAGCTAAATGGCTCAGTGGATTGAGAGCCAGGCCTAGATTTGGCAGGTCCTAAGTTCAAATCTGGCCTCAGATACTTCCTAGCTGTGTGACCCTGGGCAAGTCACTTAACCCTTATTGCCTGCTCTTCTGCCTTAGAATTAATATACATTATGGATTGTAAGATGGAACATAAGGGTTTAAAAAAATAGATTGTGATGGGCAGTGACATGTAAATGTAGGCACTCTAAAATAAGCCAGATTTTGCAACTTTTCTAGAATAGGCAACTCTGGGATGCCATTTTGCAATAATTGGACCATTTGTAAAAGAGGTAGTCTATTCCCAAAATTATAAAGAGAAGAAAAAGCAATAAAATTAAATGTTTTTTGGCAATGGGCAGAAAAACAATCACAGTGAATTCAAAGTATATTTTAAATTCACCTTACTATTCTTTTAGCACCCATTTTACCTTGTCTACAGATAAACTCATGTTCCCTTCAAGGCTGTGAATACATATTTGCACATTAGCCAATTTCTAAAATCAGATCTTAATGTCCCACACTGATCTGGCACCACCAAAAGAACCTCATTTGGTCACTCCCATCAGTACCATTTAATCTAGCACAAAGAGAACAAATAAAATTATATTTCATTTTTTCTTTTTTTTTTTTGAGGTTGAAAATACAGGAATAAGAAGATTCAATACCCCCACATACGCTTTGGAAAAAAAAAGGGAAAACTATATAAATAATTAGATTGGAAAACGTGCTATGCTTTTCTCTATAGGCACATAATGACTAAGGCAAAACACATAAAAAGGTGATTTTAGTGGACAAATAAACCCAAAGGAAATACAATCTATTTAACATTAAAGTCAAGTCCTTTCTCACATATTTAATGCTGATTCAGGACTGAAGAGGCAGCTAATCAGACTATTTATTCCAGAATCATGGGGCTTTCAAAGCACTGATGACTGGCCAACAATCATGAAGAATGGGTTTTTGATGTTCACCTCAGGAGCGCAGATGAAGATATATAATTTCAAGCACATTAACCAGTGGTATTCATCTTGAGCTGGTTGATATTTCTAATGAAACTCTGCTGACATACTGGTTAATATGAGGGTTGGCTCTAAGAGCCCAATAGCATTTGGAAAATCCATGGCGCTAGGCTCAGGCCTGGTAATTACATTCATGATTGAGCTAAGTAAGACTACCAAAGGTTGCCACATAGCACAAATCTGTGGATAATTCAATCACTTAGTTCATGAAACAGTAAGAAATGCATTCTAATTGATTGTTCACCATATTGAGATATTCAGCACCCTCCATTCTTTCTGAAGCAGATATTTGAGTAAAAATTTTACTTTGATGTCTTTTACACAAGAGTTTTCAAAATCTGACTATTGTTGATAGACAAGACAGTTCTGGAAGGGAGAATGGATACTTCAACGGTGAGAGAGGTTCCTTCTGAGCAAAAAGACCCATACTAAAAGTCCTCTGAACCAGAATTCAATATCTTTTAAATGTGTACAGCGCATTTAAATAATTAGATTAAAAAACATGCTATGCTTTTCTTTTTTTTTTTCTCTCTTTTCACATTTAAAAGGAATTGGATTCTGAGTCAGAGAACTTATGTTTGAATACTGTCTTCCCACCTGTGACACTTTGGGTCTCTCTATGCCTTACTTTCCTCTCCTGTAAAATTGAGTGTTGACGAGATGGCCCTTAAATTCCCTTCCAATTCGAAAACTATGATTCTATTAAATGAACTCGGATGATGTGAAGACATTAAGGAAGGTATTCTCTTGACAGGCCTATGTAAAGGGAAAGAAGGAGCAGTGAAGATTCTGGTTTACTTACAAGTAAAGTCTCTGAGAGAACTCATTAGTTAGTCATTCTCCATCTTGTATATTTCAGAATTACAATCATGATCTAGAATCCAGGAGTTTAGCAATAGTGTTTCCCCAATCATAAAACCCACTCATATTCTCAATAAACTCTTGTGAAGGGCATCTGGATTGTTTAAACCAAATGATTTTTGAAACAACACACAAATATGGCTTTTTATAGCACAGTGATAGGCCATCATATTGAGTTGCTTGAAATGTTATTTTATGATGTGGATGCTAGCAAACTATGCTTTAATAGGTTCTCTAGAGCCATAATGACAAACTATGTTTTAACAGGACTTTCTCTCTTTCTTACTTCCCAATGAGCTTAATAATCCTCAGGGAATTCATCATAAAAAAATGACATTATGAGCAGAGACCTCTTTGCTAAATGAAAGAACCCCATCAGCTTTATGTTTGTCTCCCAAGGATCAAAAAGCTTATTTACCGAAATACTTTGTGAAAAATAATTAATGCTGTGTCTTAAATTATAGGAGTGGTACACTGAAAGGGATCCTGGATTTATACAGAATTCCTTTTTTGGAATTACAGCGCTATGTCTTTGGGTAAGTCCTTTCCCCTTTTAATCTTGGCTTCTACATATATAAAACTATATTGTAAGAGATGGTTTTCAATATCCCTTCTAGCTTGTGAATCTCAGCTGTATTAGGGGCTCCATACAGAGGCAGAAACTGATGTAATATTGTATTCCTGTTAACAGGGGATTGACATGAAGACCAGCTTTGTTCAGCTTTTTTTGTGGCATTGTTGTAAAGAATACTTACCTGTCACCACAGCACCCCAATAGACCTAATGATACTCTTTTCTCTCTTTTCTTTTTTGGGCTCATGTGACTTAACTTGACGTTTTTGCCCACTGAGAGCTGGGGAGTTTTCCAATTGGATCCTGAGTGTTCTGAGGCCTTGCTTCATGGAATAGCCTTGAAGAGATAGGGTTTAAATTGTGTTGGGATATTAGTCTAAAGTGAATGAAGTGGAGAGTATACTTCTCGTTCATATCCCCAGAGTGATAAATGTGAAAGTGTAATTTTTTTTCTAAGGCAAAGAAAATGGGAAACCAACGTGGATTTCAGACACATGAGAAATAGCTTATGAATTTAGATGATAGCTCGGCAGAAATAAATTGTACAGATGTTCATTCATTTTAATAAAGTGGGGAAATGACATGCTGCTACAGTCCTTTGAGAACACTGGTATTTTTAAATTATGATCTTATAATAGTAGCATTAAAATTTGTAATGCAGCCAGTAGCTTCTGAATTAGAGGGGAAAATTCATTTATAAAATAAAAGTTCAGACTTTGGAATGTAAATTGGAATACACATTGCTCCATGGTCATATATGAATTAGCCCTGAGAGGACCCTACAACATTTTGACCATAAAATGTTAAAAAAGAATCTTCTAAGGAACTTTTTGGATAGGTGACAGAACTCTTGTTACTACCTTCTGTTCAAATAAATAATACAAGTATGAACAATGCAGCTAACCAAATTCTTTATTTCTTCCTTGAGGTAAGGGCAATTACAGATGATTATTTTCACCTGAAATGAGTCCAGTTTATAACTACTATACCCTGCTTGATAACAGACATGTAAAGTAGAGGAACAAAAATGAGCAAAGGATAATTATTTTTATCTTTGATATAAAGATTTCAACAAAACCTTCTTCTAAAGCCTCATTATGACAGGGAGATGACCTAGGTTTTCAAAGCCAAATAAAAATGGCTTAATGAACATGCCTGGTTATCTCCTGTGCTATGTGTGTGCCATACAAAGACCAAACTCAATAAGATGGAAGAAGGTCCATCATCAGAAAGCTGGCCAAAGGGGAAATAATTTGGGAAAACAGAAAGCATTGAAATAGACAAGAGAAATCGGTCCCTCATTTCTATCCACCTTCTCTTGTTTTCATAGTGGCAAATCAAAGGAATCTGAGGTTGCAAAAAATCATAACAGGCCACCTACAAATATGACTTTAATAGCTGGTGTCTTTGTTTAATGACTGGTAAGTTAAAGCACTACTGGAGGAAATGAACAGTATTTCTACTGGCATCCTTGAGATAAATCAAACCAGAAAATATATGATCATAGGGAAATGAATGAACAGCTTATAAGTTCTCTTCAAGGAAGAGATAGATAGATAGATAGATAGATAGATAGATAGATAGATAGATAGATAGATAGATAGTAAGTAAGTAGATAGAGGTCTCAGTATTTATCTTATGTGTGCCAAAGCAACAAACGATAGTTTTGGAAGAAATTTGGACATATTATCTTGAAATACTTGTGATGGCCACACACCAAGAGATTTCCATGAAGATACGATATGTACCAGCATATGCACCAGCACCAACTGGCATGTAAAGAACAAATGAAATTATAGAAAGAACTTTAAAAGATCCTTCAAATAGTATCTTTGATATTCAATGCCTTCAATGTTAAAGAGATTTAGAGTGCAGAAATCTCTATAATCTCTAGAATTAAGGTATCTCAGTGATCAGTGACTTAAAGAATATTCAAGCATACATCACAAATATCCATCAAAATATACATTATTAAAACTTCCTACCAGAAGAGAATAAAAAGGCAATGAATATGACAACTACTCAAACACATTATCTAAAATGAAATTGCTATATCTCAGCCAACAGAAAGTCACTAGTTACAGATACAGTAATCTTTTCAGTATCTGTTATCTTTTTAATCAGATCATTGATTTCTTAGAGCAAAGGTTAAATGAAACTCCAAAGTAGAAAAAAGGAAAAAAGGGAACTCTTAATTGTGATCACTACAGATATCACCTGAATTATTGAAACAAATTGTTAAATCCAAAAAACAAGAAATTGAGAAAATAAGGACTATGGTCATTGGCTCTTGAAATTTTTATAAAAGTTTCCTTCAGTACTTTGAGAGATACGTAATATTATCAGTGTGAGCTATCTCATTAAGAGTTCAAAGCACAGCCCATGCATTTCCTTTTCATCCTGTGGAATTTATCCAGGTCCTCTCATGAATATTCCACTGGTGGTCCATTCAGCATGACTGAAACCTTCCTGTAAAGCTATTAACATTGCTTGGCTATTGTGGACATGGAATGGACAGGATGTGGGCTGTGTAGCACTTATCCCTTGTTCTTGCTATATTCAAATCCTAACTTTAGCACATTCAAATTTGAGCAAGTCATGAGACTATTCTAAACTTTAGTTGCTTCATCTGGTTAGTCTGATAGATGATAAATGTTCTGTCTAATTCATAGGCAAGTTTTGAGGATCAAATGCTATAATAAATATAAAGCACTTTGTAAAGTATAAAATGCTAGATATCAAACATTTATTAAGTGCCTATTATTTGCCAAGGAGTGAACAAAGGCACAAATTAAATATCTCCTATCATCAAAGAATTTAAATTCATCTGTTATTGTTGTTAAAAAGACAGAACTTTTGAAGTGCATCAAGTACTTTCAAACCAAGCAAAGCATCCCTATCCCTCTCCTTCCACATCACCCCTCCAAAATCTAAATGTATTAGAGGACATGACAATTTAAGTCATCATTTGTAGATATCATGATTTGGCTTCATATTCTGAGAGTATCATAATTTACTTTAATTTCTCTGTTCAGCATTAAACATCATGTATTATTTTGCCTTTGTTTTACCATTGATCTAACAGAAGTGTCAAGTAGGAGAAAGAGAAAGCATAATCTAAAGCAGAGATATTTTCAGTACATTTTCTCATGCCTCGAGATAACAATAAAATAATCTGAATATGTTTTAAAAGTAAATCCTGTAAAAACAGCAATGTTTTCACATGATTGGATTTGATCTTAGCTGGGCAAGGAAGATCTTCCCATGTTACAGTTACTTCTCTCATTGAACCACTGGTTCTTCCTCACCTGCCATTAAGGAGTGATCCAGAGGCCATATCTGTGAGGAATCTGGGCAAATTAAAGATTCTGGAATGTGAATATATGTGATTATTTAATGAAACATTTCTGAGATGCATAAAAATTAAAAGTTAATATTTCCCCTGGTGGAAACAGGATCTATTTTGAAGAAGCAGGGTGAAACAGCAGAGCACATTCTGGAATTGGAGAGAGGAAAGACATGGATTCTAAATCCCATTTGTTATCCCCACTACTATTCACTGTATGAGCATGGGGAGGGATTTAACTTATCTGTGTATGATTTACAAGTACTTGTTGATTGACTGATCATTTATTATTATTATCATCATGATGCTCATTTGTCTTCATGTAGATAAAGTTTTAATCTAGATTTTGTTTAAAAAATTGATTGCTTTTCTTGTATTCCACTCATTCTATAATAGCATTTTTTGCTATGCTCAGTTCAAAGAGAAAGTCCTTAATTAGCCTTTTATTATTTTTGGTAGTTTTTACTTCTAATACTTCACTTTTGGATAGTTTTCTCCCAGAAACCTGATAGTCTAACTCTTGTATATAAAAATCAAGTCCCAAGTCTAAGCATTGAAGCCAGATGGGAGGAAAGTTGCTCTGGTGTGTTTTTCCTTTTTTAATACTACCCTGTATTTCATTCCTTAGAATGGGGAATAGGCCTTATGGAGACAGAATTAATAAGTTATTGACAAAGATTTTTAATAGTGAAGAAAGAGAAGTGGGTAGCATAATGATTAAATAATAATATTATAAATAAATAAATAGTGCTTTCCATAGGGTTGGTTTCATGGGCTGCTGTAGCTAAACAATTCATCACCAAGTGTCCAAGGCTTACTAGCAATGATGACCTTTCCTTATATTTCTCAAATGCTAATTGGAAAATTGACATAGTCTATGATCAAGACTATATCCCTTAAGGCATTCCTTAGGAGGACTAATATACAAATTGTCATTAAAGGAATGTCCAACTAGGATATATGTATTGTGTGTGTGTGTGTGTATATATATATATATATATGTATATATATATTTAAAATAAACTAATTTACTATACTTAGTTCAAAAGGAAAATCCTAGATTAATTTTTTAAGAAATTATTTTGGTCATTTTTATTTATAATCCTTTTCTGTTAGATTGTTTCTTATCCCAAATCTCTCTCTCTCTCTCTCTCTCTCTCTCTCTCTCTCTCTGCCTCTCTCCATAGATAGTGTAATGATAATTTGAACAGCAATATGGAAAGCAAGATGACGGACAGTTATCTGATTAGAATATAGAATGAACTGAGCCTGGCATGTGCCAGGACAGTTGAGGCTCAAGTTTATAAGGAAGGATTTGAACTGGGACATGGATCTCAATCTGAGAGTGGGTTTTGGGGAAGTGGGAGGTTGTGGTAAGGATAGTCCATAGGTCAGCTTGAATTACCAGTAATCTGCACCAACCTATTTCACAGTCCCAGATCCTATGTTACCCTTATTTTGAATAACCTGATCCTGATCTAATCACCAAGAAGAAGCAACAACATCTAACAGCAAAGCAACCTGATTTAGGTTGAAACCAGTTTGGACCAGGCAGACTGGCAATTGGCAACTGACAAGCCTGACTATCATCAATTTAAATACCATTATTACTATCATTAGCTTAGTTTAAAGACTTCCTGTTTCCCTCCTTCCCAATCATTACCTGCTTCCTCTCCTAAGCCTCTTAAAATTAAATCTTCAAACTTACGTAGATTCGGTGTCATCTCTTCCTTAGGGTTTAGAGATCATATTCTTGGGATATTTGAGGGAAAGGAGAATAGTATCAGTTATAGTAAAATATAATTCACAGTCAACTTAGTGTTATCCTATGTAGGCCAGAATAGTCAGTTAGAAGTAGTTGTACAATTCTAATCACAGATCTTCATTTGGCTGGCTATTCTGGGACACTATTATATCTGAAATTGGGTTCATCAGATTCACAACAACTATTTCTGTGGGGTCCTTTGTGTTTCACTATCACAACTGAAATGTTACCCTCAGGTATCACCCACACACTCAACTTCAGCTCCTCATAACACCAGGATCAATATAACAGTTTTTGGCAAGTTCAAAGGGAAATGAACCTTACAAGAAAAAAAAAACCAAAGATGGCACTTGTCAGGATGACTTTTATCACTACAAGTTTCTGTCTAATGATCTACACAGTCTGGCAAGGAGCTTACCAACTGTGGCTTCAAACTTTGCCAAGATACTTTTTGAAAGTGTAACTTATAGATAGATGACTCTTATAAATGAACTTGCAGTCAGCCTAGCTGAATTAATCTCTTTCATGCCTACTATAGGTGCAAATAGTAGTTTCAATCTATCCAGGCTTGTGGGAAATAAAGAAAGGGATGGAACATATTTGGGGTACTACTAAGCAAAACAACAATGCATACTGGCTCCAGGCACTCAAAGAACAAATCAAACAATTAATTGAAAAAAATAAGAAGATCAGAGAGGGTCAGAACTTATATAATCATACTATTATGCAGTTGGAAGTTATAGAGAAAGCACAGACTGCACAAGCTACTAGTTCTACCAATGATAACAACAAGACTGAGTCAAAAGATGATACAGGCAATACTGTATCTGTTTCCCATAGTTGATCACACTATTTTACAACCAGAAGGAGGAACTGTACATCTAAAATCATACAAAGCCTTTACTGCACAAGACCTTGAGGTGCTATGGCATAGATTTCCTAAGTATTAGCTATCTCCACACAAGTCCATAAAAGAAATGAAAAGAGCTTTTGAACTTTTTAATACCAGTTTCCAGGATGTGGAATTTCTTCTTGGGGAATTTTACACACCCTCAGAAAAAACAAAATTCTTAGAGGAAACAAGGACCAATGAAAACTTAACATCATGGCCTACTGTTCATGAAGATGTAGAAGTATAATCCCATTCAAATATGAAATACCTACTTTGGTGTCGAATTGATCTTTTGGAGCCAATGCATTTGCATGCAAAGAGGCCCAATTCATGGAATAAATTTAAAAAGCGGAGGCAGGCTGAGGATGAGCATCCACGTCTTTACTTGGATAGGCTTGTAGAGTCAGCCAAAAATTTACCAGGATTTTGGGATAACCAGGCACCTGAGGCACTGCAACACATCCACAGGCAGTTTATAAAAGGGGCTGCCATACAAAAACAAAATTACTTCTGGCAAAATTGCCCTCAATGGGAAACTTTATCCATTGAAGACATAAGACAATATGCTAGCTATAGCCACGATTCCCAAGCAAAAGAAAAAAGAGCAGCTAGGGAATCTGATAAAGAAAAGGACACAGTTATAGCCGATTTAAAGAGGTAGCTCAAGGAAGCTAGAAAGGAGAAAGAAAGAGAAGAAATTAAAAACCTAGTGTTGCAAGCAAGTAGGGGTCACAGTCAATGCAGACAGTCCAATGGTTATAATAGCAAGAGAAATAGCAATACAGTAAGTACTTGCTACGTCTGTGGACACCAGGGCCATATCATAAAATTCTGTAGATTCAAGAAGCAGATAAACTTTAACAAATCCTACAATAGTGATAATAGGAACAACACTAGAAAGACCTATTACATTTCCAAGTGGTCTAACAAGGCAAGCCAACATGAAGAAAATAAATCCCATGATAAGTGCTGGGAGCATAAATGCAAAAAATATAGCTAAACACCTCCTCTGGATGACGTAGAAAGTTACCTAAGATTAGGAGAGAAACCCAAAAATATATGCACCGAAGGCCTGGGAACAATAAAATATAATAAGAGTGGTGACTGTAATAAGGCAAAGGACATAGAAAGCACACTGCTTAGGCTGGGCATTAATAAGAGTGAATTTACTGTATTGGATGCAAGGGGAATTGAAAAGACTTCTGCAAAAAAAAAAAGAGTTGCAGGACATCTTTCAAAAGAGAAAAAAAGATGTCTATGAAACATCAAGCAATGAGGTTAAAGAAAGTCAATTAGCATATTCCTCACTGGGTAGTTTGGATATGCAACAGAAGGACTATATAGAAAGGATCAGTAATGGCTTGCAAAAAGATGAAGCATTACTATCTGGCTTAATGGTGGAGAAACTGAAGTTTCAAGACTTTATTCCAAGCTGTAATCAAAAAGCAACCTTGAATAAAGAAAGAGAAAGGGATCTACATTGTGTTAACACACTTGTAACACATATAACCCAAGAGTTAAAGCTGTGTCCTATAAAAGAAGCAACACCTCATGTAAATGCAGTAAATGAAGACAGTGTCTAAAGTGCAGAGGAGAAATGTCTCCAGGATTCTAAGGGAACCTCTGTATTCCTTCAACTTGAAATAGAGTTACATGAGAACACACATACAAATGAAGGTTACCTAGTTTCAAGTTTGAATCCACAGGCAGAAGAGTATAAACCACAGGCTTGTGTGAAGGACATTCATGAGATCAAATTAATATCTAGTCAGTTAACCAACAAGGTTAACAAGATTAACTCACTCAGAGAGAGTTCCAGTGAATTGCCTGAAGTTTCAAAGAAATGTGAAGGGGAGATTAACTATCAGCAAGTCTTAGAGATAGGAAAACTTGAATCTGAGGCACTGAATGATGAAAACTCTATCCATATACCAGAACCAGAAGCTGCAAAAGAGATAGTATATACTTCTCAAGACTTAGAAAGAACAGCTGATAAGGCAACTGGAAACTTCATTCTACCTTCAAGAGGAGACCTGCCAGACTCAACATTCCGTGAGTTTAGGCAGAGTCACCATGGCAATTCAGAATCCTGAGGGTGGATCTAGAGCAGGCTGTCAGTACTTCTGTGACACACTCCAGCAGGACATAATTATTTTGGTCATTTTTATTTATAATACTTTTCTGTTAGATTGCTTCCTATCCCAAATCTGACTCGATAGATAGATAGATAGATAGATAGATAGATAGATAGATAGATAGAGATGGAGAGATATTCACCTATAGTAGTCTTGTTCCAGGGGATTTGACTCTACCCCTGAATATCTGAACTTCTTTTGCAGAAAAATTTGAAATCATGTCCTGCTGCTCAACTGGGAACTACCTCTTGGGAAAAGGGCTTACTGTATTTCATGAGAAATTTGCAAATATTTTAATCCTTCCAGAGAATAGCTGTGAGTTCATTGAATCAGTTCCCTCATCTACAAAATGGGAACTTTTTTGTGCACTACCTTAAAAGAGAAGGGTTAAAAGAGACACTATGGCAAAATGTTTTGTTAGCAATAAAGTGTAATTGTAAAAAAAAAAGAATATACTTTTTCTTGCATCTCAAAATTAGTATAGGAGACTCAACATTATTCTAAAAGAGCAGAAAATAGTAACAATAGCATTGTATATAAAATAACTGTATATTTATGATCAAGTTAAATGTAAAACCTTATATAAAAACACACATATATAATTTAGTAATAAAGAGACAATGAAGGAAGATGAATCAACATATAAGTTCCAATGGCATCTATGTTATATCAAAATAATTTGGGGAGAACATCTAACAAACTGAATGGTCCCTACTATTACAATTTTCTTTGATAACTTAGATGAGAATTTCACAGAGATGGTTTGGCATGAGTGAGTTGTAACTTACACCATTGGGAAAATGACCAGGATCATTAGAATATTAGTATGTTCTGCAGACCTAAGAGGTAAGGAACAAATTTAAGGATCTGAAAAATGAACAAGATACTGCTATTGTTCATATGACCAAGTATTATACAATAAAAGTAGTGTGGTAGCCGCTTGAGTTTTTCAATAGCATAGCAAAAAAGAATGATGGGGAAAAGCATTTGTGAAAAAAGCAAAAAGCTAAGGGACCAACAGGCAAATGATCAGAAGACTGGGGAAAAGCCTTAACTCAAAATATGTAAGCACTGTGATAACCAGATGCAGGATGAAAAACCTGGAAAGACTTATATGAACTAATGCAAAGTGAAGTGAGCAAAACAAGGAGAACAGTGTATATAATAACAAAAAGATGGTATAATGATCACCTGTAAAGGGCTAAGCTATTATCAGCAAAACAAGTTTCCAAGAAAACCCCAAGGGAATCATGATGAAAACAAAAAATATACAAAAAAACCCCTCTATCCATAGAGAAAAAGGAAACTGCTAGAATCTGATTGCAGATCAAAGCACACCGTCTTTCATATTATTTCCTTCATGGGCTTTTAAATTATATATGTGATATGTGTCTTCAGTAATGACAAGGGGAATATGGAAATATGCATTGTGTGAAAGCACAGATAAAATCTATGTCAGACTATTTATCAATTTGGAGAAAGAGGTAAGGAATCTGAATTTTAAATATCAGAAAACAATTGTGAAAATTTTCAATTAAAATATTTTCTTTTACGAGTATTTATTCACCAAATTTATTGAGTATCAGTTTGTTTAGTAATGCGTAAGAGAAAAAAAACTGATCTATTTTACTGTGAAAAATAGTATTTCCTTGTTGAAAAGCATTCTCCTGTTAGGAAAAAGTGATCTACTTTTTTAACTCTTTAAAAGTTACCCTCAAGTGTCTCATTTGTCCCATTATTGTACATAAAGTCGTATGGAACTGTCTTGAGTCAGGCTCATCCCAGAATAAATTTTAATTTTATGCCAATGTAACTCAATTTCAGAATTTTCTTTTTCTTGAAATTTTGGATGTTTTATTTTAATGAAGGCAGACATAAGAAGCCTTGGTAGCATACTGTGCCCTAGGGTGGTTCAGAAGTGAGAAAACCACTCGCTCTAGTAAAAATTGCTTTTCCTACCACAGAGTGGCTATTGACCTTCTAAGTATAACCAAAGGGTTAGAAAAGGAATCACATTTGCATAAAGATTCACAGAGGGACTGAAAAGATCACTCATCATGAATAATTATGAAAGAGCTATCGACACAATCAATCATGTGGATGTGTGGGCTGCCAAAGCTGGGACGTTTGCCATAGGAGGAAAAAAAAAAAACACCAATGATTGACTAAATACTTGGTGTTCTTATCCAGATGTTCTGGCACATCAGAGACACAAATTGTCAACAGTTGAAGAATGTCCAGGTATGTAAAATGTCTTAATAGATTGTCATAAATCCAAGAGGATGGTGTCCTGCTGTATAGAGGCAACGTGGCAAAATTGAAAGAGGATTAAACTAAGAATTTAGGAGGATTGAGTTCAGATCCTCTCTGACTCTTACTTATTGTGGGACCATGGGCAAGTCACTTCAATTTCCTAAGCCTCAGTTTGCTCAGTTACAAAATAAGGATAATGTTCATTGTATATTTATAATAACTACCCATTTTTATTCTTCACACCATGATAGAATTGTTATTGAACCAGAATTCTGGTAAACTTTAAAATGCTATGAGTTTGGAGGGGGAAAGGAAAAGGAAGAGTATATCCATTTATATTTAGTATGTATGTGCCTGGAGCACTGCTAAGCACTTTCAAAAACATCTCATTTGATCCTCACAACAACCCTGTGAGGTAGATACTATTATTACCACCATTTTTTGTTGAGAAAACTGAGAAAATGGAGGTAAACAGATATTAAGTGACTTTCCCAGGGTCACACAGCTAGGAAGTGTCTATGACTGATTCAAAGTATTCTTGATAATATTTGTATAATCTAGTGGAATTGCTTGTTGGCTCCAGTAGGGGGGTAGAGGAGGGAAAGAAAATATATCATGTAAACCTGGGAAAATCTTAAAAATAAATAAAGAAAAACAAAATAAAAATAAAAAAAAATCAAAGTCTTCTTGACTCCAGACCCAGAGCTTTTCCTAGTTTGCCTAGTTGCCTAAAGATATGAATTATTAGCATAAAAAATGTATAGGTAGAAAAGACAGTCTTTTCATCACTTTTCCCCCTGATTTTTAATTTTGCCTTTGCATTTTTTCTAGATCTGTGAGTTTATCAAGATAGAGGATTTCTTGTGAGGATTGACCCTTCTAGCATCTCAAATTAGTGGCTATTCTACAATTTACAAAATCGACTTCTCCAGGATCACACAAGCAGAATAGATGAGAGACATAACTTAAACCAACATCTTCCTAGCTCTGAAGCTATGGCTCTAGCCACTACAGTATTCTATAAATAAATAAGGAAACTGAAATCTAACTGTTAAGTAATTTTCATATGTCTCCATAGCTAGTTTATTGAAGAGCAATGGTTATAATCAGGACATTCAGCTTCAAGTCTAGGGCCTTGTAGTTTGCCACCAATTCTATATACTAAAGTGTTAACATATGGCGAAACCTCCAGTCAATAAATAGCCAAAGGATACAGACTGACAATTTTCAGAAAAAGAAATAAATATATCTATAATCATAAAAAGAAGTTATCAATCACAATTGATTAGAGAAGTACAATTTTTAAAAAATTCTGAGGCACTATCTCACTTATCAGATTGGCTAATATAATGGAAAAGGAAAAAGACAAATGCTAAAAGGGATGTGGAAAAATAGGGACACTAATACAGTGTTGGGAGAGCGGTGAAATGATTCAACCATTCTGGAGAACAATTTGGACTTTGCCCAAAGGGCTATACAATTATGCATTTCCTTTAATCCAGTAATACCAGTACTAAAGATCAAATTATATATAAAATCTTTTTTTTAAATTGAGTGGATACCCATCAATCAAAGAATGGTTGAAGAAGTTATTGTACCCTAATTATGATGGAAAACTTTATGCTATAAGAAATGATAAGGTGGATGCTTCTGAAAAACTTGGAAGAATTATACAAACTGATGAAAAGTAAAGTGAACAGAATCTGGAGAACACTTTATATAGAAATAGCAATATTGTAATGATGATCAACTGTGAAAAACTTACATACTCTGATTAATGCAATCATCCAAGACATTTGAAAAGGACTCATGAGGGAAAATGCTATATACCTCCAGAGAGAATTGACAAACTCTGAGTTCAGATTTAAGCATATTGGGATTTTTTCCATTTTCTTTTTTTTTTGTAACATGGCTAATATAGAAATATATTTTTCATGTCTTCACATGTATAATGGTTATGATATTAATTGCTTTCTCAATGGATGAGGGAGGGGATTGTGGGAGGGAAAGAATTTTAAATTTAATTTTAAAAATATTACTATTACTGCTTCCATTTCTAAATTTTAGTAAAATATCCCTAAAATATATTTTATAATTTTTCCATGAATCAATGTAAAACTTGTTAAATTATTATTTGTAAACTAGCTCTATAAATGGAGGACCTGGGCTCATGCCTCACCTTTGATATATATACTAATTTTGAGCAATTTATGTCATTTAATTTCCCTGGGTCATAATTTCTTCAACTGAAAAATGTAACTAGACCAGATAGTTTCTGAGGTCCTTTTAAAATATTAATCTATAATGCTACAACCCTACAACTCTAATCCAGATTATTATTTTTAAATCAAGATGACAATTTCCTTTCCCACCTTTGTAGTTTTCCTCTTATTCTCTAAGTCATCTGAAAGGTCTAGTTTGGCACAATAATCCTATATGTGATTTTTTCCCCTCACATTCTGAGAAATAGTTTATTTGGACCTATTGATTTGAAATCACTGAGGATAGTGAGGTGCTCTCTGATCATTTTCTCACATATGTTGATTTTTACCTATCCATTAATCATTTTTGTTCTCCCCTTCTGAAGCCAAAGACGAATTTCATTTGAAGAGGGGGGGTGGGGGAAGTACAAAATAATAGTGAATAAGTCTGCCTTTTGACTGTCATACATCGTCAATGTCCCATTTACCCCAATCGATGGTATACCTTCTTTGAGTTCATTCTTTCATTCGACATAGCTAAATAATCCCTTTGGGTTCCTAGTTCATTTTGGGTTTTGGCTCCTGAAACACTGATCTTACAGAAATGTCACTCCTTTGTATTCATCATTTTTATATGCCCTTGTCTCTGCCTTCTAAGTATACCTTTAAAAATATGATTTCAAGAGTCATGTGTTTTTTTTTTCTCATTAAACCACTACATCCTTTCCTCTTCATTAAAGTAATTTTTCCTTGCAGTTAAGGATTTCATTCTTAAGAGATTCTCATCCTTCTGGGGTTGACTTCCCATGGCTACTATTAAGCCATTGTATATTACCTATCCTGCTTCTGAACTCAATTCTCAAAACAATTTAGGGCATGTATTAAATTTTGCCCAGCTTTTACTTTATCATAAACTCTATGATGACAGTCTCTAGCTCCTACTCTATGAAGGAGTCATTTTCCTTATTGAAAATACTTAAGTACTAAGAATATCTCTCCTTTATGTTTATCATGCCTTTAAAGAGTTAAATTAAGAGTAAAACAAATCATGTATTTCCTCCCATTGCTCCGATTTTGACAAAGTGAATTGTAATAGGCATCAGGTATATTAAGTAATTTATTATTACAATATGATGCTTCCTTTCTTAGCTTGTGATCCATTGCATGAACTCATTTGAATTAGTCTTCTGTCCCAGGCATCTGTACTATACTCAAATGACAATATCATTTCTTTTGGTTCTTGGTTGATACTTAAACAAATTTTTATATCACATACTTCTTTTTTCATTTTGGTTATATAATTTTATAATTTTCTCAAAATATGTATATCTTTCCAAAATATAGTACTATCCAATAATTTTTCATATACCCTATCCTTTCATGTAGCTAGTTGCCCAAGGTGGATTTACATGTATGCATTTATGTATATGCATATTACATATTTATATACCCAACATATGAGTATTGGTATGGGTATATCATATATGTGTATTCTAGAGAGAATAAAATGTTATTTTTTATGTATACATACAGAAAAAATGGTTAATAGTTAAAATTAACATATGGTAAGACATTTTTGGAGAGTTCCTCTGTTCCCTAATTGGATTCAAGTCAACAGACCTGTTTACAGGCATACATACACAAATACACATAAAATGCATGCCTATGTATGGACACACATGGATGTATATAACATTTATATTATATTACATGATGCTTATATATGTGTATATCTTTAACATGTATATATGTGTGTGTGCATGCTTAACTTAGTCTTCTTAATTCAAGAACTCTAGTCACCCTGTTTATTACTTATATTTTATGTATTTTTAAATAATCCTCTAAGGCATTATCATTCTTTTTCTTGAATATCATCTGTGAATTGGTATTTCTCTCTAATATCCATGGCAAATTAATATCCATATATATCTTTCCATATCTGTGTACATGTGTGAATTTCTTTCCTCCCTCTCCTTTTCTGTATTGATAAACAGTGAGCTTATGCACAAGCTAGAACACAATCAGTGTTTTTGGTTGTCCTGTTGTTGTTTGTGGCTACGTATAATCAGGGTAGAAATTTGGACCAGAATTAGAGAGAGTAATTAATTTGTCTTTTGTGCATAATTTTTTCCCCACTCCTTGCACAGGCCAAACCCAAAATTCCTCAAAAGGATTTGGGGAAAGAAAATGATGAATTCCTTATCATGGGCTCTCCACAGCTCCCTTGTGGTTTACATTCCGCCTGTGAAAGTACAGGCTAAGATACTGTCATATTCAAACTCTGGAAGTTGTGAGTCTCACCTTGAATGACAGGTGAAGATAGTTGGAGGCAGCAGAATATTCCCAGATGCCGTGAGGACAAGAGGAATGGCAGTTGGCCAGGGGGTATAAATACCCTGACAGCCTTCTGAGAGTGGCTTTTGCTTTTTGGCTTTGGCTTTTGGGCTTTTGGACCCTTGGCTTTTGGTTTTAGAGCCCTGGCCTAAACTCTTGTCTTGAACATTGAACTTGGAGAACTGACCTGTGGGTCTGACTGTGGATCCTCTGTTTCTATCTGAATTCCCCCTAGATATTTAGGCGCCTAAACCATCACTAGATATTTAGGTATCCTGGGCCAGGGGGGAACTGGGAAGTGGGGAGGAGAAGAATCAGAGGGAGGTAAGGGAGGTATTTCCTGATAGCTGTAGAACTGACATAACAACTGGCAGTAAGAAGCTGAGAGGGATCATCAATATCTGTGTCAACCAAGCAGATTGCTTACTCTGAGAGTCTGGCTGTGGCCAAGCTGAGACAGAGGAGGTGAAGAACAAGAGCTCCAGCAATACTGAAGCAGCCTACAGTCCTGAGGGATTAGTGTCATAGCCTTTAGTGACAGGGTCTCCTATCCCCAATCCATTCCTGATCATTCCTTTCCCTTATTAACATCATAAAGATTTAAGTAGCTTCCTTGAGTAGTTATTACATCAACACTCTTGGGAGGGAGCAACACAGCCAAATGAATGTTATCCAAGGCTAATAGAGCCCAATACTAATAATCAATCCAACCCCAGGTGGGACCTGAAAGGGTCACCCATCCACTGACCTTTAAGGATCCTACCTGGGCACTGTTATCAAGAAAGGCAGTTATCATAACATCCAGCTGAGTGGCAGGACTTGGGTGTCCCTACACCAGCCATCAAGGGAATCCAAAGCACAGCTTCCCAGATTAAGAATACTATAATAACTAATAGTACAGAGATACCTTCTTATTTTATAACAATACCTACGATGTGTTTGGGGAGTACAGGAGTCCCATCAAGGGCTATATAAGGTTGGAAACTTTCAAACTCGCTAGTCCAAGTCTTTCATTTTATAGTTGAGAAAACAGGTTCAGAAAAGTTAATAGAATATTTTCCTATTCATTGGGATGATGCTTATAACAACTGCCTGTAAAGCAGATAAGATTCATAATGATATAATATTTATAGCTAGAAAAAAATCTTAGCTAGTCTCTATTCCATTATTATAAATATGAGGAAACTAAGGACTGGGAAAGTTTTTGCACTTCTCCAGTCTTATTTAAGCTTATAAGCAATGAAAGTAGAATTCACGACTAAGTCTCCTGCCACTAAATTCAGTGCATATTCCACTAAATCATGCAGTCAATTTAAACAAAAATTTATTAAGCATCTACCATGTGCCAGATACTCCCCTAATCATTGGGAATACAAAGAAAGGAAAAAAGTACCCATGTCCTCATGGAGCTTACATAGTTTTGGAGGATGCACCATGTAAATAATTATGTCGATATGAAGTTATTTCAGAGCAGGAGTTCTAACTTTTAATAATGGGGGCGACATGGGGTATGCTTGTAGGCATCCCAGTAGGGAGAGATAAAAGATTAGAAGGTGGAGATGATAGTGAGGCAAGCTTCTGGAGAAGATGGAAGGGGATGAGATTAAGGATATGAGTATAAGCATTTGGACAAGAAGGAAGACCACCTCTTACTGTGAACCAGAGTGAAGGAGATGTATAAGGCAGGGGACTTTGGGAATTAGTGATGAAGGAGTAAGGATAAAAAGAAGGGTAGGGATAAAGGATCTTTCGGTGAATGGCTTCACTATTTTTGACAATGTATGAAGTCTTTAGCTGAGGGGTTGGAGGAATGAGATCCTGTAAGAATGTAGGAAGTGTTTGGGGTAATGGTCTGGGAAAGAACTGGGGAATAGAGGGACAATCAGGAAAAGTTGGAGGAAATAAGGAATGGCCTTACTATCTTCATTTTGCATATGAGTGAATATGGGTTCAGTGAAGTTAAATAGCTTGATTAAATTCATCTGGTCAGTTAAGTGCTGGAAACAGAATGAGGATCAGGATTTCTGATTCTGAATCCAATATTTTTTTCCATTAAACCACACTACTATACTTCTTGAAATAAGCAAGTATTCTGCTAGATATAATCATACTTGGAATAACCTTAGAAGTTGTGATAGTGGTGAAGGGGTTAATTCTGTTTTTTAAAAAATCTAAAGAAAGTAAAACATGATAGTGCCTTAACCCAAGACATCAGTTATAATATTTTGAGTGATTCTATGGTCAAAGATCCTAAAAAATTACATTTTCCTTGAACTGTTATCACTGAGAGGCAAGCATGAAAATTAGGCTAATTAAACCTAACACTGTACCTTTTATAGGCAGCAATATTATTAAAAATGGGGGTTTGATTGCACTTGATGAAATACAGTGATAATTTAGCATAAGCAGAAAGTGAGGCAAATTTTTAACTTAATTCAATACTCCTAAGATAAGTGCCTAGATTAACAAATCCTTTGCTAATAGTATCCTCTTTACATGACAAATAACATGACCAGTCATCAAGTATGGAATTAAATAATGTGCCTTATTCTTCTTATGTGTGAAGAAACTAACTATATCTCTTTGATGTCAGTTCAAGTTGTCTGTCATCCAATTTGGGATCTGATCACAGTAATGAGAGCCAGGAGCAAGGAGGATGCTGATTTGTTCCTAGTCTAAATGAAGACTAGAAAGCTGGCTGAAAATCTGGTCATCATCCTGACTGGCTTCAGTTTCTTTCTCCTCACTCAGGCAGCTGGGACATAAGCGTAAAGAATCAATCTGAGAGTTCTCTAATCTGACCAAATCTCTGCAATGGGTCTGATCCTTGCTTCTTACTTTAATCCTGTTAGAAATACCTCTTCCCAGTGCCTGGCTTGTCCCTCCTCTATAGCACTGATCTCTCCTTAGTTGCACTGCTGTGCTCCTAATGTTTTCTTTTTTTTTCTTACTGGACTACCATTTTATCTCTTTGACTTTCATCTGCATCCATTTACATTTCATCTTATTTCTTTTATTACTATCACCAGTTTTTTAAAATTTCAAATGGAGAACAGGAAGTTATCAGCATGTGAGCAGCAAATATGGAGTAGGAAACTTCAGCAACTGGGCAATGGTAACAAGCCTTAATAAAAGAGATCAATGGTCTTCTTTCTTCTGAAAACTCTACCTAGCTCTAAAGATCATAGGTAACCAGCACTTCCACCAAGCCCCAAGGCAGAAGGTCCTTGGGACTCAAGCATAGTTCTTTGAAGGAGATTGAACTGTCTCCATCATGTGCTTTGTACAGTTCAGGTGAGAGTTACTAAAAATATTCCTTAAAATAGCAACAAACCTCATATCAAAGCTTGCCCAGAAGAAATATGATGATGCTGCTGCTGATGATGACTGCTCTCATTATAATCATCATTAATTATAATTTCACTACTATTACTGATGATAATAATACTAATATTTGTATAAAGCTTGAGACAACTAAATGATGCAGCAGTTAGCATACTATACTTGTAATCAGGAAGACCTGAGTTCAACTCCAGCCTCAGACACTTACTAGCTATGTGACCCTGGACAAGTCAATTAGTCCTGTTTACCTCAGTTTTCTCTTCTGTAAAATGAACTAGAGAAGGAAATGGTAAACCATTCCAGTATCTATGTCAAGAAAATCCCAAATGAGTTCACTCAACTAAATGAAAACAAAATATAATGCTTACTTTGTGCCAGGCACTATGCCAAGTCCTTTACAATTATTATATCATTTGATCCTTACAACAATCCTGGGATGGGCTTAGGTACTTTTATTATTCCCATTTTACAAGTGAAGAAAAAGGTTAAGTGGCTTGTCCAGCATCACACTGGTTTTGGTCATATTTGAATTCATGTTTTTCTAACTCAAGGTCTGGTGCTCTATTCACTCTGCCACCTAGCTACCAGTAATTTTCTCACATCTAAGGCATTCAATCTTTGTATGAGGACACAGCCATACTCAAATAAGTAAATATAAAAAATAAAAACCCTGCATCACTTTTTGATGATTGTCAGGTCCCCTCTGGAATAAGAAGAATGCAAAGTGGGAATCCTAATGGAAGTATGTTAGAGTGGAGAAAGGATAAGGCTTATATAAGCTTCCCTTTAGAAAATAACTTTCTGTAATGCTTTGTAAGGAAGATGTAAGAGAAAAGTATTAATGAAAACCCTAATTAACTCAATCAACCAACAAATATAATTAAGATTTTATGATATATGATTTATTACACTCCAAGAAAGAACAAGCATAACCTTTAACCAAACAATACCACTACTGGGTCTGTATTCCAAAGAGATCAGAGATAAGGGAAAAGGACCTACCAAAGTTTTTAGCTTGTTTAGTAGTGGAAAAAAATTAGAAACTGAGGAGTTGTCCATCCTTTGGCATTTAGGTGAACAATTTGTGGCATATGGTTGTAATGGAATATTTTTCTGCAGTGAGGAATGATGAACAAGATGAGTTCAGAAAAACCTGGAAAGACTTATATGAACTGATGTAAAGTGAAGTGAACAGAATCTGGAGAACACTGTATACATTAACAGAAATATTATATGATGAACAACTATGAAGAACTAAGCCATTATAAGCAAAGCAAGTCTCCAAGATCACCACAAAGGACTTATGAAGAAAATGTTGTGCATTACCAAAAAAGGAATTGTTGGAGTCTGAGTACAGAGCAAAGAGCAAAGCATACCATCTTCCATCATGTATCCTTCAGGAGATTTCTATTGTATGTGTGATATGTCTGTAATCATGATATGAGCAATATGGAAATATATATTGCATGAAAATATGGATATAACCTATATCAGATGTTATGTTTGTAATAATAGGGATGTTGGGAAGCTGATGGCTTGGCCAGGGCCAGGTGCCTGCAAGACACTCTCCTCCCCCCCCCCACAGGCTTGAGTGAGTGGGAAGGGGCAAGTGCTTCTTGCTCTCAAACCCCTCCTACTCAGCAGTTGGTTTTCAGTTGAATATGGAAACAGGGCAATGACTTCTGACAAGGCTCAGCAAAGCTAATCTCTAATGATGTTCTCCTTAATTTATATTCCCCACAGGTCTGATTGGGAACTGAGTAGAAGCTAGATATCTTGATGTTAAGGACTGAGAAGGAACAGACTTCTTAGGCTGGCAACTGACAGGAATCAACCTTAATGGCCATAGTGAGCATACCCAAATAATACCCAGGCACTGCTATCAAAGATAAAGCTTATCTTGATAAAAGAAGGAAGGGAAAGGCAAGAGGGGGTAATTAGGATTTGGATAAGAATTGGGAAGCCCTGGACTGTCGGGTTGAAGCTGCCCTTCCCCCCCCACCCCAGGAGGGAGTGGCAGACCTTTAGCTAACTTGCTCTCAAAGCTAATCGTAATTACTTCTAATGTCTATATAACTAAATAATTATTATATTGATGCTGGAAAGGTCTAATCCTACTAGACAGGCAAACTCCTGAGTAGAGACCACAATGGTTTTTGCCACTATGGCCTCCCAGGCAAACCCCAAATCAGGAACAGCAAGTAGAAAGATCTGTTCCCCTCAACCTCCAGGAATCAACTGTTTAACTCCCTACCAACTGCCCACTCACCCAAAGTTCTCCAGGGGGTTCCCCTGGAATTCTGGGTGAGGCTTGACCCTGTATTTTGCAGGAATTCCATGCTGCCATTTTCTATATTACACAGACTATTCACCACCTCAGGTGGGGTGAGGGAGGTTAGGGAGGGATAAAAATCCAAATTTCAAAATGTCAAAAAAAATTGTCAAAATTGTTTCTATGTGTAACTGAAAAAAGAAAAGCATTTTTAAAAATAGAAACAAGAAGACTGATGAATACAGGGAAGCATAAAAAGACTTCCATAAACTGATGCAAAATGATTTATCAGGACTAGAAAAACACTATATACAAAGATTACAGCAATTTGAATAACAAGAACCACCACAAAACAGTCAAAACTGAATCATGTGAAATTTCAAAAAACATGAATGGCTTCAAAGAAAAGATATGGGGGGAACGTCTTTTCATGTTTTTGAAATGTTAATATCCACTAATAGCATACAGTTAATATAGCATCAGATTTCCTTGAAGTACTAAAGAAATTATTTTTTTCTCTTTCTCCTTAAAAATATTTTAAGGTATAATTCTGAGAGAGAGTGGATAAGGGATAGAAAGAGAAATCTAGGTGATGTAAAAAACCAAAATTTCAATAAAAATATTTGGAAAGTATAGTTCCACAGTATACTACCTTACTCATATCTCACATGGAATTTTGACTTCAAGTCTGAGTTCTATAATTTGACAAAAAATTGAGTTTAAGGAAACTGACAAGCTAGTGAATGCCCAGAGAAAGGAATATATAAGAAGACTCAAATGAAAGAACCAGGAAGTGTTTTAAATGCCAGAGGACTTTTTATTTTATATTGGAGTTTATTGAGCAGGGAAATGACATAGTCAGATCTGCACTTTAGAGAAATCCCGTTAACAGTTGGGTATTCCCTGACCTCAATAAGAATGGATTGTTATGGGGAAAGACTTGAAATAGGGATGTCATCTAAAGGTTTATTCAAATAGTCCAGTTGATGTGAAAGACTTAGCCACTCTCAGCAAAACTATGATCTGGTACAATTTTGAAGGACTTATGACGAATGCTATCCACCTCCAGAGAAAAAACTGTTGAAGTCAGAGGCAG
Source organism: Gracilinanus agilis (assembly GCF_016433145.1). Taxonomy (NCBI): domain Eukaryota; kingdom Metazoa; phylum Chordata; class Mammalia; order Didelphimorphia; family Didelphidae; genus Gracilinanus; species Gracilinanus agilis. Next base: position 215,382,312 of record NC_058131.1, read on the forward strand.
ATCAAAGCATGCTGTCTTTCACATTAGTTTACTTATGGTTTTATTGAGGGATTTTGGTTTCATATGATTATTCTGTTTCAACTGTTAAACATATGGAAGTATGTTTTACATGATAATACTAATCTATATTGAATTGCTTACTTTCTATGCGAGGTGGTGGGTGAAGGAAGGGAGGGAGATAATTTGGATCTTATAATTTCAAAAAACATATTGTAAATTGTTATTATATGTAATTGGAAAAATAAAATATATTTGAATAAAAAATATAAATTGTATGATGATCAACTGTAAAAGACTTAGCTACTCCTAGCAATACAATAATTCATTACAATTCTGAAGGACTTATGACATAAAATGCTATCTACCTCCAGAGAAAAAACTGTTGGAATGCTGATCAACGCACACTATTTTTCAGTTTATTTGTGTTTCATTTGGGGGTTTTGGTTTTATGTGGGTATTCTTTTATAACAATGATGAATATGAAAGCATCTTTTGCATTATAATACATATATAACCCAAATAAAATTACTTTCCATCTCTGGGAACAGAGAGGGAGATATTTTAAATCTTCAAAAGGTCTTATAATTTCAAAAAATATATGTTGAAAATTCTTATTATATATAACTGGAAAAATAAAAATAATAAGGGAATCTTTTTTAATGGTCCAGTTGAAAGGTAATTAAAAACTTGAACTAGGTTAAGTATAAGAGAAGGGGATATGTAGAGAGAGGTGGTGATGATAGACACAAGATTTGGCAACAGTTTGGCTATGTGGAACAAGCAAGAATGAGGCATTGAGAATGACACTGAGGTTTCAAGCTGCAGAGAAAAGGAAGATGTTTGAACACTAGAGACAGAGAGAAGTTTAGAAGAAGGGAGGATTTGAGAGAAAAGCACCTAGTTGAGTTTTAGACTTGTTCTATTTGAGATATCCACAGAATATGAAGTTCAAAATGTCCAAAAGGTACTTGGTGATGTGAGAATATGGAAATAATCTACCTAAAGATGATAATTAAACTTTAACAATTGAGTTTAATAAGGAGTGGAGTAGAAAAAAAAAATATATATGTATATTTATATATATTAAGCATTTTCTATGTGCCAAGCACTGTGCTAAGCTCTAGGGACTCAAATAGACAAACCAGATAGTCCTAACACTCAAGGATCTAATATTTTACCTGAGGGAGACAAATCAAAGTTCATTTGAAGGGTAGATGGGAAGGCCAAGAATTCTTAAGGGATCTATGAAAATGTGGATAGCAAAGCTTAGGTGTCATTAGATGAAAGTGCTGCTGTCTAGAAAGTTTAGAAGTAGGGCAGATATGGTGAAAGAACAGATAGTAAGGCCTCATGTTAATAGTAATAAGTAATAATAATAATAAATGCTAGTAATAATTAATAATTAAAGTAATAATTAATAGTTAAAAAGATAAATTTAAGAGCTAAATAGAGCAAGTGCTTGAGTGAGAAGAGACTTGAGAGAGTGCGACTAGCCAGTCAGCTATTAGAATAGTCCAAGATGTTAGATGATGCAGGCATCAGGATGGTGGCAAATGTCTAAGGGGAAAAGACGGAATACAGAAGAGATGTTATGGGGCAGCTGGGTGGAACATTAGATAGAGAATGAAGTCTAGAATCAAGAAGACCTCAGTTCAAAGTAGCTTCACTCACTTATGAACTGTGGAACCTTGGGTAAGTTAGTTAACTTCTGTTTGTCTCATTTTCTTCCTCTGTAAAATGGAGATAAAAATAAAACCTATTTCAAAGAGTTACTGTGAGGATCAAATGAATTAATATTCAGAAAGGTTTAGAACAAAAAACTAAAACATAGTAAACACCCTATAAATAATAGTTATTATTATCAATATTAAACAACTCACTGGATAGGGGGAATCAAGAGACTAAGGAGTCAATGATGACACATAGATTGTGAGTCATAAATATTGGGAGGATAATGGTGTCCTCAATAGTAATAAAGAAATTAGGAATGGGGTGGTTAGAGGTGGTGTGGGATAATGATTTGAGTTTTGAACATGTTGAGTTTAAGATGTCTATAGAGTGTCCACTTCAAAATATCTAATAAGCATTTTTGATATGTAAGACTAGAGTTTAGCAGAGACATTATAACTAGATGAATAAGATCTGAGAGTCATCTGTGTAGAGCCAAGACCATTAAAATCATTGGAAATGCTCCAGAGGGAGAAAAGAAGAGGCTTAGGACAGAGTGTTGGGGTAAAAACCATGGTTAGTAGGAATGACCTAGATGAAGATTCAGCAAAGGAGGCAGAGAAGTAACTGTCATATGGGTAAAAGTAGAACCATGAGAGAACAGTATCACGGGAAACCTAAAGAGAAGAGAGTGTCAAAGTGAAAAGGGTAACAGTGTCAAGGTATTTGAAGCACCTCCATGTAAAAGTGGAAATGAATTTGTGGTTTGCCTTCAAAGGGAAGATCCAGTAGCAATGGATAATTTATCATTGCAAGATGTCAAGAAAACTAACCATTAGAGATACCCAAAGATGGAATATACTTCCTGGAAAGATTATAGCTTTCCCTTCATCAGGATCTTTAAGAAGAGACTGTATGACTCATATGCTACACTGGTGATTCCTTTCATGTAAATTGGACTAGATAGTCATTGAATTCCCTTCAAACTCTTAAAATTGTTTATTTCAGTGATTCTTTGAAGAGTCACATATAAGGAAGCAGGGCATTCCTAGTCTTGGAAACAACCTATACAAAACCATGGAGGTGGGAAATGGAATTTCAACCTGGCCAATTTTCATACTGGCCAATAGGTCAGTGTGACTAGTGGGTAAAGTGTTATTACAGGGAACAATATGAATTTAGACTGGAGAGGCAGGTTAGAACCAGATTCGTTAGAATCTGTATACTGTAGCCCTCCCAAAGGCTCAAGATTATACAAAAGGATCTCATTTCAGGCAAACCCCATGAACTTAGGACTATTCAGTGCCCACCCCCACCCAGTTCCTTCCTCTGTGCTAATCACTTTCCTTTTTTGAGAAAGCAGGTTTTGTCAATTCAAATTCCTTGGGAAATTTCTTACCAGGAATCATGATTTTCAGAAAATCTATTGATAAATATACTAGTTCATACTCCCTACAGTAGGATGCAAGGGAAACCTTTTTTTTACAAATCATCCTTGGTCTTAGCTTTATGTTCTCAATGCATTTTCTTCCCATGTTCTCCTAGGAGAACTTAATTGAACCTCTATAATTGAGTTGCAGCCATGAATGCTGTGTTCTTAGCCTGGTTTTCTATACTGATTATTGTTTGGTTGCAATAAATAGTGAACCACAACAATAGTATATAATCATCAATGCATAGGAGCCAAAGAAAGAAAATATCTCTCCTTCAAAAAGCCTACTTTGTTTTTTTAATTTAGCAGCTCTCATGCTACCATACTATTGCCAAAAATATCTGATTTCCATTATGCCACATTTCAGTCTGGCATTTCAGTCTACACTTGCTGGGGAGGAAAATAGTCATTAAAGTATACAAGGTGCACCGAAATCTCCCTCAGAAGCTTCAGTTTAGCATGGATGTGGCTCTGGGTTCCCCAAAGCCATGCCAACAGAATAAAAACTCTGGCAGGTGGCTCTTACCAAGCTGGAAAAGTAGCGAGTTCAAGATCCACTAAATTCATGTGTGCCTGATTTCTCAGGACCAAACTAACAAAAGCCAAAAAGGCTTATTGATTTTTGGCACCTAGAGGAAGCCTTAGAAAGTATAGAAACTCATGGAGTAATTTATTCAAGCAAAGGAGTTTTGCAATCTATTGATAGATGGAAAAGACTCACTGATAAAACCATTCAACTTGGAATCCCAGGATCAAAGATTTAAAGATAAAAAGGAACTTAGAAATCAACTAGATCTACTCCCTCATTTAATAGAAAATGAAATGAGGGCTAGTGAGGGTTAGTGGTTGCCCAAAGTCAGATAAGCAGTAAGCTTGAGTGGTAGGATTCGAAATCAGGTGCTCAGACTATATGTGTGGTATTCTTTCTACTGTACCATGATGATATTTTAATGTAAGTTAATTAACATAAAACAGTGATAAATGACTCCAATAAGATGAAGAAATGTCTCTTTTTAATTAAGTTATTTTGAGTAAATGAGAAATTTAGCCAATATTTAGTTTCCTACACAACTTGTGCAATTCTATGAACACTATCCAACCATATATGCAATTTTTTATACATGATCAGGTGGTTAGACAAGATGTCCATAAATATCCCTTTCCACTCTGAGATTTTATAAATGAATCTTCACCACTCGGTCCCACTAACTACCCCAAGGGCAACATGAATCTTTAGGTGTTTACCTCTTTCTTGGTGAACTTTGGTGAGTGATCATTTTTGTCATCAATCAGGATGGTAGCCGTTGCTGTCCCCGTTAAGCCAACGTCCAAACCAGCCATGTCCTGAGCTTCAATGATCAGCTCATATTTAGGGTTTTCCAGAGTCTAAAGAAAAAAAGACAAAAGTTGTGGTTTAGGTACAGTTGACTCTTCAGAGCAGCTAAGATAGAGGTTAGCTTATGAGGTACTGTGCATAGTCAATTATCCAACAAAAAAATAAGTATTGGGAACCTATGATGGGCCAGACTTAGAGTTAGGAACTGGAGACACAAATGGAAATGACGGACAGTTGCACCCAAGGAGTTTACATTCTATTGGAGGAAACAACTTGAGTACCTACATGTAAATACTATATGAGCAGGTGTGTATAACATATGTATTTATATACAAACACACATATGTATGCATGTATGTATTCAAAATGACTTTTTCCCCTAAAGTATTACAATCCACAAATGAATTTTCTTTTTTTTTCTCCTTTTAAAACCCATACTTTCCTTCTTAGAATCAATACTGTGTAATTGGTTCAAAGGCAGAAAACTGGTAAGGGCTAGGCAATGGGGGATAAGTGACTTGCCCAGAGTCACCCAGCTAGGAAGTGTCTGATAGTAGATTTGAATTAGGACCTTCTTATCTCTAGGTCTGGCTCTCAGTCCACTGAGCTACCCAGCTGCTTCCCACAAATGAATTTTCTATTCTCTACTGCATAGTCATACATGTTTCATTTCATTGCATGCCTTCAAAATTATGTTTAAAAAAACACCACATACTCCATATCTACTCACATACACAAAGATAAATAATTCATATTCTTCACAGTAGCTAGAATTTGTAAAGAGACTTAAAGTTTGCATCATACTTAACAAATATTTTGTTTGATCCTCACAACCCTGAGATGTAGGTGTTCTAATTGAGGATAATGAGGTAGTCAGTGATTAAGTGATTGTCCAGGGTCATGCACCTAGTTAAATACATGAGTCCATATTTGAACTCAGGTCTTTTCAACTCCAGGCCCAGGGCTCTGTCTACTCTATCATCTAACTGACTCTCATCTTCTCATCTTCCAAAAGCTTATATTTGGGCAGGCAGATAAGATATTTCCCCAGATAACGATCAAGAACAGCAGAGGGTAAAGTGCATGAGAGATATAAAGTGGTGAAGAATGAGCAAAAGCATAATATAGGAAGTAGTATTTGAGGTAGAAGCATCCAAGCATTATCTTCCTTACAGTTCACAGAGGAAGGACATTCCAGAGTGAACTAGGGAAATGTCTGGGGAAAAGGGAGCAATGAATGCGCAATGGGATCCCCTTCACTGGAGCCCATTAGACAAAGGCTGCAGACTATCTATTGATCATATTAGAGTCAGGATTCTTTTTCCAGACAAGAATTATACTAGATGATCTTAAATTTGAACTAGACTCATCTAAAATTCTGCAATGATTCTGTATTTGGATCGAATATAAGGTGGCCCATGAAGGGATATTCTAAATGTAAAAGAAGATGGGAGCCAGAATAAGAAGGGCATGAAATTCCAGGCTTAGTAACCCAGATTTCATTCTGAAGTCAGGGAGAACTATAGAAGGCTTTTGAATGAGTAGGATAAAACTATGCATTAGAAAGATAATTGATTGGCATGTGGAGCTGACCTTCAAAACAATGAGAGAAGCAGAAATCTAAATAAGGTCAAATGAGATGGGCTTTGCTTCAGGACACCAAGCTCAGATCACTATGAGAGAATTTATACTCCATTAGTTATGGAGAAACAACTAACCTTACATCTACTTCCCAAAATCAATTTGTTAAAAAAGGAATCTGCAAATTGGGTCACTTTTTGTCTTCTCTCTCCCTTGGCTAGAAATCCCCCATCACCAACCCACACACTTCCTGCTGCTTCACCTCCTCTCATCCCTATGAACTTTTCATTAGGCGATTCCAGTCCTATTCCCAGCCCCAGTAATTTCTCTAGAAGCAGCTTTGAAGTATATAATGTCCTGGAGTCTCTGTTTTCTCCCCATGGGATGGTGTCCTGGGGCCTCTTTCCCTAAGTAAAACTAAACAAAAACAACAACCAAAGAACCTCACCAAATTTGCCTGTATAAAGTTGATTTGAGGCCAGGTTTTATGCTGTTTTTGCAGAGAACATTTCCTGAAGCATGCCCTAGGCGCCAAAATTGTTAATTATGGCTCTGGAGAGTAGTATCTAGAGAAAAGCACTATAAAGTAGAAGATTCTGTGCTATACAAGTATCCATATGATGTTTACAGCTCCCTGAGTGAATGTTCCAAAAAGATCCACCTTCCTCAAGCCCAAACTTGACCTCCTAGCTTTCTCATGTTCAGCAGATAACCTCTCTTTTGACTTCAAAGACTCTGGACATCTGAAGGGAGTTTCCTTAACTTTTCTCTTTTCTATCTCATCATTCCATTGCCTCCGCACTTAGTCCATCCTTTCCCTTGATCTCAGAGTAAATAGCGTACCTACTTTGTGCTGAACCTAGACCCTTCCCCTAGGTCTCATGTGATACTCTACCACATTTTCTGGCATCTTGCTCTATCCATCATCCCTTCTTCTGAATCATCTTATTAAAATTGCAATCTTCCTCTGCTGTACTTTAAAAAAAAAATATTGTCCTGAAAGTTCTTATCTTATAAATAACAGATAACAATGTCTTCAGATTGATACATTGAGTACCATCTCTCAGATAGCCACAATCACTGTTATAATCCTCTGATTCATGCAAAGAATGAGATTTCCAGTGCTAACAAAACTGCCATGTTGCCCTCATTTCTTATTTCTCCTCTCTTCTCAGATGCATTTTTAATGTAGCTCCAAATCATTTGATTTTCAGATCATTTTTCTTTCATTTTCATCGATATCTTCTATTCATACTTTAACACTTCATTTTGCTAAAAGTACTTTCTCCTAGAATTGTTTTTATTGTTTTCGCAGATTCTGTATCTTAGTGCCTCTTAAATGATAAGTGATGAAAAAATTAGCTAATTTTCTCTCTCTTGGAGTAAACACTGCTATTTTGGGCTTCTTCAAGAAAGTAGCTACAGAAACAACCGCTTGAACACATGGGTTGATGCAGACATGGTGGGGGATGTAGACTTGAAAGGACCACACCAATGCAACTATCAATAATATGTAAATAAGTCTTGATTGATCACACATGTTAAAACCAGTGGAAATGTGCTTGGATATGGGGGTGGTGGTGAAGGGGAAAGTAAAAATAAGAATCATGTAACCATGGAAAATTTTTCTAAAAAAATAAAATATTTAAATTAAAAAAAAGAAAGAAAGTAGCTACGGAACTTAACAGGAAGGCCAAGAGAACTTGATTGTGGTACTATAATATCATTGAGATCTGGAGAATGAGGTGTTTTGGATAACAATTATAATTTTCTGGTTAATTGAAAGTTAATATTTATTTATCTGTTTTTACCAAAGATTTTTTCATTTTGAATATTTTCCCATAGTTACATATTTCATGTTCTTTCTCTCTCCCTCAAAATCCCCTAAGCCCCCCTTAGCTGATGCACAATTCCATTGGGTTTTACATGTATCATTAATCAAGACCTAATTCCATGTTATTGATAGTTGGACTAGAGTTATCACTTAGTGTCTATATCCCCAATAATATCCCCAACAGCCCATATGTTCAAGCAATTGTTTTTCTTCTGTGTTTCTCCTCCCACAGTACTTCCTCTGAATGTGGCTAGTTTTCTTTCTCGTAAGTCCGTCTCATATTTAAACTTCAACTCATTTTATCTCAAAATTTTTATGTGAATAAGTGATATTTTTAAATGGAAAAGTTTCATAAACTAATAAACCTTTCACCCCTAGAAATATTTGAGCAGATGTCATATGAACTCTTCTAAGGGATGATATTTACTCATAGACTCTTGGCTGATGGAGTAAATGCTATGGTCTTTCCAGCTCTTAGAGGCTATGATAAATGGCATACTTCCCTATCTTAGTAAGAAGACAAAAGTATATGGTTAACAGCTGACATTTCCTCAACTAAAAAGAAAATTTAAACCTCTTAACCTTCCATCTTAGAATCAATACTATGTATTGGTTCAAGGCAGAAAAGCAGTAAGGGCTAGGCAATGGAGGTTAAGTGTCTTGCCCATGATCACACAACTATGAAGTGTCTGAGCTCATATTTGAACCCAGGACCCCCTGTATCTAGGTTTGACTCTCAATCCACTGAACCATTTAGGTGCCCCCAAAAATCATTTTTTAAAATAAATATCTGGGTTGTGTTATAGGTGGAGTCAGTTGGGAATACAGGTTATAACACATCTTAAAATAGTGCTTGATCCAAAGTATCTACTATTAATAAATAACTGAATGGATTCTTGAATGATTCTTTAATAATAGCTTGATTTAAATTTTCTTTATTTTATCTCATTAAAGTGAGCAGCCTCAAGGTGCATGATTTTCTGGACAGTATCAAAAACCTATTTTGAATCTAAATGAAATTATGAATTAAAAGCTGATACGAATATTTCCTCAGTTGGTCTTAAGTCCTCAATAAAATCTTTCTCTTCATGGCCTGTTGATAATTCAAAATATTATTTTATTTAAACATAAAATATTCATAGAATTTGGGGAAAGGGCATCAGAATTGTAATTTCATTAAAATCAGAAATTGCTAATAAGAAAATTTCCTTTATAAGTACATATCAGTACCTACTCATTAAGTTATTGCCTTATAGAGTTGCTTGGGAGTACTGAGATTTTAAGTGAATTGTCACCCAGTCTTTATATGTCAGAAATGGCACTTGAACCCAGGATTTCCTTCTTCCAGCTTTCTATCACCATATCATATTTTGAGAGTTGAAAGGACCAGAGCAGCCATTTAAGCCAAAGATTTCCAATGATGGAAAATCCTTCATCAATACAAGTAAGCCATTCTGCTTAGAGTCCCCCGCCCCACACACATACACTTTATATAAAGCCTTCTTTGGCCTCCACTAATGAAAGAATCATCATCATTATCATTACCCCATCAATTCAAAAAAATTATAAAATTCTTAAAATTTAAAATTTTTTTTCTAAAATGCCTATGAGGAATGGAATGTAAAGTATCAGAATCTCATTTTTACAAATGAGAAATCTAAGGCTCAGAAAACTTAACTTATTAGTCCAATTTATTAATTTTACTTATCAGTAAAAAGGACAGAGGGGAAGTGTGGCTTTTTCAAGCACCCAACTATCATGCTGTCAACTAACAGTGGAACCCAAACTAACATCTTTCCATAATGCCTCTTCTCAGATCTGAATTAAACATGAATACACTCTTTTTTGCATGCATTGACTCTAGAAGCGTACTGAGTGACCTTTTAGGTTACTGTCACCATAAGATGTTCATTATGGTTCTGATACCACAAGTATAAATTGGATGCTCCATCTTTGGCCAGTTGTTCATTTCCATTTTCTTATGGGAAGGACTTCTGAAGACTTTGAAATTTATGGCAACATTCAATCAAAGTTTTATCCTACTCTGGATTTATAGCACGTCTCTCCTTGTTTGATTCCTGGTCAATATGATTCTTTGATCTTTAAATTAAATCTAAAATTTCTATTTTAAATTCCAAGAAGGAAGCCTTTCATATCATCATATAGTGTTGGAAGATTTGACTCCTATGATACAGAGGTACTAGGGATAGAGATTTTCTCAGGATAATAGATTTAGTGTTAGTTAGCCATCTAATCCAACCCCCTTGTTTTATAGATAAGGAAACCTAAAGAGGTTAAGTAATTTGCCCAAAAAAAAAAATGACAGAACTGATATCCGAACCAGGAAGCAGAGAGAGAGGAGCAGATTCCTGAAATGGCTTAGGTATAAGAAAAAAAAAGCCATGGAAAAGAAGAGTTAGTCTATTACAGAGGAGTAGAGCTGCCAAGAGAAGCAGAACCAGAAGAAATTTTGTACCCACTGGGGAGCAGCTTGAAAACAGAACAAAATGAAAAAGAATATCTGTTCCTTGAAATGTTAATATTAGTTGTTTTGATGACATCTGTTCCCTCTGAGTGTCCCTCATTGCCAATGTAAACTAACTGATCAGGGATGATAAGCTACAGTTTTAGGATGGTGCATGCCTCACAAAGGTTGGTAGTTGGCTCAGTTACTTAAATCTCTGGACCTAGACTCAGAAGAAGCTAAGTTCAAGTCTCGCCTTAGCAATTGGCAGTCAGACACTTCACACTCCAGTACATCTCCCACTCAGATGCTATCATGCAAATATTAACATGTCTCTCCTAAATAGTAAACTCCTTTGATTCTCTATTACCTCCAGGATCAAATATGAAATCATATCTTTATATATAGCAACAGAAATATTGTTTGAAGAATTACTTGTGTATGTCTACCCCCAGAGGAAGGACTAATAGAAATAATTAAGAAATGGTTTTATATATAAATATATGTTTTTGCCAAGTGATGTCTTCTCAACTGGGGAAAGGGAAGGAAGGGAGAGAGATAACTGGGCATTTTAATGTAAAAAACAAATTAATTTAATTTTTTAAGCCTATCTTTGGTTTAGCCTTTAAAGCCCTCTACAATCTGGCTCCTCCCTACCTTCCAATACTCTGTTATTCTACAATTTAGCATCATTGGTCTTCTTGCTATTCCTTACACATGACTCTTGATTCCAGACCTTTTCTCTGGTTGTCTCACTACCAATGTTTTTTCTCTAGGATTATTTCCCATTTATATCATCCCCATTTTGTGTGCATATGTGTGTAATGTACATATAGCCATATAATGTATAGGAAATATATAAATGCATAAATAAATACATACATGATATATATGTGTATATATACACTGAATTTATTGAAAGCTAGATACAAATATATCTCTAACATCTATCAATATCTTATATTTATTTAATTGTGAGCATGCTGCTTTACCAATTAGAAATTGAGATCCTTGAGTGGAGGAAGTGGTTTTGTTGTTTTGTTTTGTTTTGACTTTCTTTGCAACTCCAGAATAATATAGTGCTTGACACATAATAAACTCTTAATAAATGCATGTTTATTATTGATTGATTCTATCAGGAGGAACTACTTCATGACTCATAAAGAGTAACAAGGAGGAACAGAGCAGGGACAGATATTTGCACTAACACTGAGGAATTGCCAGCATCACTAGTGCTGTTGATACCATCTCTTTGGCCTTGAGCAAGCTATTTATTCTTCCCATTTTCAGATATTATCTATATATGGCCACAGAAATGATCATTTTTCAGTCAAATGGATTTTTGTGTCTTTTTGCTATCTTAATGACTGATTTGGGCCTGGCAGGGAAATCAGATTGGCCACACACTTCCTCTTCAGTTTTAAGATTATCTGAATTACCTAATCAACAATTGTCTAAACCAGTTGTTTTTATAAATATAGTCCTTCTCCATTTGTCAAGCAGAAAGAAAGGCCAATGTGTGGAATCTTTTATATGATAAAAAAAGAAACAAAAATTAATAGTATAGACAAGTTCCAAACAAGTACCCAATCATTTTAAGTAAGAAACTATAGTGTTGAGGGAAATTTTCCAAGTACTATCAAATCAATAACTATCCCAGGGCCTACCAAGTTTAAGGGACCATTAAAATTACTTTGTAATTTTGCTCTTTTCTTTAAAAACAACTATAACAGGGGCACCTCAGTGGCCCAGTGGATAGAGTGCCAGATCTGGAGGCAAGAGGACCTGTGTTCAAATGTGGCCTCAGACACTTCCTGGCTGGGTGACCTTGGGCAAGTCACTTAACCCTATTTGTCTAGCTCCTGCCCTTCTCTCTTAGCATTGATACCAACACAGAAAGTAAGTGTTTAAAAAAAAAAAAAAGCACACAATAACACGGATAGTAGTCTTGGCCCTCTGAGTAGAGAAGCTGAGAATAACAAATGTTGACCCCATCATATATGTTTGGCTTCCATAAGTAACAGCAAAAATTGCCATTTCACCTATCCCTGATGACCATCAGGGTGTATTACCAGGAGCTCAAGATTTATAAAAAAATCCACATCCAAGACTTAATGAGTTTGTTTTAGTATGATGGGTGCTCTTCGAAGGCAGGCATGCAGGTTTTTCTATCCACTTTTTTAACTGTCAGTCTTTGGTGGTACTGTTATATCTTCAGTAAATACTTAATATATATTTGAGGAATTGAATTAAGCTATTCTGAGTTCACAAAGGGAATTAGAACTGGTTAGGAATTAATCAATCAATAATTTACTAAGCACCTACTACTATTTGGATATGGTGTTAGATACTGAATATTCCACATTGAAAGGAGTTTGATGGAATTATAGGGGAACAGGCCCAAACTGAGAAAGTTTTGCCCAAATCACAAAAGTTATTTTCTATCTTGAAGCCAAAGGAGATGGGCATGGAAATTGGGAGCTTTCTACATAAAGGAAAAACATGCAGTTCTCTATGCATACACTCCGCAAGCTATTCCATCATGCAGCTGCAAAGCTTTCTTGCCACCTGCTCTACTCATTATAAGAATGAAAAAAAAAACAGAAATTAATTCATTCTATGAAATATTTCTCATTTGTGTTAATCATGACATGGTCTTCATTTGTATTACTTGTGGATCTCTGCTCAAGTCCATATTTGGTTACGGCTTTAACAGTTATATTTTTTCTCTGCTAACTTTGAAAAGTAATGGGAGAAATATCCATATAATATTGTATCTTTGAAATAATGAAGTTTAAGAATATATTTTAAAAAATTTTAGTCTTTCTTGCAATATTTATTAACCAGAAGAGCTCACAATAGCAATAAAGTTTCATGCTTTGTTTTGTTTACTGTTGCTTAGTTGAGTTTCCTCATTGACAAAATGCATCTCGGACAGTAATCACTGGTTAGGAATTCAGCTGCATTGTCTTAAGACAGACACAATTCAGAGCCACAACGGGCATAGGATTTTCTATAGGGCAGTCTGCTCAAAGCATTTGGATCATGGGTCTTAGCCATCTGTGCTTCCAAAGACAAGACAGCTTGCCATGAGCTTTAATCAAAGCCCTATGAAGACAATGATGGTGCCCAATGTCAGACACAAGGATCAGATGTTTTGTAAGCAGGATTGGGACAAAGAGGGTTCTTTGTAAGGGTGCTTTCAGAATAAATTCTGAATAGATAAACAAGTAGCAGGAGGAATTTCTAGAAGTACTTTAGTTAGAAGAGAAGAAAGAAGAATGAGTGACTATAAGCTTCTACCTGTGGACCACCCTGTCTAACTATTGTTCATTGATACTGAAGGGAGGTTTGTTGCTCCCTTTGTAAAGCAGATACCTGAAGCCACATCCTTGTCCAATCATGAGTGTCATCCCCATGTGTGACTAGAGACTGACTTTGAGATGATATCCATGACAGTAGACTTCCATATCTTTCTCTCTCAGTCATCTATAAAGTGTTCTGACATCATTCTTGACCTTTCTCAGTATTCTGGGTATGGTGAGCACCCTGTACAAAGGTGTGAAGATCAAAGCCTGAGGTAGTACTTTTGTGTTCATCTCTTCCAAATTTTACATCCTATTTTTTTCTTTCACCTAGCTCACAGTGCTGTGTAAAGGGAAAGCTCTGGCATCCATAGGCAAAGAACTCATTACTCTAGTAAACTGGGATTAGAGTTGAGTATTATGTGGAAGGCTGTTGCTTTGAGATAATGGTTGGATTTGCTGAGTTTTGTGCTGTATATTCATTGGTGTTTTCTTCATCATCATCTTCATTAATATTTACATTTTCCCTAAGACATTCCAGGGCAGCTATGTGGTGTAGTAGATTGAGCAAAGAGCCTAGTGTCTGGAAGCCCAGAGTTCAAATACACCCTCAGATACTTATTAGCTGTCTGTGACCCTGGGTGAGTCACTTATCCCATTTTCCTCAGTTTCTTCATCTATAAAATAAGCTAGAGAAGGAAATGGCAAACCACTCTAGTATCTTTGCCAAGAAAATGCCAAATGGGGTCATGAAGAGTTGGATAGGATTGAAAACTAACTATGCTAGACATTGTACTAAAATCTTGACAAACATTACCTTATTTAATGCATTCAATAATCCTGTGAGGTAGATGCTATTTATCCCCATTTTGCAGATGAAGGAACGGAAAAACAGAGGCTGAGTATCTTGCTCAAGGTCACATATCTGGTGAGTGGCTGAGGCCAGCTCTGAACTTGGATCTTCTTGACTTCAGACCCAGGGCTCTAGCCACCATTCTGCTTATTTGTCCCTTGATACCACAGTTGTTGCTACTTTAATGAAATATTTTGATTTACTATAAAATTCTGTCCAAGTAATTTGTAATGTCAGGATCTAGACAGGAGAGTTTTCCAGGGATGGAGGCTGAGATGAAGAGGAGAATATTGAATCTGATATTCCAAAAGACTTTTTAAGAGTTACAGGAAGTTCTGAGACACATATATATGACATTTCCATATGTATTAGGTACCAGAGGTGCCAGCCTGTAGATCTGCAGATTTGTCTATGCATTTGGAAAATATAATGTACTCTAATGTATTTAAAAGTTGTACTGTCAGTATATAGTTACAGGAACATTTCCATATACCAATATTCCCGTATAAAGTGGAGCTCAGTATAAAGAAAAAAAGCTCTTGGCTTCTAAATTGGAAGGAGATAGTAAAGCACCCAAAATAGAGATGAAGAAACTAAGGCAAACAAAGATTAAGTAACTTGCTTTGTCATACAGCTGGTATTTGTTTGAGACTAGATTTGAACTCAGGTCTATTCCCATGGATGTCCTGGAGTTAACTCCGATGGGACAATTGTTAAATTTTCTGCATGAAATTTTCTTAAAAACTGGAATATTACAAATCAGAATGTCTTTATTCTGTTGATTGTCTTGACTTAAGGAACTAATGGAGAAAATGTTATCAATGCAGATTAAACTTGAAAATGTGACATGAGTGTGTGTATATATATGTGTGTGTGTGTACACATATATGTTTATATATACATGTATATGTGTTCTGATGAATATTTAATCATTGACTCCACATAGATGGATACATAGGTAGATACAAGATAGATAGAAAGATAGAGATTGATAGATTAATAAATCCCAATGCCAGGATCTCTCCCTAATCTAAACTTCTATAGCTTTGACTGTCTGTATCATTCAACCTCTGCTACCTTAAATTAATTGTATTTTGTTTATAAGTCCTGTCTCTCTCTTACTAACTACATTTTGGGTTCCTCAAGAGCAGGAGTTACGTCTACTATTTCTTTTTGTCCCTGATGCCAAGAAAAGTGCCCAAATAGAAGAAACACTTAATAAATTGTTTGTTGCTGATAATGATACATGATTGTTTCCCAGAACTAAATTGTTCCTTAAGGACTGAAAGGGTCAAGGCCACTTCCAGATGTATATTCTAGTTGAATAGTTAGTTTGCACAGCATGAGAATTAGACTCAAGAACATAATGTTTCATTTTGACTAGGAAATATTTTTCTCAAAATTTTAAAATTAAAACTGGGGACTTTGGTTTAATATAAAACATATGACCCCTATGGCACACCATTCAAAACTCAAGTGCTAAATTTTGAGTGGATTCTCTGATCATGAACCAACATCAGTTTTACTATTCTTCCTGACTCCCTACTCACTGACAGATGATGTGTATACCAAGATAAAAAGAATGGGGGAAATGTATCTGCAAAGAATTCAGTATATTTTTGCAAACATCCACAAGGTTCACTGGCTGCACTGATTTGAAAACCAAACATTTCATCTTGAAAATAGAATCAAAACGTGTCATTAAATATTTGTCACACAATCAATCACTACACATTTGATGTTTATCATAGCTAAAGTTATTTCCACACAACTGTACATTTAACGGAACATTTATTATTAATAACAAGTATAATGATTGTGTAAAAGAAAACCAGCTATAAAGTTTCTCCCAAAACTTTTCACTTAACCCATAAATTTACCCATGTTCCCAACCAGGCCTGCTGTCTTTAGAGAATTCTGGTTCAGTCACTGGTTATAGCTTTGTACAAAGTTTTAAAAAGGCCTCTAAGCACATGATAAATTTGGCCTTCTGCGTTGTCACTAACCTCCCAAGACATAAAGGAAACAGAGCAATGAGGAATCTGTTCCTGAGTTTTGAAGCTCCTCCTACATATTGTCACCTAGCAGCATCCAGACAGCCAAAGTGCATCAAAGTTGGCAAGGAATGAGCAAGATCAAACAAGATTGGGTTGTGTAATAGGCAAATTTATAGATTAAATTTTAGACATTTAAGGTAATACAGCAACCAGACTTAATCAGGCAAGACTAGAGGGTTCCAACCATGGAATGGTGAGAAAGGAAGTTTTTCCTGGAGTGACTCTTATATGGCTGTGGCAATTAGAGGCTATTTTACCTGTCCCAGTGAAGAGCCCAAGGAAAGTAGATTTGTCTCTCAGAAGAAACACCTGCCCGTGGAAATACAAGTTGAGCAAGAAAACCAGACTTGGGTGGTGGACATACCAGCCTGGTTCAAGTTCCTTGTCTTTACCTGTGTGGATTATTTGATGGGGATCCAGTTAGCTGTGAACACCACTGGAGCTGAAGAGGACTCCAGTTGTGAGACCATCACCTTTCCTTTCTAACCTCCAAAATCTGGACCTGATAGTCTCTGTTAGAACAGTGTAGATTTTGACCAATTTCCAGTCCCTGAAGTCTGCCCATAGTTATCTAGTTCAATGTGACCTTTTTCCCCAAAATCTCCAACTTTAAACCTCAGAATAAACTGTTTTGTTTACTCCTTGTTGTCTTTCCTCAAAACCCAAGAAGGACCCATAGAGTATTAACATCATACCCTTGTGTTTTCACCAGTGGTTAATGACTGGTAACTGCTAACTGCCATTTCAATAACTAGAGTGGTTTCACCTAACACCCACACCCAGGTCCCTTGTTGTCCTGTGAGATCATGTCACTTGGGGTGTGTGAGTGTGTCCTGGTAGTATGTGACATCTCCATATTACCCAATTTAGGCAGTTACTTATTTTAGTTGGAAATCAGATTAGCCACAGCTAAACAAAGTCAAAAGGTAAAATTTTGAATCAAAAGCCAGGAGTGGCCATAAAGTCAAGTACCAAAGAACCCTAAAGTAGACTGGCCATATATTAAGTTAATAAATTCTCTCTATAGATAGATATGTCTACATCTGTGGATCTATCTCTGTATACAGCAAATAATATATAAATAAAATTTTCAGAATGGGACAAAATGATCTTACATCACAGACTTGCTATAATTCCTTCATGTTCTTTCTTTCGTCCAAGTTACCCCTCCCCTTCAGGTTTTAAGGACAAGCAAGATAGTTTTTAAATTACCCAAACTTTCCTCAAGTTCTCATTGCTAATTTTTTAAAGATGAGTTCCTCAGGTATGTGTTTTCAGAAGGATTCAAAGTCTAGAGCAGTGATTCCCAAAGTGAGCGCCACCTCCCACTGGTGGGTGCTGCAGTGATGGGGGGCGGGGGGCGGTCATGGCCACAGGTGCATTTGGGGGAGGTAAATAACTGTAAGGGGGCAGTGATAGTATGTGACAGGGGGCGCTAAGTAATTTGTTCTGGAAAGGGGGCAGTAGGTCAAAAAAGTTTGGGAACCACTGGTCTAGAGGTATATAATAAGATCCTTTTTTTTAGATGCTGCACTTGTTTATTGATCTATCTTAGTGATATAAGACAACCCAACATAGCATATAAAGAACAAAAGTCCCAAGTGAATCTTAAATTGTTTGCTATGTGTATACCACGTTATTTAGAAATTCTCTTAAGAAAGTTATGAATTAAGTCAGGCATTTAGGCCAAGAGCAGATTCAACAGTTTTGTTTGCTTTTTTCTCCAATTTGGGCCACTTCAATGTCTGAGCCATGAGTTTCTGTGTCTAAATTTTCAGGAAACTATAACTATATAAATGATAACCACCTGTATAGAGAAAGGTTGGTCTGTTAGATTTAGAAAAGTATATTTAAGAATATCTCACAGATCTGAGCCCAAAGTCATGACAAACAGGCTCTCCACCTCCACAGAATGTATAAAAAATTTCAAGGTCATCGATGTCTCTCCCTTTTCCTTTTTTCCCCTCTTCTTTACTCGTAAACACATGATAATGCTCAAAAATCAAAAAGTATAGATTTAGGAATGGAAGCATCAGATACCAACCAAAATGATGGGAAATTCAAAGTCAGATGGAGAAATGTGAGGAATAGCATAACTGTATAGGAAGCTTTCTGTAGAGTGCCAGAAACTTTCACAGACCTATATTACAGCAACTGTATCATATTTACAATAATGAAATTTTTCAGAATGAAGCTTAAGGACTCTGAAGGGGTAGAAGAAGATATTCTCAACCAGAACTGAACCAGATGTCCTTTTTAGCATTACTATCACTGTATCTTTACCATGAGACCAAAGACCAGGTGATTTTGTCCCAAAGCCTCCTTCCTAGAAATTTAATTTGAAATATATAAGTTGTGTATGTGTTCGCATTTTTATTTGTTTACTTTCTGGTGGCTGGTGACTTACTACAATATCATCCATTTAGATATCATTTGCTTATAAATTGTAGGAAAGCTGAGTATTCCATATCAGTAAACCCTTCTAAAACCTCTAATTTAATGTGTTTGTTAATTCACAGAAATGCAATAATGAAAATAATTTCTATTTCCATAGAATTTTAAAGTTTCAAAGTACTTTTCTCCAATCCTGTGAAATGTATTCAGTATTATTCCTCAGGAAACAGGTTCATATAGTTTAAGTGACTTCTGTTCATAAGTGAAAGATCAGGGACTTTAAATTCTCTGACTTAAAGAACTTAGCTCCTTCCATTAGACTTCCCAATCTCTCATGCATCTTATTTAAATAAGATTGCTATTATAAAATATATGCCTTATATAAAATATATAAGTGGTATGCAAATACCACTTATATAATAAGAGGGTATAACCTAGAATTCAAAAACTCTTCAAATATGGGTGCAGGAGGGGGAAGCGGTATTGATTCTCATGCAAACAGAAGTCTAAGAACCATTTATTTCTTGTTTGTTTGACTTCTATGATAACTTTTGAGCTTCTCAAGAGCCCTGGCCATATGAATGCTCCGGTTGTCTTTAGATTTGACAGAGAAACGTGACTACAGCCAGATACTGACAGGACCTTCTCAGGTTAGAGGACAAGGTTAGCTGTGTACAAAGAGATCTGATTACTCAGCCATGGCTGCCCTTGCCATGTTTTCTCTGACAGAAAACTCTAACATGAAGAATCATACAGCAGATACACCTGGGACAAATAGAAATGACAAATGATACACAGACAGAAATAAACATAAATTGATCCCACTTCTCCCAGCCGTGGGAGACTTGTTCTTTCAGGCACATACACGCATTGGAAGGAGCTGTTCATTGCCTCTATGCCACCCTAGAGGAGCCATAATTCCCCCTCCCCAGGAAGATCACTCTCTGAAATCATATTCCCTCTCTTCCAGGTAGCAAGCAACATGGATAATTTAGTGCCTTTCCAATGGCATTACCATCTTTTGGTACAACACACCACAGAAAAACACACTTATAAATATGCACACTATAAAAGTACATATTACATATATACATATATACATATATGCTTTGGTGTGTCATACATAATGTAATTATGTACATGTGATATATATATGTAATGTCAGTATATGTTTAACTGTGTTTGTATGCACGTGTCTTATAATCACATAATTATTTTCATATTGTCTCCCTTAATGAAGTTGAGCTCCTCGAAAACAGAGATTGTCTTTTTTCATTTTTCTAGTTTTTATTTACTTATTTTTGTAGCCCTAGCACTTAGCACAGTGCCTGGTATATAGGAAGCACATCATATATGCTTCTTAACCGAATGGTCTGACAGAAGATAACTTAGGGCTCACAGATGCATATAGCACTGGAAATAGGATGGAGTTGTTCTCATGGTCAAAAATAATGAATGCTCTTAAGGGATTCTCAGCCACTTGCTAGCAGTCACATGAGATTTTCTTTCCTGGGATGAGAACAAAGCATCATTCCCAGAGGAATTCACTTAAAATGCTTTAGCACCCAGGAGGTGGGTTAGGGAAGAATTTTATTTGCATTCTCTGCAAGGAACTTACGAATAAAGCTCTAGGATCAACCATGTCATCAAAGGACTGGAGATACAGGGAATATTCTCTCACTAGATAGAAAGGGAGACTGTAACCTCACAGTCAGGCATAAGGGGGAGAACAGAAATTCCCCTCTCTCTTCCATCCCTTATCTCTCTTTGTTTTTTCCTCTTTCCTGGCTGACACAATTTTGAAGTGCCCAATTTTTCACCCACTCGCTTTAGTGGAAAATCCCTTTGTCTTTAAATACAAGGTGTCAAAGTACATTCTTTTTTTTTCCTTTGAGAAGGCAAGGCTGCCCCCTTCCACTAGACCTCAAAAATGACACACTGAGAATGAGAAATAAGTCTATACTTCAATTCTTTTCTTCTGAACCTGTCTAAATCCTTGCCTCCACAACTGCCGCCCCCACCCCAAGCTCCTTAGGCTTCCCATCTCTTTCAGAGAATACAGACAAGAATTTGCTTTTCTTATTTGTCCAATATTTGCTTAAAAGTATTGTAAGATAAATTAATAAGATGTTTAAGATTAGTTATTTGGAAGGCTTAGCAAGCAGGGCTGGAGAATTCTAAATAGAATGGGGAAGCAGGAAGTTTTACTTCTCTCTATGAAATTATGTAACAATTTAAAGTTTATAAAGTGATTCACGTATTTTTATCAACAACCTTGTAAAAATAGTTGCTAAAGGTATATACCATGTCACAAATGATGAAAATAATACTCAAAAAAGTGGCACTGCCCATCATCATCCACCTAGAGCACATCAGATCCAGGATGTAAGCCAAAGGCTCCATAACTTGCTTATGCTCTATAGAATAACTGTTTGAATGCAGTAACTCAACTTTTATTAATTCAGTGTTTCAATTGTCATTAGAGAAAAAATCAGTTTGACATGTAGTATGATAGAAAGATTATGGGATCATATCCTATGATTTGGAAATGACCATTAGTCATTTTATAAGAATCTAATCCAACCACTCATTTTACAAGAAGGAAGTAAGGCCAAGAGAATTTAAATGTTTTTGTTGCTATTGTTTAGTTGTTTCAGTCATGTGTGACTCTTCACAATCCCATGTGGGCATTATATTATTGGCAAAGATGTTAGAGTGGTTTGCCATGTCCTCCTGCTCATTTTATGGATGACAAAACTGAGGCAAACAGGGCTAAATGATTTGTGAAGGGTCATACAGCTAGTAAGTATCTGAGCCTGGTTTTGAATTCAGGTCTTCTTGACTCCAGGCCCTATATTCTACCCACTGTCCCACCTAGCTGTCCCTTAATAGATTTGACCATGGTAATTCAACAAATAAGGAGAAGAGCAGGGATTTGAATGCAGGTTCTCTGAACTATAAATAACAGCATTTCCCCTAGTGTCCTCTGCCTTTCCAACACTTTTTTCAAGTAAGTCAGCCTGGGTTTTCTAGCCCTGATTCAGTTTGTTACTACTTTATGACTGTGGGCAAATGACCCAAGCCTTAGTATCTTTCTAGTGAAATGATAAAATGAAAACATAGAATGACATTTACCCCCAACGGATCCTTCTAGCTCTAAATAGGAGATCTCATTATATGAAGACAAAAAATGGAGAGGAATCAGTAGAAGGACTAATAGGACCAGCTGAATTGGATTAGGAGGTTTCTAAGATTTCTCAGATTCTTTAGATGTTGTCGTTGGATTGGAAGGTGAAAAACCCACTCTATAAATTCTACAAATAGAACAAAATGGAATATGAATCAAAGGAAGTCATTAGATTTAATGGAAATACAGTGAGTCAATGTCTCCCTGGAATGTTATCTATCACTTATGCCTCTGGGTCCAGAAACACAATGGAGAGAGTTTGCATAATTATAGCCTCCAAACAAAAATCTTTCTCATAAATCCTACCTTGCTCATTTAACTAGTGACTGTCACTAGTGCAGGTTAGTCATGTTTTTTGTCCTACAGAATTTAGAAATTATGCTTGACTTGCATTTGTTTTTACAACCATCCAATTATCCTCTTGTTCTCCTCAAATATCTTACTTCATTGCTACTGCCTTCTCTGCTCTTGTTCCCAACTCTGTGCTAGCATTAAGAGAAGAAAGCTCATTTCTCTAGGCCAGTGATGGGCAAACTATGGCCCCTGGGCCAGATTGGGGTTGGGGGTGGCTGAAATGTTCTATCCAGCTGGGCAACATTATTCCTAATCTTTTGAATACAATGAGAAGGATACAATACAATGAAACTTCTAAAGAGATGCCTTAGAAACAGACTGACAGATGAGCATTTCCTTTCCTTTGGCCCCTCTTTAAAAAGTTTGCCCATCACTGCTCTAGACCAGAGATTCCCAAAGTGGGTGCTACTGCCCCCTGGTGGGTGCTGCATCAATCAAGGTGGACGGTGATGGCCACAGGTGCATTTATCTTTCCTATTAATTGTTATTAAAATTTTAAAAAAATTAATTTCCAGGGGGCTAAGTAATATTTTTTTCTGGAAAGGAGACGGTAGGCCAAAAAAGTTTGGGAACCACTGCTCTAGACCAACAAACTGCTGACAAAGTTAGTGAGTTATGATTGGCAACAGAGGGCCTGATTTGTGTTCTTCAGGCTTTTCCAGTTTGTAGGCATTAAGTAATAAGTTTTAGATTTTGAAAAAGCATGATTGTGATACTATACCTTAAGCTTACCTCATTTACTACCACTACAAATAAACTGCAATGACCATAAATAACTTTATGGACAGGAGCCATTCTTTCCTGGACTGCTTCTTTAGTCCATATAGACTCAAGAGATTCATAGAATCTCAGCATCTCAGGACTGGAAGGGGCCTCAACACTCATCTAATGAAAGCTATACCTATATAAGAATCCCTCTGAAATCACAAAAAAATGACTATCCTACCTTTGCTCGAAGAACTCCAAAAAGAGGAGCTCATTCATTACCTCTTGACATAGCCCACTTCATTTATGAATAGTGCCAACAGAAAGGTTTTCTTTATATCAAGATTTACACAATTATTAGCTAAATACTAATATCACACAACATGCAAAGCAGCAAGAAATGCTCACCTAAGATAACCAGTATCATTGAAGACACCCAGACAAAAGAAGAATTCCCTTCTGGTGGTAGGGTCCTTCAAATGCTCCTAATCACAGATGACTGCTAACTGCATCAGACACTAGAAAACTTTGGTGTCCCCAGTAAAATTCACAGCAATAAGAAAGATTTTTAGCTAACACTAGAAAAACAAAGTGGATGATAATGAATGTTGCCTAGTTAACACATGTAGTTAGATTCTAAGCCAATAAATGAGTCCATTGGTATATACATACACATGTACATACAAACACACACATACACATACACCCACCTACATACTGAGAAATTAAATGTCTTACCCACAGTCACACAGCAAGTAAGTATCAAAGGGAGAATTTGAACCAAGGTAACAGGAAGATCTTTCTTCAAATTCTTCCTCTGATACCTACTTGCTGTGTGACTATATAGAAACATTTCTCAGTGCCCCATTCAATTCTCAAGACTATATATAATTGACAATTAAGTGGAGGGATTTTTTCCCACTAGGAATTCACTAAAACAATAAAGCTGCATGAATAGACACACACACAAACACACAAACACACCTAAAATTTTTCTGTGATTTCATCTGTGATTTCACTGGTGTGGAGAAATTGCATGGTAAAAACTCTTAAGAATAAATACATATTAGCATGCATATGAATGAATGACAAGAGTTGTAGTTGTATCATAAACAGGACCCAGTACTGAATATGAAGAATGTATCACATTTTAGGAAATTTTGTGAAACTTCAATTAATCTCAACCTTCAATAAAAAGTCTGTCTCTTAAACACCAATATTCTCTTGGTGGTGCTAGAAAGCTATGTACATGAAATACAAAGAACTCAAAAAACAACCTACAAATAACATGAACACAGTTATGAAAATATGAATATAGTATAAATGGACTGCAGATCCTAGTCTTATTAGCTATGTGGGTATGAGCAAATGAGTTTCCTTATCTGCAAAATGGGAAAATGTACTTAACCTACCTAAGTGTGGTTTTGAAAAAAGAAAGGTATTTTTTAAACTTTAAAATGCTATGCAAATGTAAACTTCTTGTTATTTATTGAGTACACATATAAGCACAAAAGGAAGTGAACTGGTCATGTAAGGAGAAAGAAGGTAGATGGAAAGCCCAGTTGGTACATTGCTACTTCCAACACATTAAAATAATTTGAAAAAAAGGTCTCTAGCACATTGGGCAGATTCTCCTAAAGGTTTTATCCCATAGAGGCAAAAATCTAACAGGAAGGTTTGTCCCCTGAACTGTCAGAGAAGTGCCCACTCCAAGGATATATTGGATCAAAGTATCATTGAAGTTGAGTATATAAGAAGTATCTAAGGATTCCCTTTTTACTCATGACTATGTAGCTCTCCATAGTTTCTGTCTTTCCTGAACAATGTACTATCTTCAAAAAAGTATACAGGATCACATCAATTACTACATTTAATATAACAGCTGACTTTCTCCTTCCAATTTCAGATTATTCTTAGTTTCTATAACTTCTGCATGTCTACAACTGGCTGTTCTCAGAATCTATTATTACTTCCTAAAGAGAGTTCAGATGGCCTAAAATTCCATTCCCACCAGGCTGTTTTACTTTTTTTTGTTCTATCCCATCCCACCTCCAAACATCAGATCATCATAGCTTTTGTTCTCTCTTCTCCATTTCCCTTTGGAAGAAATGGTTTTATTAATCTTTCAAAGTTAATGCCCACCAAGTATCTTCTATGTTGCTTTTCTTTTTCCTCACAGACAATATACTTTACTCATTTGAATGTTTTTTTAAATTCAAGCCCCACATGCCTAAGAAGTAATTCTGCTATAAGAAACCCTAAAATATATAAAAAGTAGGAAATGATTAGCAAAATCTTTACATCCAAGGAAGATAATTAGTGGATGAGTGCACTGGATTCAGAGATGGGTTCAGTGAGTAACTGGGTAGCTTGCTGCTAGGAATGTGGTTCTTCATGTAGCTCTATAACTATATCTTAATTTGAGGATGAAAAAAATATGCTAGATCCTATATATGATTATGGTGCTAGCACTGGGTTTACAAATTCAGAG
The DNA here is from genome assembly GCF_016433145.1 of Gracilinanus agilis. Classification (NCBI taxonomy): domain Eukaryota; kingdom Metazoa; phylum Chordata; class Mammalia; order Didelphimorphia; family Didelphidae; genus Gracilinanus; species Gracilinanus agilis. The sequence continues at coordinate 215,407,973 of NC_058131.1, forward strand.
TAAATAAGAACATATAGAGGCAGGAATTTTGAAGAATCTTATCTAAGATCAGGGAAATGAAAAATGTCTACTTCATATCAATGGTTTGAAGACTGGACTGTAAGAGACGTTTATTGGAAAATGTGAAAAAAAGAAACACTAAACAATGTGATGTCACAAATGCAGTAAAACAAACAACCCATAAACAGTAACCCTCAAAAGATTCATCTAGGCCAGTGATTCCCAAACTTTTTTAGCCTATTGCCCCCTTTCCAGAAAAAAATATTACTTAGGCCCCCTGGGAATTATGAAACTATTTATTGAACTCAGAATTGAATGAATTAAAAAAAAAAAAAAAGTGTGGCCATCACCACTCCCCTGGATCGCTGCAGCACCCACCAGGGGGCAGTAGAGCCCACTTTGGTAGTCACTGATTTAGACGGAATGGTGAGACTATCTTAGTTAAAATCAATGTGATACAAAATGAAGGAGCATTAAACATACACTATGCTCTCAAGGAACTGAAAGTAAATGGAGGAGACAATTTGTATATGTACAAGGTGAGCTAAAAGTCTTAGTGTAGCTCTAAGTTTTAAAAATTTCAGAAGTATAAATGCTACAAACTTAGAAAAGTAACTTTTGAAATGTTACTTACATTTTAAAATATTAATATTTCTTTTTAAGATTCAATAAAACTATCATCATGTTCTACTTTGTTCAAGCTGATTTTCTAACTTTGTATAAATTTTCATCAGCTGCTGAACAGGATTTGAAAGACTTGCCTTTAGAATCCTAAAAGAAAAGGGGATAATATTTTTATGAATACACAACAGTTTTCATATGACCTCACAAGAAAAAGTCTAGTGGACATAGATCAAGTGATTGAGGTGACCAAAAAGAAGGACCTTCCTTACTAGTCTGAGAAAGTTTTATGCAGAAATTGTCACATACTCAATGCAAAGAGGCCCAGCTTATTAAAATTTAAATATCTGTTATTCAAAATTCACAGAGCTAAATAAGTGTAACATCAAAAATAATTAAACTTTCAAATGATTTTTATAAATGGTAGTTTTTATACTTTTTATACTTTTTATTAGGACACCTTTCATGAGTATATAGAAAATAAATAAAAACAAACACAATTGTCAATTATACGGTTAAAAAATGTAGTTGTGAGAATTCAAGGAGCTGTTGTATAAAAGGAAAGAGTATTAGAATAGGATATGGGAATAGAATCAGGACTTCTAAAATGCTCACATGTATCTCTTCAGATTATCTCACTGAGTCCCTGGTGAAATGGATAATTTTGGAGGATGAGAGGCTTTTCACAAAGGGAAAAGAGAAATATAGGAAACAGAGAAGGAGAACCTTATGATTTGGAGAGCAAGATCATCTTAGGGTCATGGTGGTGAACCTATGGCATGCATGCCAGAAGGGATATACTCAGAGGCCTTTTTATGGGCATGTGTGCTGTCACCCCAGCACAGAATTCACCAGAGTTCATTACTAGAAAGTCAGAGGGATGTGGAGTCAAGCTGTACCCCTCCCCCTCTCTGCCCTGCACCTGAGGACATTTCTTACATGAATTTCCCCTCAACGGGTTTGCCATCACTGTCTTAGGGGAACCAAAAGAGAGAGAAGAGACTAATTTAGAAAACTTCTAGGAGCAAAGCCCAAGGATGCTGTCAACTTGGGATTTGGGTGAAGAGAGTAATTCTGACCTGAGACAATGGTGGGACTTTGGGGAAGGTCCCTTCATTGGCTAAGAATATAGAGATAAGGAGATTGGCCTTGGAATAAATAGAAATAAGGGTGAACTAACAAGGAAGCACAAATTCATTCCCAAAGCCAAAGTTAGAGGATGTAGTAGCATGGAACTTGCCAAGATGATGGTGATGATCCAGAGATCTGGATGAAACCAACCAATTATTTTTTTGAAGATTTACAATAAAGTACCATCAGCCTCTGCCTCATAATTTACTTGTTTATATTTTTTTAATCTATGACTTATTGGCACTTTAAAAAGGCTGAGTGTATTGGCTCAGATAGTAGAGAAGTATAAGAAATGAAAGGGAGAAGTTATGAATCTCAGGAGCAAGAGTGGAAGAGAAAAAAGTATTAAGGAGTTGAATTCTTATCAAAATGGTTTTAGATAAAAGGACCATTATCTTAAACATGATCTAGACCATCTCCTCATGTTGGATGATAAAAATGAGCACCTATACCACCACATTGTGACTTGCCCAAGGTCATATATGTAGTAACTGAAGAAAATATTGAACCCAGATCTCCTGATTACAGAAATAATTCTTCCTCCACTAGTCTATGATTTCTCTCTTTCATTCCTCTGACAGTAGCAAAGGAAAACTACTGAGAATGTCAGAAAATAAACTTTTTTCAGAGGAGGATCTCATAGCCTAATACTTGAAATTTGACTTCCCTGCATTCCTTAGGTCAGCTTCAGCAAAGGTGTTTTCATTTATTATCCTCCAAAATGACATTCTCTGTTAGGGCAATAAAAGATGATACCCTTTGATGGCTCCCTCATGGAAAATTTTACAGAAGCAATTATTCAATGGGGATCTATGTGGGATGTAAATGAATCTTACTGGGTTAGTATGAAATAGCCTTTTAAAGAGAAACTAAGTACACTTAGGGCCAAACCCTCTCTACAGGCTTTCCATTCACACAGTACAAAGGTTGGAATCAAGGCAGTATTCTGCTGGGTAGCCTGCTTTGCAGTAGCTCCTCTAGCATTCAGAATGGCCCGGAGGCTTGATGGTGGATGTGCCATTGCCCAGCCAAGAAAACAGAGACTCTTTCTAAAATTAGGCTCTCAACATGCGCAGCATATTCTGGGATTTGAGCCCAAGACCTTTGCTTGCTGCTGGAATTGTTGCATGTTAATGTGATGCCACCCATTAATTTCAGGATTACACAGTCCTCCCATTAGAACGCCTCAATCTAAGAGGAAATTCAAAAAGCCTCATTCATTTCATATCCATTTGAACCTGCTCCTATTCTGATGTGATCTTCTAATCAAAGCTACCATTAAATGCTACTTTTAATCAGAATTATGCTTTTTTTTCTTAAGTCAAATATATTTTTATGCAAAGCTTATATTGGATAAGAGTGCTATTACCAGGAAGAATTCCAGGTAACTTTGGAAAGAAACCTTCCTGCTGAGAGTGTAATGAATCAGTAAATGATACCCACTTTGTCCCTGGACACAAAACAATTTGAGACACGGCATTTATGTTGTCATTGGGCTATACTCTTCGAATTTAAATTGACCTAATTTAAAATCATCAGAGAAAGAATCATGTGAAATGGATTTCAATTACGCCATTGCTGTTTTAGAGAAATCCTTCTCATCTACTAGGAAAAAACTCAGCTTTTCAAGGGACTAAAACACTGATGACAGTATATTTATGTTGATATAAATCCCAGCTTAGATAGTGACTTCAGATCCATTTTTCTCAGGGCTTTTTCTTTTCTTTCCTTTTCTCTTTTTTTCTTTTCTTTATTTTGGCATTGGAAAGATCACTAAGTTTGGAGCCAGAAATCAAGGATTTGAGCAAGAGCTTTGAAACTCTGTAACCTTGGGCAATTGTGATAGCCCTCTGTTTCCTCACCTATAAAATGAAGCTAGTGGTCTTCTGAACTCCATTTCAATTCAAAATCTATAACAAAAACTCCTATACTTGAAGGAGATCCCTAGTTGAAGCCACTCATTCCTTACATTTTTGCTACTCCAAACCAGCAGAGCTTGAGGCCTCATGGGAATGCATATTCCCTTCGGTGAGGGGCTAGTTTTTGCTTTTCTCACCATTCTTAGAGCTTAGAACACTTGGCAGATACTAAGTAAATACTTGTCTGACTATCTAAAGCACACCTAGTAAAAATGCTAAAGTATTACATTCTATCTGAAAATCCAAAGAGAATTGACTCTGCAAATGCTCTATCAGTTAAGTTACTGTCATAAAGAAATGTCCTTTAAGGCTGGATCCCAGAATTACCCAGTCTCACTATCTTAGGTAAAAGCAGAATATTTGTAACATGCTACCAATCCTAAACTTGAAGCCCTATTCCAATCACCTTGCTCATTCCTAGTTCTGATACAACAAATTACTCAGTCTTAGCCCATTTCACTGGCCCTGTGGACCCTCATCTTTATTATGTAAAAAATTACTATACAGTATATTGGAGGGGAAAAAAAGATTCTTGTGTTGTTATTCAGTAGTTTCCAATTGTATCTAACTCTCCATGACCTGCCCCCCCTCCTTGGGGTTTTCTTGGCATAACTTTTAGAATGTTTTGCCATTTCATTCTCCAATTCATTTTACAGATGAGGAAGTAGAGACAAATAGGTTTAAATGACTTGCTGAGGGTCATACAGCTAGTGAATTTCTGAGGCTAGATTTGAACTTAGGAATATCACTGAATCCTTTATACCTCCTGAATGCTTCAGACAAAGTTGCCCAAATCAGAAAGTTTCTATGTTTTCCTGGATTTCAACATATCATAATTTACTTTGCCTCCCATTTTCATAACCTTATTGTTGTTTTTGACACTTCTCTTCCTCTCTTCCCATAACAAATCCTAACAACTTCCATAACAACCCTCAGGTTCTATTCCATCCTCTTTTCTCATTGACAGGATGTGGTATAATCTCTCTCCCCATCTCTCTGCCTTATCCTATCACCCATTGGACTGTTCTTGGCAGTTAAGTGGCACAGTAGATGAAGTTAGGGACCTGGAATCAAAATCAAGACCTAAATTGAGATTCTGCCACAGACACTTACTAGATGTGCATCAATGGGCAAGTCATTTAACCTGATTTGTTTCAGTTTCCTCTTCTACAAAATGAGTCAGAGAAGGAAATGGCAAACCAGTCTAATATCTTTGCCAAGAAAACCCCAAAAAGGATCACAAAGATTTGGACATGACTGAAAATGATTAAACCACTGAACTGTTCCAACAACCTTCACACTTCCATTTGGCCACCATTCTTCCCTTCATCTACACCCGGACTGATTTTCCTCATACAGAGATCTAACCATATTAATCTTCTACTACCAAAATCTTTGAGTGTCTTCTTGTTACCAAATGAAGAGTTTAGATTCTATTTAGCATTCAAGATCTATTATATCTTAGCACAACATCACCTAGCCTAGCATCTCTCATACTACTTGCCTCTCCATGTACTCTCTATTACAACTGTCTGAATTACTTCTGAATGTCTTACCCCCAAAATATGACCCATTCTCTCCCACCTCCATGCATTTCTATTCCCTACCCATGTTATCCCTCTCTCCCAATTCATGCCTTTTGATTCCTACCTAAAAATCTCTTTTAGAACCCAATTCCACATCATCCAGAAAGCCCTTCTGATCCCCCTTCTCAAGAATGCTCAATTGGTCAATATTCATTTTTTTTCTTAATTAAAAACCCTTACCTTTCGTCTTAGAATCTATACTTCATATTGGTTCCAAGGCAGAAGAGCAGTAAGGGCTAGACAATGGAGGCTGAATGACTTGCCAAGGGTCACACAACTAGGAAGTGTCTGAGGCCAGATTTGAACCTAGGGCCTCCTGTCCCTAGGCCTGGTTCTCAATCCACTGAGCCACCTAGCTGTCCCCAACATGCATGTTTTAGGTAATTCTCTGTGCCAATTTGCCCTAAATGCTGGGCATGTAATGATTTTCTATCTACCTAAATTATATTATATGTGTATTATGTATATATGTATATAAACATTTAAAGCTTTTATTGCCTAAAATATCATAAGGATTTTTAGAATATATTTTATTATATGTTTATGTATTCATATATAAACATATATAAAATCATTTTTATATATAGGCATATACATCTATGTGTGTGTATATAGATATATAGGTGTGTGTGAGAGTACACATCTACACACACACATATACTCAAACACACCTGGGACCTCACTTGAATTTTTTTCTTTTCTAAGCCTTTTATTATATAATAGTTGTGTCTTATTTCTCTACTAAAGTGCTATTTTCAGAAATCTAGAGACCAAGTCTTAACTTTGCATCTTCTATAATCACTAACCTGGGGCCCTGAGAATAGTAGATACAAACAATAGTGGATGTCATATTTTTATTTCCAGCTGTCTTCTAAAATCTCATCAGCTTCCCTGATACTGGACATACATTCAGTCTTTCTGTGCTATCATTTATTCTAGTCTGAAAATTGTCTTTGCTTTGCTATTAAGGGATGAATCTTTAACCACTCATGCTGTGAACTCAAATACAAGAAGAAGTCAAATGTTATGACTCCGTCTCATCCAGCAGGCAGCCCTTGGCCCTTCCGCAGTCATCTGGCAGACACTGGGCTCGTGCAACATGTATGTTTTTCCTTACAAACAAAAACAAAATAAAAAACCACAAAGCATTCTAGGGAAGTCACTTTTTAATAATACATAAAGTCCTCTGCATCCCCCTGGCTCTGTCTGTAGTACTAGCTTTAACATTAATGAGAACAGAGCTCAATAACTTTATGAGCTAATCCTACTATCTCTGTTGTTTCTCAGTTAGAGAAAATGCCTCTGGCCTGTGAAAGGAGCTCACCTCCACATCTCCTGATCCCTAGTGTTACTTGCACTGACTATTGGCCATCCTGGCTGCTTCCCTCTTCCTGCCAAAAGCTTCATTGATGGACTAACCTTTCTTGCAATGACTGACTTCCCTGAAAGGGGCATCTTGCCTTTCTGCTCCATAGCCTCAATTAGATCATCTTGCTACCCACCCTCTTGGTTCTTTCCATCTAGCCCAAGTGGGATTGGATAGGACAAACGTCCATATCACCCTTTCTTCCCTTGACTGAACTGCTTGACCACCAATCAAAGAGACATCAAAGGAACAAAGGGACCTCAGAGGTCATCTATTCCAAATCATTCATTTTCAAATGAATAAACTGAAGGTCAGAGAGTGACATGACTTTCCCAGTGTCTAACACTGACCCCTCTGACCTTTTCATGGTGCTCAGAATGATCCGTCCCCTCCCTATCTCCAGCCATCAATGAGAGTTTGAAGGGTTATCAGCAGGAATCTTTTATGTGTGTAGGAAAGTGCCATCAGCATATGTTGTGCTACACACAACTTTCCATGTAGTAGGTTCTGCAATGTCAGGGGCCAGAGGCTTGGTGTAGAGACTATGAGAGATGACCAGAGTTATCAGTCATAAAAAGGGGTAGAGTTCCATTCAGCTACCAAAAGCCCTCAGGGGACTCTGTCTGAGAGATGACCAAGTATAGCCCTGGGAAGGAAGCAGGATGGTCTCATCAATTCTAAATACAGGCAAATGGGACATTTGTGACCCTGGCTTTGCAGAGGGATGGCAGACTGTAGTAAAACACCAATATGAACATGAGGCTGCCACAGAAGGTTTCACTCAGTATTTGTTCATTTGGGGAATGCAATTATTTTCTTTTAAATCCAGCACCATGAAATCATTCTCCAGCCCTCTTCTCTGAATATTCTCTCTTCCACAATGATCTCATCCACTGAATTTAATTAAATCCAATTCAACAAACATTTCTCAAGGATACAAAGATCAAAAACAAAGACAAAAAAAAAAAAAAAAAAACAACCCAGCAACAACAACCTAAAGTCCTTGCTCTTAGAATTATAAAATCCTTTCTTGACTTGCAGGGACATCTTCTCAATGCATGTGTCTCTCAAATCTCCATCTGCAGCTTCATTCCAGCCAGATAATCCTAGTCTTGTATTTCCAACTGCTTATACAATAGAATTTGGGTTCGAAAAATGACTTTGTCATTTCTTGACCATGTGACATTGGTCAAACCATTACATCTGTATTTTCTCAGCTATAAAATGAGGTAGTTGAGCCAGATGGCCTCAAAGGACGCTTCCAGAGCTATGTCTGTGAGGTTACTATCTCTTTCTCTAACTCTCTAACAGCAGCTCATGTCCAATTCGAGACCTATATTTCTCTCATTCCCATTCTTCCTTCTGAAACCTCTTTCTATCAATGGAATGACTATCCTCCCAGTCACACAGGTTCAGAAGTTATGCATTATCTCAGGCATTTCTCTCTCCGTCTCTTCCCATAATCCATTCAGTAGTCAAATACTATAAATGAGTTCTCTGAAGATATAGTATATACTCTTTTCTACTTTGATTATAATACTATCATCAAATTCAGCTCCTAACAGCCCTAATGCACCCTATTGCCTTCCCTAGACAGAAGTAAGCCATTGTCTGGAGAAGAGAGATATAGGTTTGTGGATAATATATAAGCATTTATTAAGCATTTTCTATGATCCAGGCATTGTGCTAAGGGCTGAGAACATAAATACAAAAAAAAAAGAAAAAAAAAGAAAAAAAGAAAGACAGCCTCTGACCTGAAATAGCTTATACTCTAATGGGGGAAGACATTCCATTAAAGGACATGGGAAAACAAAATGGGGTGGGAAAGGGGAGAGGTGGCAGTGGAAGGAAAAAGGGATTATAAGAGTCAATAGAGAAGTCCCAAAGTTCAGTTAGGTAACAAATAACGTGCTGAGCTGAGCTCTCTCATTCAATTAAAATCTGAAGTTCTTGGTACCATCTTCTAATCAGAAGATAATGATGTAGTAGAGTACTAAACCTGATGAGATCTTAGAGCAGAATGAGGTTATCTCAGTAGGACTTCATGGACCATGGTGGAGAAGTTATTGTGTGTTTTACACATTTGTTATGCAGTTGTTTCTGACTCTTCATGACCCCCACTAGGCAGAGATACTGGAGTCCTTTGTTATTCCCTTCTCCAGCTCATGTTATAGATAAGGAAACTGAGGAAGATAGGGTAAAGTTACTTGCCTAAGATCATGTAACTAGTAAGTGTCTAGGTCAAATTTGAACTCAGAAAAATCAGTCTGACTCCAGGTCTGGCACTTTATCTACTGTGCCACCTCCAACTAGTTTCACATAATATATACTTAGTTATATATCGAGGGAGTCAAATTGGTCTAGTGGATAAAGCACAGGACTTGGAGTCAGGAAGATCAGAGTTCAAATAAAGCATCAGAGACTTACTAGTTAGTTGATGTTAGGCAAGTCACTAAGCCTCTTTTTTGTCTCAATTTCCTTATCTAAAAAATGAGGATAACAATAGAAGCTACCTCTGAAGGTTACTGAAGGATCAAATGAAATAATATTTACAAAGCTCTTTGCAAACCTTAAAGTATTATATAAATGCTAGCTATTATCTTTTAATATAATCATTTATTAAAAAGGAAATAGGGAAGGGATAGATCAAGGAATAGCTATATAGTATCTAGAGTCAAGGACAGACATTGCTGAGTATTTTTTACCTGCCAATTCACTTTTTGAACAGATGGGAAGGGAATTAAGTACCCTCAATAAGTCATAGATGAACAGTATCTACATATTATGTCTTTCCTAGGCAACTTCAGTAGCTTTCTCCCATTCCTTCCCCCAAACCAATTTTTACTATTTACTGCTGATTGAATTGCTTCATCTGCCTAAAATGTATCTGTGATGATATCACACATAATTTCCCTACTCAAAAATACCCTTGGCTCCCCACAATACATAGAATAATGTATTTAGACTGTCATGTAAAATATGACTTCAGTCCATCTTTTACAGACTTATCTTTCTTTACTCCCCTATACATCTTCCATACTACAATTAAACCAGACGACTCACATATCTTGAGTGATTTTAGCATCTACTTCATTGTACAAGCTATTCTCTTTGCCTTAAGTGCCTTCTTCATGAAACTCTGACAATGTCATACCCATATTTCAGCTCAAATATCACTTCTTCAATTGATTCACTCCCTAAAAATGTGATCTTTTTCTTCTTTGAAGTTCTATTGAATCTCTCCTGTGGTACTAATTATATTTCTATGTGAATCTCAAACTCTTTGCAGGTAAAACGGTATTGTGGAAAGGACATTTTGACCCAGATTCAAATATAAGACATGATGCCTACTACCCACATGACCACAGGCAAAGTCATTAAACCTCTTTCCACTTGAGGTTCTTCATCTAGACAGCTACATGGTACAGTAAATAGAGTGTTGAACTTGGAGTCAAGAAGAATTGATTTCAAATTTGGTCATATTATTAGGCAGGCGAGTCCTTTAACTTCCCAGAGATTCAGTTTCTTTAACTGTAAAATGGGGATAATAGTAACACCTACCTCACAGAGGAGATAATATAAAGAACTTGCAAAATTTAAATTGCTATATAAATGATGGCTAGAATTATCTATCAAGGGATAAATTTTGCTCAGGTGGGCTCAGAAGTCCATTCCTGCTCTAGACCAATGATTCTGTGATTAAGAAGACATGATTTAGGAGGAGCTAGGTGGCACAGTGAGTAGAATGCCAGGGCTGTAGTTGGGAAGACCTTGGATTCAAATTTGGTCTTGGGTACTTCCTAGCTGTGTGACCCTAGGCAAGTCACTTTATCTATTTACCTAACCCTTGCTCTTCTATCTTAGAGTTGTCATTAAGATAGAAAATAAGGGAAGAAGAAGAAGGAGAAGGAGGAGGACATGGTTTCAAATCCTCCTGGTCCACCACTTACAATATAAGTGACCTTTGGCAAGTTATTTAATCTCTCTGAATTTACTCAATTTTTCATTTGTAAAATGAGGGGGTTATACTAAAAGAGCTCAAAGTTCCCTTCTTATCATTTACATCAAGGACATTCATATAGCACTCAATAAATATATTCTGGGTAGTATTATTATGTAAAGTATCACAGACAATCTTGATTTAGCCACTGGGAAATACAGTTTTACTACTGTCAGATTGGAGAGCAGGACAACTCCTGTTGTCCCCTCTCCCAGGTTAGAAGGTAAAGCCACACAGTTGGGAGGAAGGGAGGGAAGGAAGGAAGTCAGAGAGAAGCCATGGTTGACTCTATCCAGCCTACCTGGGTAAAAGAGATTCTGACTACTGACAGAAGCTTCAGCTAGAAATTTTTCTTCCCCAAGAACTTGCAAAATGTTTGCTCACTGCCTAAACCATTGTTATTTCATCACAGGAAGGCAGAAGGAACACTGTTTTATAGAGAAACAAAAGAAACCAAAATGAAACAAGGCCTGAGCCTCAGAAGCCTCATTTCAGACAGCTCTTACACTATACAAAGACATTAATTTCAGGGCCAATATCAGCTTTATATAGGAGGGACAATGAGACTGTAATGAAGTTCTTTATCATGCAGAATTGTATAGTAAAAGGACTATGAATGGTATTTTTTTGAGAGAAGGAAAAAAATCTTGTCCATTGAAAAGAAATTAACCAAAAACAATTTCCTCTAAACTCCAACTGAAAAAGAATCTAAATTAATTTGACCATGACTCTAGAAATAAAGCTGTACATTTAACAGGCAGCATTCTTATAAGAGTTAAAAACAAATAGCACCTTCTAATGGGACTTGAATATTTCATCAATATGAACCCAGGAAAATGAAGACATGTAATCACAAAGACAATTTAAGCCTATTCCCTTTGCTCAATCAACATAAACATGGAGAACTGTGGTTAAGAAGCAACTAGGTCCCTAAACATTAATTCCCTACCATTGTGTTACAAACAAAGCACACATGTCATGCAACTCTGCTGATGGGGCAGAAAGAGAATGGATAGACAACAGATTCTTACAAATAAATGGAGACAGAAAAAAGTCGTGCATCTCTTGGATCACAAAGTCACTGACATCAGGATAATTTTACTGAGGCTTGCTCAACTGTGAGCAGTGGGAATTTCCAAGGCACTCCCCTTGGCTTTCTTTTCTTTTCCCTTTTTCAAAAATCTCATTTCCTCACATGATTTTAATATCTGTGTAAGGAACTCCCCAAAATCTAGCCCTGATTCTTTTCCTAGGTTCCAGTCTCTCATCTGTAGATGATCAATGGATATAACCTCTTTTATTTCCACAGTGGCAACTCAAATGGAACATATGCAAAATTTTATTCATTATCTGCCTTCTCCTCTCACCCCTAAAAGGAACAATCCATCTTATTAAAAATCATGTCAGTCTTTCAGTTACCCAGACTACAAATGTCTTTGGTTGTTTTTTCTTTTACTCAAAACATCGAGATCAAAGATCAAGTCCCATAGAGACTTCCCTTCCAATGTCATGTATGATTTTAAGATTATTAGAGCTTAGAAGGGGCCTTATCATCTCCCCTTCCCTGCTTTGTAAAGATAAAAATTAGTGCCAGAGAGAAAGGGATTTGTTTGGTTACATAGATGTTAATAACACAATTGATATTTCCAACCTAGGTCCTCCAACTCAAAATCCAAAGACTTTTGCACTATATTACTAAAATTAAGGTAAACCAGGAAGGGTTTCTTGCAGAAGGTGAGACTTAGCTCATCTATCTATCCTGTAAGCTCCCATTGAAATCCTCTCCTCCATTTGCAGATCTTTGTCCTGCTTGAGGAGCTATGATTAAAGTAGCAAGGCATAACTTTTGCTTCTGATTTCCTATACCCATTATTATCTGTGCCAGTCTTTGGACCTTATTCATGTGTTATTCTGTCATAGCTCTTGTATTCTTTTTTTAGATAGTTAACATGAAACATGAGATCAGAAGTCATGATTTTTCACATTTCTCATGCCTGTTCGCCATGGCCTGAAAGGTCCTGGATCATGGGGAGCCCCCATTATGGTGAGGCTCAGTAAATTGGTGATGTCAATCAGTTCCTTCCACTTTGGCTATGGACATATTTAACAAGACAGTGTGGTACCCTTTAATCCATGAGACAGCTGTCGGGCTGCCTCGGGAAAAGATTTGTAAAATATAGAAGGATGATCAGGTATTCTCTCCCTAAAGTCCTTTTCTGTGAATTTTCATTGTTTTAAAGGGAAGGAGATATCTTAGTTCACCAAAAAGAGCTATCGCTAATATGGGCCAAATATATCTTTTAGCTCAGGATGCTGGCATGAGTGCAGCACAGAGACTGCTATCTCCATACCTCGATCCACAATCTTCTACCAGACTGTATCTAAACTTGGGAGTAAAGCAGGGTCCTATCATTGTAGACTTCTACTCAGTAAGCTCCAGTCACTCACTACTAACTTCATGATCAAGTTTGGTATTTAAAGTACTTCATAAAGTAGAAACACAGAAGAAAAACAAGTGCTTGATCACATGATTCCATGGGGATATAATAGGGGATGTAGATGCTAAACAATCATCCTAGTGCAAATATTAATAATATAAAAATAGATCTTGATCAACGACATGCAAAATCCAGTGGAATTACTCATTGGCTATGGGAGAGGAGTGGGAGGAGGAGAGGGAAAAAACATGAATCATGTAACCATGGGAAAATATTCTAAATTAAGTAAATAAAAATATATACTTCTTAACAACTACAGATAAATAAATAAATAAATGGATGAGTGAATGGGTAGATAAAGAAATAAATGAAGTGCTTTGTGGTCTTCTCTTCCATTCTTCCTATACTTAATTCCCCTCTTTGCATGCTATAATCTTGTTACACTGGTCTATTTACTGATACTTCTACATAACACTTCTGTATTTGTACTGAATGTCCCTCATCTCTGGAATCCTCTCCATCCCTAATACTTCCTACTGGCTTCAAATTCTACCTTTTGCAAGAGACTTTTCCTAGCACTCCCCCACCCCAACCCTAAATCCCTTTTCTCTAAGATTACACTTGATAAATAGACACAGAAATAGAAATAAATGTCAATTGTCAATAAATATTTATTAAGTACTTACTAAGCAAAAGACATTGTACTAAGCTATTCATATTGCGTGTGTTTATTATATTATTATATTTCAATATTATATATTATATTTATAATCATTTGTTTTTCCATTAGAATATGACTTCCTAGAAAGAAGAGGCCTATTTCCCCCCTTTCTTTGTATCATAAGCACTCAGTACAGTTCCTAGTAGATAGCAAATGCCTGTTGGTTGAGTATTTACTAAAGTCCACCTTTACACCCAGTCCCTATAGAGCAGGGGTCAGCAACCTTTTTTGGCCGTGAGAGCCATAAACGCCACATTTTTTAAAATGTAATTTCATGAGAGCCGTACAGGGCTCACAGTGGGCACTCCTATAACAGTGCCTGAAAAAAAAATTGGCTTTATGGCTCCTGCAGAAAGAGCCATATCTGGCCCTTAAAAGAGCCAGATATGGCTTGAGAGCCATACATTCATTGCCGATCCCTGCTATAGAGGCTAAGACAGAAATCTCTGAGGAGCAGCCAAAAGCTTGTCTCTCATCTCTGATTTTTGATTTCTGATTTCTCATCCCTCATCTCTCTCAGAGCAGTTGTATCAATAATCAAACTATCCATGGTTCTTGGTTGCTACTCCCTCCCCTTTACCCTCAAATGAATTTGTGCCACATTCAAGAATTCCTAGTTAAGGCTTTGCCACCAAAAAAACAAGTTACCTACAACATTTTGCAATGCCTGGGACTGAAGCCAAAAAGGAAAAAAAAATGCAGTTTAAGGTGGTTTTGATGTGCCTTTGGGATTCTGGCTGACTGGGTGGGGATGGTGATGTTTCATAGACACTGAGTCCTTAATGCTGTTCAAGCCTCAGGCACTTTGCTTTCCACCTTCCCATTATCCCCAGGCTGAAATGGAGGTCCCCCAGACACAGGTTTAGGAAAGTGTGCAACAATTTTCTCTACATTCTAAGTGATAATGATCATTTATTCCTCTAACTGCACACCTTGGATTGGAAGGAATGTGCTAAATAATAACAGTGTCCCCTTGTTGGGCTTTAAATGTCATTTTATGAGATGGCACAGTCACATTTTCACTTTATCTGCCTTCATCTCACTGAGTACTCACAGAGGTTACTGCAGCCTGGGGAGCACACAAAGACTCCTATTAAAAGTTCAATGGGGCAGTGGTATGACAGAGGGCCCAAAAGGCTTCCTTTGCTGGCAACTAGCTCTTCTTTACCTTCAGAAGGATCATCAATAAAACATCAATGGCCTGCTTAGTGAACTCATAAACAACCTAGACTTTCATTTAACCCTGTATCATTTCAGAAATCTTTTTTTTAGGCACTATATACCCTTTAGCTGAATTTGCACAATGCCAAAAGCAAGGGAATGAAGATGTCTATTAGGTGGCCTTTGAGTTGCCTTCCAGGCCTGAGATTCTGTGATCTGGATAAATATATAAATATATTATTTCAATAATTATCCATTGTCATCCTTCATGGTCAAATACTTGATATGCAAATTATATTCAAAGACTTAAACAATAAGAATGCAAAATAAGAGTTGGAAGGGACCTCAGAGACTATCTAGTCAAATCTGAACAGAAATCCTTTTTTACAAAATCCCCAATAATCAAAACACAGACAAAAAATGACATTAATTAGTGCATATTAGATGCCAGGCATAGTATGAGAAGTTTGAGATACAAGGACAAAAATGAATCACTTTCTGCTATCAAGAAGTTTGCATTCTCTTATTTGCATTGAATTTATTACTCAAAGTTCAACATGAGGAATTCCCTCTCCCAAAGCACGATAAACTCACAGCTTTAAAGAGTTGTCTGGGGCACCAGAGAAGTTAAAAGACTTACTCAAGGTCTGAAGCTCAGGAGTGAGAGTAGGCTTTTATTTAAGATACTGAAAATTTAAATTGCACTAAGACTTATGGGACACTCTGCATTGCTCCGGGAGTCAGCTGCTTTGAGATGACAACTAAATTCATGAGAAGAGGTGAAGTTAAGGAAATGAGTCATTCAGGCTTTGCTTATGAACCTCTACTAAAAAAGAATATGCTACATTCAGAGACAGACTATCCTTACTTTGGAAAACTTTCAATTATAAGGATTTTATTCCTTGAATTTAACTTAAAAATCAGTCTCAGTGGAACATTCACTTCTTGCTTTCAAACCTATTGCCCTCTGGGGATAAGCAAAACAAGTATAAACCACTTCCACAAATATTTCAAAACATCATGTCCCTTTCAGTCCTCTTCTCTAGGATCAAAGCTCCCTGGTTCTTTCAAGCACTTTGCATATTTCATAGTCTTGATTTCCCTTACAGCCTTGCTTTTTGAATGAGCTCTATGATTGAGTGGTTTGGAGTAGATAAACTTTAAAGACCCTCCTGACCCTAAGTGTGATCCTTAAAACTTCTTGTAAAGTCACTGTAGTCTGCATACATTGGCTCCTTTATATTTTTTATGTTCTTAGAAATCTTTTATGACTATATCTCCATTGAATAGTACCTATAGCCTCTGGGAATATGTAACTCTATCTTTTTTCATAGCTCTGAGGATCAGGTTTTGAAAGATTAGATCACTAGGGAACAATCTTAATAATCTTCAAGAAATATGGGAACCCTCATTGTTCCTTCATTGGCATAGCTCAGTCATTCCTTTATTGAACCAAGCCTGAGGTCTTGTTTTTCTGTAGGTCTCTCTTCCCCAAAGACTTTGAGGCTATGTCTTATGGTTCACAAAGCACTTTACTTGTGACTGCCCTAGGGTTTTAGGAAGAGATTCCACTTAACCCCAAATCCCAGAAAATTCTTCCTTCATTAGCATCATCTCCATTCTGTTAGGGCTGCCCTCAGCTTTTTCTTCTGAAGTTGAGGGACTAGAAACAATTCGTGCTCCAGAGCAGTCAGATGTTATTTCCTAGAACCTTGATGGGGTCAGTGGAAGAATCATTGTTACCTAAACTTGAGAAATCCAAAGAAGACCTTTAGTTCAGCAAGCCTCTGACCTCATATCTCAAGAAGAACTCCTTTGGAAGCCATTGAGAGAAACAGAGTCTCTTATAGATATTTTTATCTGAACCCCATCATAAGATCAATGCATTCTAACAAAGCTGTGCTTTGACCTTTCTATTCTGCAAGTCAGAACCAGACTGGATGGTTTATTTAAGATAAAAATCTTGACTCCTCTTTTGATTCCTTTTAAGATCCACACCTTTCCTTATTGGAAAGCATTATAGTCTTATTGGAAAACATTAAGTTCTTAGCAAACCAGAAGTTAAGAGGTTAACAGTTTCTCTCCAAGACAGAAATGCAGAAAATTAAGCTGCCTCTTCCCAGACTACCCAAGGTCATGGAGTGGGACAAGTTCAGGCAAAATTCCACTTTTAGATAAAGTGAGGCTCATTTTTAACCTTGGGACTTTTTCTCATCCAGCATTATCTTCATGAGGTAACTTTGTGTCTACACAGCTGTGAAACTTTTTTGGGCTTTTGTGTGAAAAGGGGTTTTGTTGAAAATATAATATAATAAAATCTCAAGCTTATTGCTGGTCAGACGGAGCTGACAGACAGATGGTCTCCAGCATCTTTCTTTCTCACCTAAATCATCCTTATCAGATTCCTGGAGCTGTTGAATAGCTTGCAACAGAACTCTACTATTTACTTCCGCAACCCCCAAAATGCAGAGCCAAGACTGTCTGCCTCCACGATTTCCTTAATAAATGGAACCCAGGAAATATCTTCAAGATAGTATTCAGGTCTTCCAGAATCATATTCAGCTATTTCTTGTGCATATGAGGGGACTATAGCAGTGAGTCTAGTGCAAAACATTTTGATGGCTAAAAGGCCAGAAGCACTGGGAATATAAAGAAAAGCAAAAGACAGTTCCTATCATCAAGGAGCTAACAATCTAATTAATTTATCATTTATTAATTCACTCATATACACTACATTTATTCATTCAGTTAATCATTCAATGAACATTCAGTGATGGCATAATGAAGTGGAAAGAGCATTAGCTTTGGAGTCCAAAGGCTTAGGTTCATATGCTGATCCTCTCACTTATTTGCCTGTACAAAGATGAGCATGTCACCTACCCTCTCCATGCCTCCACTTCTTCATCTACAAAATGAGGTATTTGGAAGAGACGGCATCAAAATCCCTTCCAGCTCTAAATCTTTAATCCTATGGTCTAAATATTGTTTTGAATAATTTTGAAACTATACATCAAATTTATTCCACATAGAGTTCCACGTTGAATACTAGAAGATATACAATATTTATTATTTTTTGTTTGTTACATTGATTTAGCTCTTAATATTTTCATTTGTTTATTCTGAGGCTGGAACTCACTATCCCATTTAGGCTCCAAGCACAGAGCTATTTACAAGTACACTACCCATAGTAATGGGCAAAGAATATTTAACTAGTTCCATTTTTATGACTTTGAACAGTCCAGCTCACTTTAAGAAGCTTAATAACCCTTTGCTTATTTGGGGGACTCACTACATTGGATCTGGACTTCATGCAAACACTTAAGCTGACTGAATCTCCAAAATTCAAATAACCCTCTAGTCTCAGTCTCTCCCAGTATCAGATGTTATAGGATTGTGCCTCTAGGCCTGCTAAGACACAACATTTTATAGATACTTCATGGCTCCAACTCTCATGGAGCTCATAATTTA
This sequence comes from Gracilinanus agilis, assembly GCF_016433145.1. Taxonomy (NCBI): domain Eukaryota; kingdom Metazoa; phylum Chordata; class Mammalia; order Didelphimorphia; family Didelphidae; genus Gracilinanus; species Gracilinanus agilis. Next base: position 215,426,384 of record NC_058131.1, read on the forward strand.
GGAAGGAGGTAAGATGCAAACCTAGCTATTATAAAATATAGTAAAAATGCATATAAAAGCATATTAAAATTAAAACTACATTTAAATATTGTACTTTAAGATTTATAAAATACTTTTTTAAAAGCCTCCTTTATTCCTTGCAACAACTTTGAGAGGAAAATTCTATTATTACTCCTATTTTATAGAAAAAGGAATTAAGGCAGAAAGAACTTAAGTGATTTGCCCAAGGTCTCATATCTAGCATCTAAAGCTGCATTTGAACCCAGGGCATCCTGATTCTAAGTCTAGTATTATATTCAATGTACCAAGGAGGTGTCTGATACCACATGGTAAGCATGCTCCAAACATCATAAGTAAATAGGAAAATTATTCATATATACATATACATGCACACAGTTTTACATGATGTCTGAGAAATAAGACAATAATGCCAATGGAATTGATGGCAGTTTTTTACTTTTACCCTCAGTGTTGCCTGCTAAAACAATCAAGTCATAACTATTATTGCCTAAAGAAATAATCTCCCATGAGAAAGGTCACTCTTGTACCCTGTATGCCTGGGGTTTCCCTGAAGGTACCAGTTTCTCCCTCCACATTTTTGAGGATGTTGTGAATACTATAACACTCTGTGTTTGAGTTCACTGATGGAAAAATAGTCACAACTCAAATCCTGATCAGAAGGCTTCTAAAATCTGATGCTGGAATAAGCATAAAAGTTTTCTTGCCCCAGAGATGCTCTAGAGACATTACTTTGTGGGGTTCAAGAGAAGCAGATAATTATAAATCCAAGAACCAAGTAATATCTTTAGCCCTATTGAGAAAGCATCTTAAGTTCTAAACTCAGGCTGAATCTCTTAACTATAAGAAGTACACGGAGATTAATTTTGGAAAGAATTTATACTATGGAAGCATTGGTTTGGGTTCAAACAGTTCTGAATTGTATGGAAACAATGGACTGTGAAAACTACCTGTGTTTTAAAAACACAATACAAAAAAAGATAGAGCTAGGTCAGCCACCTTGAGTTTAAATCTCAACAGTACCTGTTTAAATTTAAGAAAGTCATTTAATGTCTTTGGACCTCACTTCCCTCATCTATAAAGAGTTAAGTTCTCCTAGATGATCTCCAAGACTTTTTCAGCTCTACATCTATAAGAGGACAAGAATGGAACCTTACTATTTGTTTGAAAAGGTGTTAAAGACAAACCAATGCCCTGACCTTGTACTACTTATAGAGCAGTCAGTTAAGGACCCCTAAAACTTCAGAAATTTTTTGAGATACAATGAGAAAGTGTGAAGAAATTTAAAGAAATACTTAAAGGAAAATTTTAAGTCATCATCTAAAACTCAAATCACTCTTCAAAATCTAACTCAAAAAAATGATTCAAGGTATTTTGGGTATTAAATAAATTTTATTTTTAAATTTTTTTCAGAACTTAGGCTTTGGGTCATCATTTTGTGAAAAGTCAGAGAAATTATATTCATATTAGATGAAGTAAGCCAATATTCTTTCTATATTTCATTCACAAAAAAATTGCATGTGTCAATATATTCAAAGCTTAAGATGAGAATGCCATTATTCACGTTTGTAAATATTGCCTACATTTCCAGTTGTTGTGTGGAAAACTTAATGAGTTTGTATTATCTGCCTCATTGGTCAGAGTGCTCAGTAATAAAGCAATGGAGAAACTTGCAACTTTCCTACATTGAAATTTGAAATCAATCAAAGCACACTTTAGGTCTTTGCTTCCAAATTCTGCTAAAGTAAAAATTTCTTGATTCTCATAGTTCACAGAATAATAGAATTTCAGATTTGAAAAGGATCTCAGAGGGCACCTCTTCCAATGACTACCAAGTCATGCTGATTCTGCCATCACAACATTTCTGACATCATTTTCCCCCTGATCATTCACATGGTAACCAGTCCATCTTTAGTTGTTATCACTTCTGTTTTCCTAATCCGTCTGTCTCCCTGCCTTCAAACTCCCTATTCTTCACAATAGCTATGAAGGGATATTATTAAAGGACAGCTCTGACCACAACTTTCTCCTGCTCAGGAATATTCAGAGATGCTAAACTGCCACATTGAGAGGTTACAAAATCCTCTCTTTGACATTTAAAGCACTTCACAATTTGCCTCCTACCTAATTTCCCAGCCTGATTGCACATTATTCACTTTCATACAGTCAGTGTTCCAGACAAATTAGCCTACCTATTCCTCACACATAAAAATCTACCTCCATCCTCTGGGATTTTGCCCAGGCTTTCCTCCTCACCTCTAGCTTTTAGAATGCTAAAATTCCTACGTGTCTCAATTCAAGTGCCACCTTCTACATGAGGCTTGTTCTGAGGCACCCCAGTTGTTTGTGTCTCTTACCTCCGAAATTACTTGTTATTTACATTGTATATACTTAATAATTAAATATTTGTGCTGGTAGAGTTTACACATATATATGTGTGTGTATCTATACCTATAGATAGATTGAGAGATCAGAGATACATTGATAGATAAATGGATGGATGGATGGCAGAGAGAAGGATGCTGCTTGAGAATAGGGAAGAAATATTTTAGTTTTTTTTTTTTTATTTGGTGCCTGGAAAAGTATGTGATATATTTTATAAATACTTATTAAATCTTTGCTGAATGAATGAATGAACTGGAATTCCCTCTACAAAATCCCATTTTGAGTGATCAGTTTGTCTCTAAATGAACAGCACCAGAAAAGAAGAACCCATTTCTTCCTGAGGCTGCTTGTTCTACTTTAAGAATGTATTTAATCTGAGACTCCTTGCTGGAAATAGCAATGGATACTGATTGTGTGACAGATATCCACTAGCTCTAGGGTCAGAATCAGGAAACAAAGGCATATGAAATCAGGGGTTGTCATTGGCTTATGGAAGAATTATTTTGAGATTAAAAGATTATTTTTTAAAAACCACTCCCCTTCTCAAAAAAGAAATACCCAATACCAATACCAACAACCAACAAAAACAGACTCTACTGCTATGTGAAAGCTGTCAATTCAGCTACCTCTGTGAGTTAAACATTTTCTTTGCCCTTCACCTTCTCTTTGCCTAGATGAGCTGCTGGAGTTACAATTTTTCCTTCCTGCTGTTGCCAAGCAGGTAGGGCATTCAGGATGTTTGCCATGGTAACAAAGCAAGAGAGAGAGAAAATCCAGATGTAACAAATTATGTTACAATTTGCATTGGGAATTACTTCCAAATATTTTGGTAATTTTTAAGTGAGGGAACATATAATGCTGATAATGCTTGAAGAATAAGTATAAAAGTAGAACAAACATGAGATCTCAGAGTTTGACCAAGGATGGGGCTTCCCAAGCTATTCAGGAGTAAGCTTTGCAATTTTCATATGTTCATATACTCAATTCAGGTCTCTCAACTCTGGATCAGAGCCAAACTGAGGTAAAGCTAATAAAAAAAATCCTGTTGCAATTCACATATAAAGAGAGAATTGTAATTTCCTTCAATCAGCTTGCTCAGGAGCTACTCCCCAAAGAATTATAGGATGATAGATTTAAAACTGGAAAGGACAATGGTGATAATAGGTAATATATACAAAGCACTCTAATATTTGCAAAATGCTTTACACATATTATCTCATTTCATTCTGACAACACTATAAGGGAGCTGCTTACATTATCTCAGTTTTACAAAAGAGAACACCAAGGTCCAAACATGCTATATGCAGAAGAAATTGCTGCACTCTGTGTTTTAGGCACAAGTGTTGTAGAAACAATTTTGTTGACTTAGAAAAAAACTAATTCTAATAAGCTTCTGCTCAGAAAGAAATTGGTCCAAAAAGTTTTCTTGAGTCTTTGAAAAATCACTCAAACACAAACCATATTATAATTCTAATTAATAATATCATTTAACAGTAGTTAAAATTCCACAGTTAAAGATTAAATAAGAGTTCAGAGTTTAGGAAACAATTTCAGAACAATAATAATGCAAATGTGGGTATACTCAAGAGAATCCTTTTCTTAAAATTATTCAAGTTTTTCTTTGACCATTCCTTTTAAAGTGTTGCCTTTCCCCAAGTCAAAGACAAACTCAAAAATTACTCCCAATAATTGAAGCATTGAAAGATTTTTCTTTCTTTTAGTCTGACCATTAACCTAGTCACAGAGGAGGGAAGGTGTCTTTCCTCGGCTTATCTGATAAGCTTATCACTTATCAGCAAGTGGTTCAGTGAGGTGGCTTAGGAATTTGTTAGGTTTTCAACAAGTGATATAAAAATATTTTAGTGCAAGACTTCATTACAAAATGGATAGATAAAGACTGATAACTTTTCTCATTCAGGTGGGATAATGTCAAACTGTAGCACTTTCCTAATATTTTATAATTTGTAGCAAAAAATAGGCAGTGGGTATGGGGAGGGTGGAGGGTGAGCAGGGATACTCAATATATTTAAAACATATGCAACTTGATGACATCACACATGGAGTACATTTGGTTTCTTGCCTTTTATTCTACTGTACCACACTGTACTAGAAGAGTAAATTGAATTTCAGAGAGGTTAAATGACTTGTCTGAGGTCCCATATCTAGTCTATGTCTGAGGTAGGATTCAAATTACTTCTTCTAGACTCTAAGTCAGTGATCTATCCCCTGCATTTCAGCATTTGTAGGCTTCTAACTCTTCAGTCAATGATGGCCTCAACAGTGGCAAGTATCTGTTTACTATATCTTGAAGAACTGTATATCTAAGACCAAAGAGATGGATGGAATCCCTTACATGACTGGCTAATTTTGCTTCATTCCATGGCCCGAGATCTCTTATATCTATTCCAAAAGCATGCCACTGGTTAAGAAGGACATGGCAAGATGGGGGGGGGAGAGTGGAGAGGGAAGAGAAGAAATAAAAAAAACAAAAATACTTCTAGATAAAAAACTGTTGATACATGGTTTACTAATGCAATATTATCTTTGTAAGAATATCACAAAAGCAATGTTCTCTAGGTAGGACCTGTGGATATGGGGGTACAGAATATTTCTCCCTCTCTGTCCCTGAAAAAGTATTTTTTCATCATAATATTTCTAAAAGTCCATTTTATTAATAAGAATAACCATGGAAGGAAGGAAGGAAGAAGGAAATTTGCAGAAACTTATGATGAAAAAGGATATCCTGAACCATAGAAGGAATGGAAGGAGCATAAATGCATATTGAAGTATGCTATTTTTGACTTTGTTTCCTCTAGTGTAAGCAATATGTTTCTCTTTTAACAAAATGAGTGATGAACAGAGAAATATGTGTTACAATGATAATACATGTACAACTTATATTTTCTGCCTTCATGGGGAGAAGGGAGGAGTGGAAGAGGGAAAAAAGAAATGATATCAATTTTTGGACATAACTAATGTGAGAATTATTTCTCTTGGATAATCATATTATTATAATCTGGTATATTTTAAAGAAATCATGTAACTTCTGATGCCAAGATGGCAGAATGTGAAAAGAACTTCCTTGTTCTCTCCTAAATCTCCCTCCAAAACACTTTAAAACAAAGCCTCTTCCTGAATTTTGGAGTAATGAAGTAGTTCTCCTATCCAGAAGAGCTCATAGAATCAATAGGAGAAAGTTTGTCTACCTGAGGAGGGAGGGAAAATCAGCTGTGAGCAGGCAGCCTGAGCCAGGGCAGGCAGCACCTAAGAGAGGGAAGAGTAAGGCCCCACACAAGGCAGAGAAGCCTCAACTTAAAACAAGCCAGCAGCAAGCTGTGCAGAGTGGAGGTTAGAAAGGAGGGCTTAAATGGACATAAGCGTATAGCAGAACATCACATTGTGCAGGCTAACAGTGAGACCCAACCCCCAGGGCAAGCCAGCAGTGAGTTTTCACTTACAGGGTAAATAGGAGCAAGACACTACTCCCAAATCCACAGTACTTAAATCCTGCAAAAGCTACCAATGAGGACACATCCTTTAGGTAAGCCAGCAGCAAGGTCCCATCCTGTAGTAGCAGGCTCTCAAACTCCCACAGGTACCTGTAAGGCTTCAGACCCAGGACAGGTCACAAGGAAGGTCCCACATCCAAGGCAGAACAACAGCAAGGTACCCTATTCCCCCAACCATAATGCAAAAAGTGAGGTCCTCCATTGTACAAACAGTAGGTGAGGCCTTCCACTGAAAAAACCAGCAGCACAGACTCCTATCTGGTACAAACCAGCAATGAGGCCCACAATTGTACAAGCAAAAAGTGAAACTCCTCCATTATTCAAGTCTGAAGTGAAGGCTCACTAACCATTTCAAGCCAGAAACTAGACCCTGAGACTCCCACAAGCTAGAAGCAAAGCATTGATGCCAACATGAAGAAGCTTTGAATAGTGACTTAACTAACTCAGGAACAGAACTTTAATATACAATGGAAATTTACATAAAAAACTGAAAACAAATGAGGAAACAACAACAAAAACAAAATATAACCTAATTATAGAAAGTAATTATACTGATAGGGAGGATTATGACAAAAACATAGAAGGGAATAATGTTAGAAAAGCTACAATTGAAACATCAAAGAAAAATGTCAATTAGAATCATGCCCAAAAAACGATTTCTAAGAAAGATAAAAAAAAAGAACTTTAACAATTAAATAATAAAGTTAGAAGAAAAATTGGGAATAGAAATGAGTAATGAAAGAAAATCATACCAGGGTCAACAGGTTGGTAAAAAAGGCCCAAAAAATGGGGAAAATATAGAAAAATTGAACATAGAAGAAAACTCCTTAAAAGGTAGAATTGGTCAATGGAAAATTAGTGTAGATGCTCACTGAAGAAAATAATTCCTGAAAATTAGAATTAGGTAAATGGAAGCCAATGACTCCATAAGGCACCAAGAAACAATCAAACAAAATCAAAAGAATGGGGGAAAAAAAGAAAATGTGAAATTTCTCTTTGGTAAAACAACTGATCTGGAAAATAGATTGAAGAGAAATAATGTAAGAATTACTGAGGAAAAAAAAAGGCATGATAAAAAAAGAACCTTAAGATCATATTTTAAGAAATTATCAAGGAAAACTGCCCGGATATCTGTAAAAATAAAAGGGCAACTGTAACAATAAATGGGGGAAAGTATGCAAATAAAGGTTTAAAACTGGTCAGATATTTTTGATAGATGTAATCAAAAGTATTTTCAGTCATAAAGTGAAGTGAAGCTCATAGATGAACTTTTCAGGGCTAGGAACAAGCATGCTAAAGAGACTCTTGTCATAAAAAAAAAAAAAACAAGGAGACTCAAATTAAACAGCGTGAAACAGATAGACCAAATCAAAAAGAAAAATCAAAAGATTATAACAGAAAACCAGTCTCTGAAGACCAGAATTGGGCAAGTAGAAGCCAATGATCTTGCAAGACAGTAAGAATTAAAAAAGTAAAGTCAAAAGAATGACAAAATAGGAGGAAACATGAAATATCTCACTGAGAGAATGACAGATCAAGAAAACAGGTCGAGAAGAGACAATTTGAGAATCACTGGTCTTCCTGAAAAATCAGAAATTAATTATTACCATATTACAAGAAATTATCCAAGAAAACTGCCCTTATGTTTTTCAACAAGAGGGCAAAATAGACATTGAAAGGATCTCATAGATCACCCTCTACACTAAACCCTCAAAAATCAACCCACAGGAATATAATTGCTAAATTCAAGAATTTCCAAGTTAAAGAAAAAATATTACAAGAAGCCAGAAAGAGACAATTCAGATATCAAAGAAAACCAATCAAGATTGTACAGGATCTGGCAGCCTCCAACCTAAAAGACCTCAAAGCATGGAATATGATATTCAGAAAGGCAAGAGATTTGGGTCTACAACCAAGGATCACTTACCCATCAAAACTGACTATATACTTTCAGGGGGAAAGCATAGACATTCAACAAGATAAAATATTTCCAAGTATTTTTAAAGAAGATACCAGAACTAAATGGAAAGTTTGATATTCAAAATAAAAATCAAGAGAAACATGAAAAGGTAAATAAGAAAGAGAGGGGAAAGAAAGAAAACTCTTACTTTTAAATTTGCTTCTTTAAGGGCTTCAATAAGTTCAAATTATTTGTATTCCTGTATGGAGAAGTGTTATGTGTAATTCTCCAAAATTGTATTCACTATTATAGTAATTAGAAGAATTATTCATAGGGAGAGGTTGGAATACTAAATGACCTAAGATTATGTGGGAAAAAAGGGGGGGAATAGAAGATGGCACCAAGAGAAACTTGAAGAAATAAGAAAAATAGGATAATCTATACCACACAAAGAGGGCATGGGAAGGGGAGGGGATGAATACTATTATAAGAAGGAAAGGAAGTGTGTTAATAGGAAATACTTAAACCTTACTCTCATTGGAATTAATCCTGAGAGGGAAGAGTAGCTGTATTTATTGGGATATCAAATTCTATCTTACCCTACAGAGCATGTCAGAAGGGATAAACCAAGGGGGGCAGTGGGATGGGAAGTTCAAAAAGGGAGGGGAATAGAGGCAGGAGGGAATTCATTAGGCCTTAAAAATGAGGGGAATAAAAACGGAAGGAGTAGAAAGGAAAGTAAGAGAGGGGATAAGGGTGACTGATTTAAAACAAACCACTGGCTTAAAAGGAAATAATGTAAGAAGAAGGGGCAAGACAGGGAGAGGGAATCAAAATGTCTAGAAATACACGGTTGAGAATTATAACTCTGAATGTGAATGGGATGAACTTGTCCATAAAACAGAAGCAAATAGCACAGTAGATTAGAAACCAAAATCCTACCATATGTTATCTACATGAAACAAACATGGGGCAGGTAGACATACATAGAGGAAAAATTAAAGGCTGGAGTAAAATCTATTGGGCTTCAACTGAGAAAAAGAAGACAGGAGTTGCAATCATGATTTCTGACAAAGCCAAAATAAAAATAGATCTGATTAAAAGAGATAGGGAAGGTAATTGCATCCTGATAAAAGCCATTATAGACAATGAGGAAATTATAGAACTCAACATGTATGCACCAAATGATATATCTTCCAAATTTCTAAAGGAGAAACTGGCAGAGCTTATGGGGAAATAGATAGTAAAACTATACTAGTGGAAGACCTAAATCTTCCTCTATCAGATCTAGATAAATCAAACCAAAAAAATGGGAAAAAGATACGAGAGGTGAATGAAATCCTAAAAAAATTAGAGTTAATAGATATGTGGAGAAAAATAAATAGGGACAAAAAGGAATACACCTTCTTTTCAGCTATACATGATACATTTCCAAAGACTGACCATGTACTAGGGCATAGAAACATGGCAAACAAATGCAAAAGAGCAGAAAAAATAAATGTAAACTTTTCCAATCATAATGCAATAAAAATAATAATAAGTACGGTCACATGGACAGGAGATTCAAAAATTAATTGGAAATTAAATAATATGATTCTCCAAAATCAGTTAAAGAACAAATCATAGAAAGAATTAATAATTTTAAGAGAATGACAGTGATGAGACATCCTAGCAAAATCTGTGGGATGCAGCTAAAGCAGTACTCAGGGGGAAATTTATATCCTTGAGTGCATATATTAACAAATTAGGGAGGGCAAAAATCAATGAACTGGGCATACAAAAAAAAATCAAAACACTAGAAAGGGAACAAATTAAAAATCCTCAGCTAAAAACTAAATTAGAGACTATAGAAATTAAAATTGAAATTAAAAGAACTTTTGAATTAATAAGACTAGAAGTTGGTACTTTGAAAAAACAAATAAATTGACAAAGTACTGGTCAATCTAATTAAAAAACGGAAATAAGAAAACCAAATTATCAGTATCAAAGATGAAAAGGGAGACCTCAACTCTAATGAAGAGGAAATCAAGGCAATCATTAAAAACTATTTTGCCCAATTTTATGGCAATAAATATAGCAATCTATATGAAATGGGTGAATATTTACAAATATATAAATTGCCTATATTAACAGTAGGACAAATAGAATACTTAAATAATCTCATATCAGAAAAAGAAATTGAAGAAGCCATCAAAGAACTTCCTAAGAAATAATCCCCAGTACCAGATGGATTCACAAGTGAATTCTATCAAACCTTCAAAGAACAACTAATCCCAATACTATACAAACTATTTGACATAATAAGCAAAGGAGTTCTCCAAAACTCCTTTTATGACACAAATATGGTACTGATCTCAATGCCAATTAGGCCAAAAACAGAGAAAGAAAACTACAGACCAATATTCTTAATGAACATAGATGCAAAAATCTTAAACAAAATACTACAGTAAGTGATCACAAGGGTTATTCATTATGATCAGGTGGGATTTATACCAGGAATACAAGGATAGTTCAATATTAGGAAAACCATTCACATAATTGACCATATTAACAAGCTAACCAACAAAAATCAAATGATTATCTCAATAGATGATGAAAAAGCCTTTGACAAAATATAATACCCATTCCTACTGAAAACACTAGAAAGTATAGGAATAGAAGGGCCTTTCCTAAATATAAAAAATGGTATATATCTGAAACCATCAACAAACATCATCTGCATTGGGGATAAATTAGAAGCCTTCCCAATAAGATCAGGAGTGAAACAAGAATGCCCATTGTCACCTCTATTATTTAACATTGTACTAGAAACACTAGAGGCAGCAATTAGAGAAGAAAAAGAATTTGAAGGTATTAAAATAGGTAATAAGGAGACCAAGGTATCACTCTTTGCAGATGATATGATGGTCTACTTAAAAAATCCAAGAGAATCAACTAAAAAGCTAGTGGAAATAATCAATAACTTCAGCAAAGTTGCAGGATACAAAATAAACACAAATAAATCATCATCATTTCTATATATTTCCAACACATCATAGCAGCAAGAGTGAGAGAGAGAAATTCCTTTTAAAATTACCCTAGACAAGATAAAACACTTAGGAATCTATCTGCCGAGACAAACAGAAATTATATGAACACAGCTATGAAACCCTTTCCATACAATTAAAACTAGATCTAAACAACTGGAAAAAACATTGATTGCTCATGGGCAGGATGAGCTAACATAATAAAAATCACCATCCTATGCAAATTAATTTACCTATTTAGTGCTATACCTATCAAACTACCAAAAAACTTTTTTACTGAATTAGAAAAGAAAAAACTATAACAAACTTCATTTGGAAGAACAAAAGACCAAGAATATCAAGGGAAATAATGAAAAAAAATGAAGGAAGGTGGCCTAGCAGAACCAGATCTTAAACTGTACTGTAAAGCAGTTGTCATCAAAACAATATGATACTGGCAAAGAGACAGAAGGGAGGAGCAGTGGAATAGACTTGTGGTAAGCGACCTCAGCAAGACAGTGTATGATAAACTCAAAGAGCCCAGCTTTTGGGACAAAAACCCACTGACAAAAACTGCTGGGAAAATTGGAAAACAATATTGGAGAGATTGGGTCTAGATCAACATCTCACACCCTATACCAAGATAAATTCAGAATGGGTGAATGACTTGAATATAAGAAAGGAAACTATAAGTAAATTAGGTAAGCACAGAATAGTATATTCGTCAGATCTCTGGTAAAGGAAAGACTTTAAAACCAAGGAAGAGTTAGAAAAAATTACAAAATATAAAATAAATAATTTTGATTACATTAAACTAAAAAGGTTTTGTACAAACAAAACCAATGGCACCAAAATTAGAAGGGAAGCAACAAATTGGGAAAAAAATCTTTATAACAAAAAACTCAGACAAAGGTCTAATTACTCAAATATATAAGGAACTAAATCAATTGTACAAAAAAATCAAGCCATTCCCCAACTGATAAATGGGCGAGGGACATAAGTAGTCAATTTTTCAGATAAATCAAAACTATCAATAAACACATGAAAAATGTCCTAAATCTCTTATAATTAGAGGAATGCAAATCAAAACAACTCTGAGGTACCACCTGACACCTAGCAGATTAGCTAATATGACAGCAAAAGAAAGTGGTGAATGTTAGAGTGGATTTGGCAAAATTGGGACAATAATGCATTGCTGGTGGAATTGTGAACTGATCCAACCATTCTAGATGGCAATTTGGAACTATGCCCAAAGTGCTTTAAAAGATTATCTGCCTTTTGATCCAGCCATAACACTGCTTGGTTTATACTCCCAAAGAGATAATAAGGAAAAAGACTTCTACAAAAATACTTATAGCCGAGCTCTTTGTGGTGGCAAAAAATTGGAAAATGAGAGAATGTCCTCGATTGGGGAATGGCTGAACAAATTGGGTTATCTGTTGGTGGTGGAATACTATTGTGCTCAAAGGAATAAAGAACTGGAGGAATTCCATGTGAACTGGAATGACCTCCAGGAATTAATGCAGAGTGAAAGGAGCAGAACAAGGAGAACATTGTATACAGAGATTGATATCCTGTAGTACAATCGATTATGTAATGGACCTCTCTACTAGCAGCAATGCAAGGATTCAGAGCAAGGCTGAGGGACTTATGAGAAAGAAAATTAGTCACATTCAGAGGAAGAACTGTTGGAGTAGAAACACAGAAGAAAAACAACTGCTTGAACACAAGGGCTGATGGCGATATTATTGGGGATATAGACACTAAACTATAACTCTAGTCCAACTATCAATAATATGGAATTAGGTCTTAATCAATGATACATGTAAAAACCAGTGGAATTGTGTGTTGGTTACAGGAGGGTGGGGGAATTTGGGGGGAGAGGGAAAGAACATGAAACATGTAACTATGGGAAAATATTCACAATTAAAATAAAACCTTTTAAAAATAGAATGGTAGATCAGTGGAGTAGATTCACTACACAATATACAGGGGAAAATGACCATAGCAGCCTACTATCTGATAAACCCAAAGATTCTAGCTTTTGGAATAAGAAGTACTCTTTAAGAAAAACTGTTGGAAAAATTGGAAAACAGTACGGTAGAAGCTAGGTATGAGCCAATATCTCACCAAGATATGGTCAAAATGGAAATATCACTTAGATAAAAAGAGTGATACCATAAATAGTTTATCTGGCAGATATTTGGAGAAGGGAAGAATTAAAACCAAAAAAGAGATAGAGAGTATTATAAGATGTAAAATGAATAATTTTGATTATATTAAATTAAAAGGCTTTGGTACAAACAAAACTAATATAACCAAGATTAGGAGGGAAACAACTGGGAATAAAATTTTATAACAAAAAAAATAAAAATAAAATATTTATTGAAATATATAATGATAAAAGGATTTCTAACTCTAAGGGATTCTTACTCCACCCAAATAAAACTCCCTGGTTCCACAAGGAACTGCTTCTCCTGTGTTTCACATGCTACACTAATTCTTCGTGATCTGACTAACCCAAATTTATACTATTCTAAATAAAACAACTGCTATTATCCTTATAATTCTTAACTTCCCCTCTAAGTTATAAAAATAACAAAGGCTAACTGGTTGAGTCTCAACAAGAATCAAGATAGGACTCTGAGCCATAAAAGACTCAGAGTCCAAATCAAAGACGAGGATTTTCTTTGGTCTTCTCAGAGTTAAATCAATCTATAAACAGCAATAGATAGTCAATATTGTTTCTCAAGTTGGAAAAAGAAAACACTAAACTTCTTCAGGTCATCTCCTCAGATAGATAGAAAGAGAGAGAGACAAAGATGTTACCTCCTCTAGCCCTGAGAGAGAGAATTTCCCTCTGTGTGACTCTGACAACTGCCAGAGGCCAAATGCCAACTGCTACACCCAGAGAGAGAGAGAGTAACTGTCACAGAAAAAGGGTTACAACTGTCAACATTTAAAATTGACACTCTCAGCTGTGCTTCAAATTCCAATTCTTTCTCAAGCCAGCTTCTCTACTTCTTATCTCTAAACTAATACAACAATATCTATCTTCTAATATCATCCTTATATGTCCTAGAATCAGAGAGTAAAATAGAAATTGAAAGAATGCACCAATCACCTCCAGAGAAAGAACCCAAATGAAAAATCCCAGTAATGTTATAGCCAAATTCTAGGTTCAGGAGAAAATACTACAAACACTCAGAAAGAAAGAAACCACAATCAGAATAACACAAGATTTAACTACTTCTATTATATAGAAATGAAGGGCCCAGAATATGGTATTCTGGAGGGCAAAAAGAGGTACAATTGTAATTAAAACCAAAAATTACACACTCATCAAAAATGAAAATAATACCTCAGGGTAAAAAACATTGACATTTAATGAAATTGAAAACTTTCAAACATTCCTAATGAAAAGACCAGAACAACATAGAAAATTTGAGATTCAAACAAAAGTTTCAGGAAAAGTATAAAACAGTAAGCAGGAAATAGAAATTAAGGGTTTAATAAGGTTGAGCATTTTATATCTTTACATAGGAAAACAATACTTCTAATTGTTAGGAACCTTATCAATATCAGAGAAATTAGAAATTAGAAAATAGAAGATGTGAGCATAAATTAACTACAATGGGATGTTATTAAAAAATTAAGATATGAAAAAGAGGAGTGCTTTGGGAGAAGAGGGAAGGGAGACATGGAGGAGGGCGAAGTATCTCAAATAAAAGAAAATGAAAAAGCCATTATAATGGAAGGGAATATGGGAAGGTGTCGTGAGTAATGTTTGAATCTTCCTCTTATCAGCCTTTGCTCAAAAAGGGAATAACATACATACTCAAATAGATATAGACACCTATCTTAAGCTTTAGGAAAGGTAAAAAGTTTTAAAAGAAGGGGGGAAAAGAATTGATGGAAGGGAAAATGGGTTTGGGATATAGTGCTCAGAAGTAAACCATTTATAAGAATAAGAGAAGAATAAATAGGGTAAATGTTAGATAAAGAGAAATACAAAGTTAATGATCATAACAGTAAATATAAATGAACTCATCCACAAAAAGGAAGTAGATAGCAAAATGGATCAAAAATCAGGATTCTACAATATTCTTTCGACAAGAAACACATCAGATATAAGGAGACTCAAAAGGAATAAAGGAAAAGGTAAAGGGCTAGAATAGAATCCATTATGCTTCAGCTGAAATAATAAAAGCAATAGTAGCAATCATAATCTCAGACAAAGCTAAAGCAAAAATAGATCTAATTAAAAAAGATAAGGAAGGATATGTTAAATTGTTAAAAGGTATCATAGACAATGAAGAAATACCAATATTAAAAGTATATGTATCAAATGGTATAACATCCATATTTTTAAAGGAAAAGTTTAATGACTTACAGGAGGAAATAGACAGTGACACTATTCTAGTTTGGAACATCAGCTTTGCCCTCCTAGAATTAGATTACTCTAACCAGTAAAAAATTAACAAACAAACAAATAAATGAATGAATGAATATGAAAATATTTAAGGGGCAAATAGAATTTTAGAAAAATTAGATATGATAGATCTCTGGAAAAAACTGAATAGGAATAATAAAGAGTATACCTTTTTCTGAACAGTACACATTTTTGTGAACATATACAAAAATGGATTATATATTAGTACATATTGTCCTCATAAAGAATTGTAGAAAGGCAAAAATATTAAGTGCATATTTTCTGGATCAGAATAAAATTAAAATTACATCAAATAAAGAGCCATGGGAAGATAGATAAAAATTAATTGTAATTAAATAATCTAATTCTAACAAATAAGTGGAACAAAAAAGAAATCAGAAACAATCAGTAATTTCATTGAAAAGAATGAGAATAATGAGAAATTTATAACCAAAATTCATGGGATATAATCAAAACAAAACTTACAGAAAAATGTATATCTCAAACCATTACACCAATTACAATCTCTAAACAATTATATCGATATATTAGAGAAAGAACAATGAATTGGAATGCAACTAAAAAAAGTTAAAAAAAAGAATAAATTAGATACCCTGATTTAAACACTAAATTGAAATTTGAAAAATCAAAGGTGAGATCAATAAAATTGACAGTAAGCCATTGAACTAATAAAGCCAAAATATGGTTTTATTAAAAACAACAACAACAACAATAAAATCCACAAACCAGTAGTTGATTTGATTTTAAAAAGGAAAGAAGAAAATCAAATCCTGAGTATCCAAAATGAAAAGGATGAATCTACCACCAATGAAGAGAGAACTAAAGCAGTTATTAAGTTATTTTACCCAGTATCCCAATAACTTTGAAAATCTAAATCAGTGATTCCCAAAGTGGGCGCCACTGTCCCTTGGTGGGTGCTGCAGCGATCTAGGTGGGGTGGTGATGGCCACAGGTGCATTTGGGGGCAGTGAATAACTGTAAGGGAAAGGTGATATTATGTGACAGGGGGCGCTAAGTAATATTTTTTCTGGAAAGGGGGCCATAGGCCAAAAAAGTTTGGGAACCACTGATCTAAATGAAATAAATGAATATTCACAAAAATTAAACTGACTAGATTAATAGAAGAGGAAAATAAATACCTATGTAATCCTATTTTAGAAAAAGAAAGTGAATAAGATATCAATGAACTCCCTAAGAAAAAATCTCCATGGTCAAATGGATCTACAAGTGAATTCTACCAAACAGTTAAAGAACAGTTAATACCAATACTATCTAAATTATTTGGAAAAATAGGCAAAGGATTCCTGCAGATTTCTTTTATGACACAAATATTGTGCTTATGCCCAAACTAAGAAGAGCAAAAACAGAGAAAGAAAACTATAAACCAATACAACTAATGAATATTGTTGCAAAAATTTTAGATAAAATGCTAGCAAGGAAATTACAATGTTATATCATAAGAATCATTCACTGAGAGGAGGTGAGTTTTATGCTAGGAATTTAGGGATGGTTTAATATTAGGAAATTTATCAGTATCACTATATAAATAACAAAAACAACAGAAACCATATGATTATCTCAATAGACGCAGAAAAAGTTGTTTACAAAATACAACCAACACTCATTCCTATTAAAAACACTAGTGAGCATAGAAATAGAGCTTTCCTAAAAATGATAAATAGTATCTATTTAAAACCATCAGCAAGAATTTGGAACTATGCCCAAAGGGTGTTAAAAGATTGCCTGCCCTTTGATCCAAACATACCACTGCTGGGTCTATACTTTTATAGAGTTAGGTCCACAGGTCTATATTTTATAGTTAGATAAAGAAATAACAAAAATCATATGGAAGAACAATAGGTCAAGAATACCAAGGGAATCAATGACAAATCAATGAGGAAAAAAATGTTAAGAAAGGTGGCCTACAAGTATCAGCTCTCAGGCTGTATTACAAAGCAGTAATAATCAAAAGTATGTGGCTAAGAAATGCAGATTAAAATAACTCTCATACCTATCACATTGGTTAACATGACAGAAAAGAAAAATGATAAATATTGGAGGAGATATGGGAAAATTGGGACACTAATTCCTATTGGCAGAGCTTCAATCTGATCCAACAATTCAGCAGACCAATTTGGAACTATGCTCAAAGGACTCTAAAACTGCATAATGTATGAGGGTGAGTATTGATGGTGTGGGAGGTATTTATCAGGACCCCACCCACCCACCCAATAGTTATCAGTGGGCCAGAATAGCTATTCACTCACCCTTACCCCAGGGAAGACCTATGAGGGAATAAATCCAAAATGGTCTCCAAACTGGTAAAGCTATTGTGGAGATGTTGAAGGAAGGTGTTGGGGTTCAGTTGTGACCCTAGTGGGTTGGATCCAACCCTCAGAGGCAGTAATACTGAGACAAGCCTCCCCACTCCTAAGTTCAAGTCACTTTACCCTTCAAGATAGTGTTTGGTATTAGTCTTCTTCCCCTCAAAGTAATAGCCCCAAGCTACCACTAATAAACTAATAAAGATTTTTATAAGGATGAGGGAATTCAGGATAACAGGGTAAGAGTTATTTGTGGATTTTGAGGAAGGAGGAAACTGGGATAACTTTTCTATCAACCCCGCAACAAGAGAACAGTTCTGGTATCTTCTGTAGCTTGGACCCAGAAACTGACTCTCCCTCTACTCAGAATATCCTATCCTTAACACTAGCTAACAAACAGGGGAATAACTGAAAGGAAGGGGTACAAGTTGGATCAAGGAAGGGACCCCCAAGTGCCCGCTCCTTCCGGAGTCCAAGCACTATGGTCAATTATGGAGCACAACTCTCAGTTTCTTCTTCATTGGCAATGAAGTCAGTAGAAAGGTTTAGCTGTTGAAATCTCCAGATTTCCCTTGAATTTGGGGTTCAGAAGAGCTAAATTCCTGTCCAGATCCACCTGGCCACCCACAACCACCAACCCCAAGTCCACCCAAGAGCTTGAAAAATGACTTCTCCCGTAATTGGCAATTGGCAGTTGGAAGTTTAGAATCTTCACCAAACTCCCTCCTTCACTGGCCCCTCCCAAATAGAACCTCCTCTAGGTTCCATGAGGCCAGCTTCAACTTCAATTGCCTGCTCTCCTTGCAAAATTCAGTCCACACTTTTACAATATACCCTTTGGTCCATCGATACCATTACTAGGTCTGTATCACAAAGATAAAAAGAAAAGGGGATTGGGAACCTATTTGTAACAAAATATCTATTGCAGCTTTTTTGGTGGTAGCAAAGAATTAGAAATTGAAGGATTCAATGTCCAATTGAACCAAAATTAGAAGGAAAGAAATAAACTGGGAAAATTTTTCATACCGAAACTCTTTGACAAAGGTTAAATTTCCCAAATATATAAGGAACTAAGCCAAATTTTTTAAAAAAGTCAAGCCATCCCCCTCATTGACAAATGGTCAAGGGATACAAATAGGCATTTTTCAGGTAAAGAAATCAAAACTATCAATAAGCACATGAAAAAGTGTTCTAAATTTCTCCTGATTAGAGAAATACAAATCAAAACAACTCTAAGGTACCGCCTCATGCCTAGCAGATTGGCCAATATGACAGCAAAGGGAAATAATAAATGTTGGAAGAGATGTGGCAAAATTGGGATGCTAGTGCATTGCTAGTGGAGTTGTGAATTGATCCAACTATTCTGAAAAGCAATTTGGAATTATGCTCAAAGAATTTTAAAAGACTACAAACCCTTTGATTCAGCAATATCACTGCATGTATCCCAAAGAGATAATAAAAAAAAATACTTGTACAAAAATATTTATAGCCACACTCTTTGTGGAGGCAAAAAATTGGGAAATGAGGGGATTTGGGCTTTAAATGATCACTCTATTGCAAATGTCAATAATATAGAAATAGGTTTTGAACAATGATACATGTATAAACCAGTGGAACTGCTTGTCAGTCCCAGGAAGGGGGATGAAAGAAGGGAGGGAAAGAACATGAATCATGTAACCATGGAAAAATATTCTAAATAAATTAAATTTTAAAAAAGAAGAGAAAAAATGTTTAGTGTTTACATGCAATGGTAGAAAAATAAAACTCTATTATATTGTTTAACCATAAAAATCATATGTATTATGATATGGCTGTATTATACATTAAATTGTTGTAAATATTTTTTTAATTAAAAGCAAAAGAAAGAAGAAAAATTCAGAAAGAAAATTCTTGTAACATAACTTTTCATTGAAATCTTGATTGCACAATGTTCTCCAATTGAATTTCTAGCTTTTTGTTTTTATTCATTTATTCTTTTTCAATATTCCTCAGCTGTTCTTCCTTTCATCAATGAGACTAGTTTATGCTACAGGTGATCAATTTAAAACTCCTACCCCTGTCAAAATTAGTAGCCAATTTGCTGCCCACAGGAAAAATGAAAGGGTAGGGTGGGATGGAATCTTGCCAACAGAATGCCCCAGACAGGGTAGTGTCTGGAAGCACTGACTCAGTGATAAGGAAAGGAAATTTTTCAAGGATTTATTATGTTTAGAAGCCCTATGAATGAATTTTGAGTGTAGTCTCATCAGGTTTAAGGCTGCCAAGCAAGTGACATTCAGGATCGAGGAAGAATGATGGGGATTTGGCCTGGCTTGTTCCTCCTAGGAGATAAGGTGGATTTTCCCATGACTCTCTAGTTCATCTTTACAATGAATTAATATTTTTAAAGGCCAAACTTGTGGCTTCATTTTTCATTTTGACAGCTCTGGAGATGCAGATAGATTTTACATTGGATAGACTTTTTTTTTCCCTTTTTGTTTTGGATTCAGTTTCATTTTATTCCATTCCGACAGCACCTGCTTGCAATCCAATAAAATTCCATTTTTTTTAAGGCTGTATCAAGAAGAGAGGTTTTTATTACAATGGGAAGCTTTGCTAAGAGGCCAGTCAATGAGCATGCTGGCAGCAGGAGCTGCCTTTATACATACTCAGTATTTGCATGGTCATTATTTATTAATTTCATAGTGGACTGTTTCTCTCTCAGACACAAACTCCTGGAATTGGCTGTTGTTTTGGCTGCAGCTGGAACCAACAGAGTTTTCATAGTAGATGAGATTCTTTCAGAACATTTTTTCCCTAATTAGAGGAGAGACTTTTCCAGAAAAATTCTAACAACACTTTTCCATCTGGGCATTTTTGGGGCAGTGAAAAGGAAAACTTCCAACTTCTAGCTTTTATAGGAGTGGACTAGGTGGTCCTGAAGCTGGAGGATCAGTAGCTGGTATGTGAACAAAGGACTGGAAAGGAACATACTATAGAATGAGAGAGCACATCAACACTGTTGTCTAACACTGCCAGGCCCTGTTGCTCAATCATCTCAATTGTGTACAGTTCTTCATGATCTCTTTTTATTTGTTTATTTATTTATTTATTTATTTTTGGCGAAGATACTTAAGTGGTTTGCCATTCCCTTCTCTAGCTCTTTTTAGGATAATGACACTGAAGTCAACAGAGTGAGGTGACTTGCCCAGGGTTACATAGCTACTAAGTTATTTGCCCAAGGTCACACAGTGGATAAATGTCTGAAGCCAAATTTGAATTCAGGATGATGTGTCTTCCTGATTCTGAGCCCAGTGGTCTATCCACTGGACCACCCAACTGCCAGGACCTACGGAGATCTAATTAAGAACTGAAGAACAGACACCAAGAACGAATAAACAGTAAACCAAATTCACTCAGGACAAATGAGTGAGATGACTTTATCTTTTGGAAGTTGTCCACTCTTTTATTAGATTCAGTACAGTGAAAGCAGAAAGCAAGTTTTTATTTTTGTTTGACTGAGTCAATGGATACAAAGGGGAATTTACAAAAGGAAAACTATAAATTAAAAGGATAATGGTTCTAGAATCAGAGGACATGGGTTCAAACTTCCCCTTTAACCTGTAGAAACCTACACAAGTCATTTAGGCTCACTGGCCCAGTTTCCTCATTTGTGATATGGGCAGGGGATGGCAGAGGATGCTTGGCCATCTCTTAAAGTATCTTTGACCTTTAGTTTTATGACTTGCATGAAATAACCTCTGATATTTCTACTGCTTGATAATGTAGTAGCTAGAGCATTGGGTCTGGAGTCAGGAAGAATAGAGTTCAAACCAGCCTTTAGACACTTCACCTTCCTTGCTATGCAATCCTGGATAAATAACTTGACTTCTGTCTGCCTCAGTTTCTTCAACTATAAAAAGGGAATAACAATAGCACTTAATTTACAGAGTTGTGAGGACCAAATGAAACAATATTTGTTTATCACTTAGCACAGTACCTTGCATATAATCAGTACTTATAAATATTTACTTCCTTCCATTTACTAGTTTCTTGCCTGCCTCCATTCCTTCATTCCCCTTCCTTCCTCTGTTTCCTTCCTTTGATCGATCTGATACTCAATTCTCTTTTCTACAAAAACAAGGAGTTTGAACTATAGAAATCATCTATTCATCTATTTTCTTCTACCTCTAGATCTATAAGTCTAAGGTGCTATGATACAGGAAAAAAGGAAACAATCCAGGATAAAAAGAAAAGCCTAGAAGAGAATAAATTGAGTGCTTTGTGTCACCTTCACCAGGTATAAATCCACTGCATTTCTCAAAATATCCTTCTTTTCGTCATCTTCCCTCTCATGGGAGTCCCCATCTGAACAGTGAAGGGAAGATGAATTAAATGTCATCAAATGTCTTCAAAGACAAGAAGCTTTAGACATAGTGAATAAAGAGAAAAATGAAAGGGAAGGGTTGGTTTTTTAAAGCACATTTCTTTTTCCATCTCTGACAAGAATGAACATTTATTTCAGGTCAAAGAAAATCCCAAAGCAGGAGATGAATTAGCAAAAGAAAAAGTAATACTAAGTGGGGGAAGTCGTCACTGGCAGCACTGGAAGTTCCACCTATCCCCCTATGCATAGATGAGGATGTAACATGAGGGCATAAGCACAGCATTACTGTGATGAAACTGAAGAGATAAGCACATAAATGTCATAGTGTGTAGGCCTGTTATTCTCTGCTTGCCTTGAGAATCTTCCCTATTCCTGCGAGGATTAGCATGCAGAATTTAAGGGGAAAAGAGGAGACATAGAAATAATTTTCTTAATTTAAAAAAAAATCAAAAGACAGACATAATGGATTCTGGTACCTTAAGTTGCTAATATCTTCTCTGGAGAAATACTTTGTCCATATTTTGTTTTTAATTTTCTTTCTAAATGTTGTTTCTCCTTGATAAAACATAAGTTCCTTGAGGATAGATTTTGTTTCTTTCTTGTCTTTGTATCTCCAGTGCCTAACAGTACCTGGCACATAATATATGCTTTATGTAAGGACTTATTGGGTCAAAATTAATTAAGCTTGGGGGACAACTAGTGGCTTAGTGGATTGAGAATCAGTTCTAGATAAGGGACATCCTGGGTTCAAAGTTGACCTCAAACACTTCCTAGCTCTGTGACCCTGGGCAAGTCACTTAACTCCCATTGCATAGCGTTTATTGCTCTTCTGGCTTGGAACCAATACACAATATTGATCCTAAGATGAAAGGTAAGGTTTTTTAAAAAGAAAAAAGAAATAATTGAGGTGAAGGTCAAATAATACAGAGAATTTGAAAACCCAGCTACAACTGTATGCATTGTTCGGGTGATTCTTTTTTTTTTTTTTTACTCAATTCTTTATTTCTTGCCCTCCTCAACGAACTCTCCCTCCCAAATGAGTTTCAGAGATTTCCTAAATAATAAGGGGTCTCAAAGTACCTGAAAAGGAAGGTCCTCTAAAATATTTCTGAAAATGGCTAATCCAGCCTCAATTTGCAGATTACTAATGAAGGAGACTGAAAGGCAATCCATTCCTCTTTGGAATAACATTAATTTTTTTTTTAATTTTCTTAAGCAGGGGTATGTTAGAGCCAGTTTAAATTTCCTTTTGTGAGATGATTGTTAAAATTTCACTGTGAACATTAAAACCTTGGAAATAAGCATGCTATTAATCAAATCTTGATTTTTGTTTATTGTCTAGACCGGTGATGGGCAAACTTTTTAAAGAGGGGGCCAAAGGAAAAGAAATGCTCATTTGTCAGTCTATTTCTAAGGCATCTCTTTCAAAATTTTATTGTATCATATCCTACTCATTGTATTTGTCAGATTAGGAATAATGTTGTGCAGCAGGATAGAATATTTCAGGGGGCCGCATCTGGCCCGAGGGCCGTAGTTTGCCCATCACTGATCTAGACTTAAAAAAGAAACAGGGAATGCTAATAATGTAGATTAAATTTAGAGTATCTCTTATACATTTTTTGAGAGCCAGTTGTTAAAATATAGAACAGTATACTCTTATAAGAATTCTGACTTGCCCCTCTTCAACTTCTACCCATTGCCCATGGTTCTTCCTTCTTCCTTAAGGCAGGTCTTCAAATACTGGAAGACAACTATTATTCCCTACCTGATTTTCTCTTCTCCAGCTAACCATTGCTATTTCCTTCTCTTAATTCTCATAGAACATTAACTGCAGTTCTCTCAGCACCATGGATGCTCTTCTCTAGATGCCTCTAAGTTAATCAACATCCTTCCTAAATTATGGTGACCAGAACTGAACCCAATTCTCATCACTGCTCTAATAATTCAATTAATTCTCATGCTATCAATCATAAGGAATTGGGAGTGTTAGCCAGAGCCTGTAAACATGGGAGTGCCTATGGGAGGATGTGTGAATCTATGCACTTCTGTGCTTGTGAGTGTGCCAGAGTGCATGTTTGTGCACATAAAGGATACAGAACAATTAAATATGCTGCATTTTGCATCATGCCCTCAGCTCCTGATCTGGTCTACATAAGGTTTCATTACAATTTATAAAGATGCTTCATTTCATGGCAATAACAATGAAGGAGTGGGGCACAGGAGACAGCAGTCTCCAAGGATAGCGCAGGGGTTTGGTTGTTTTCCCTAATATTCATCTGTTCATATGGGAACTAGTAAGAAGTGAAAGATGGCTCATGTAGCTATTATCACAATTTGGCAAACAACTCAGGTATCAGGAAGTTATAGATTTGGAGTTTGAAGACATGACCTCAAGACTCAGCCCTGACACCCTGAGGCAAGTCGTTTTGTTCCCAGAACCTTAGTATCCAAATCTACCAAATGGGAAAAGTTGTTGCCTTACCCATCTCACAAAGTTGTTCACTGTGCATGACAAAATCCATTTGCATACTTTGAAATGCCATATGAATGTAAGCAACATGGTTCATACTATGACTGGGATCCCATGAGTCACAACAGCCCTACCAGTCCAAATACAAGGTTATCTATGTCACTTCTCCCTGAATTAGGCTCTTCACAATCCCTGGAAGTATCTTGTCCTTAAGTACTGAAAGATGTGTATTTTTGCCTCTCAGAAGGTTAGTAGTATCAGAAGGTTATTATCTCTGTATGTCCAAGACTCAGAGGGCAAGATGGCTACCCTCAGTCCTGAAACTCTCACAAATGCAATCTGACTGATGTATAGTTGTCAACAAAGTGTTTAAATCTTGTAAAATAAAAAGGATTGGGTAAGGAAGAAGGGCTCAGGAAAGTCCCTAAGCTAGCAGATCTATACTCCATCCACCAACTAAGGGCTTGCAGAAAGCCTGTCTTCTTTTTTCCAAGCTAGCTATCACCCTGACCTGACTATGCTTTTAACCCAGAATCCCTGTCCTAGCTTTAGTAATCTATAGCCACTCCAAGATAGTTTTTGAAATGGTGAATAGATCAATTTGGCTGAAGGAAACTTGATGACCAGGTGGTAGGGTCACCAAGGTTTGCAGGCTAAAGCCTACAAGGTATAAAAACAGTTCAGTTCAGGCTCAAGATGGGTTTCTTTCTTCAGAGTCTCACAGACAGATTTAAATGGATCAGGAACAAACATGAGTAACTCAGGAACAAACAAGAACCCAAATCAGGAACACACAGAAGGAACAACCAGCCGGATCAGAGGGAGAAAAAAGTCTTGCAGCTGGAAACTCCCCTAACAGCTCCAATTGCTTCCACTTCTTCCCCCAGGACTGGCAGTTAATTCCCAGAAGTCCATTCTCCAAGGTTTTGAGTCCAACCACCACTTCCCCCAGCTTCAGCTTCAAGTCTCTCCTTGATTCTATTCCCAGATTCTCTTAGAACCCTTCTCCTTTGCATTCCAGTCAAGATGTTCTATTTTTTACCCTGCATCTCTTTGCACTTTACCTTGTCTCATATTCCATTCTCACAGTACATAGTTTTGTACTGAAGCCAGTTAATATACAGGTCAGCTAGGTGGCACAGTGACTAGAGTATGTGACCTGGAGTTAGGAAGACCTAAGAGTAAATCTCTCCTGAGACATTTACTAGTTGTATGACTTTAGGCAAGTCACTTAACCCTATTAGCCTCAGTTTCATCATCTATAAAATGAGCTGGAGAAGGAAATGGCAAACCACTCCAATATCTTTGCCAAGTATCTTTTGGCATCTGGCAAGTGGCACAGCTAAAATTCCAAAAGAGTTCCTATTACTTCAAGTTTGAGATTATTTCCCCTATGTCCAAGAGCCTCCCCTGAATTTATGAAGGTATGTAAAGGATCTTTTGTAACCTTTGCTTTTTCCCTATATTCTCCACCCAATTAGCCTGTTCCATTGAGTCAATGGTTGAATAAGAGGACTCAGGCTATATTAATTTTATTATAACAGAAATAATGACCTCAAAATGGAGTCACAGAATTGAACATGATTGAAAATACTGAACAACAACATTTAATATACCATGACTATGTAGACATTTCTTACCAAAAAGAGTCAATAGACATCCTATACATATCTAAAGAGTATCAGATTTGGAATGAAAGGACACTGGTTCAAATCATCAAAAGACCAAAATTTTGAAACTGGAAGGACCTCAGACCTCTTTGAGTCTATCTTCCTTATTTTAAAATCAGGAACTGAGGCTCAGCAAGGTAAAGTTCCAAGCTCATAAAGGTAATAAACATTCTCTTCAGAATTTGAACATATAATCTACAATTTCAGAACCAGTATTCATCACATTATAACAAATCCCCAGTCTGCCACTTCTACCTGTACAGTCTTGGACAAATCACCTCAATTCTCCTGGCTCAATTTCCTCATCTATAAAATAAGATGCCTATATGATATAACCTCTAAGGACTTTGTCAGTTATTCTAAAATTCTATGAATGTCTCCAACAATTAGCTCTGGAAACTAAAGATTTAAAGAGAAGCCTATTTTTGATTATTATTATTATTTGGTTAGATAAACTATTTCAGAATGATGCATATCTCCAGCTTTACCCAATACAGGACTTCCCTAAATGTCCTTTTGAAAAAATAAATAAGTAAAAACATATCAGAATAAAAAGTGAAAAACAGAGCCTAAAAATCAATTCACCAGAAACTAAAGGGAACTAAGAAAAAAATACTTTTGAAGACTATGAAATTTCCATTTGGAAGTTCCTATTCCTCTATGTTAACAATATCTTGGTGCCTAAAAGAATTCATTTAGATAACTTGCTTTCAATTATTTTGTGAGACTAATTTCTTAGGATTGCCACTGGATTAGGGCCTATATTAAATGGGAAGAATATGATCACATCCTTCAGCAACATGAATATAAAATGATTATACAGTTAATTAACTTGCAATTCTTCTTTCTCTCACTCATTAATTCATCTGTCCATTCTGTATCAGACTTCTATACCAAATATGTTTTATACAGCTCTGTACTGTGGAAGCTAGTTCTCCTAAGAAATTTAAGAATGAAATCCTGCCTAGATAAGACCATAGTTCATGTGATCTTAATATGGAATATACTTATAAGGTCATTAAGATCTGTTTATTTATTTCACAAATATGGAAACTAAGTCTTGAAAGGATAGATATTTAAGATTACCTGATAAATAGCACAGCTGAAATTTCAACAGAGTTCCTTTTACTTCAAGGTTGGTAGTCTTTTCCCCTATATCCCAGAGCCTCCCTCAAAGTTATGAAACTATGTAAAGATCTTTTTTGTAGTCTTTGTCTTTTCCCAATATCCTCTTCCACATTCCCACATAACCTATTCCATTGAGCCCATGATGGAATGAGAGGACTCAGGCTATATTAACTTTGTTATGACAGAAACAATGATTCCAAAGAGACTCTACCATCTAAGAATCTTTTTCACATTTATTTTTTTATTTGATTTTCACCACAACCCCGATCATGATGAAGGTCAGGAGATATCCCCCTATTCTTAAGGACATTGGGGGTACAATGTTGGAATTTGATTCAGGAAGAACTATGACACTTGTAAGTTTGGTGTCCATAGATATTAAACTTCTATCAGTTTCTGTTTCCTTGCCTTCTTAAAATGGCAGCAAGGAGCCTACTTCAAAAGGTTGTCTTAAAGATTAAATGAGATAATACCTGAAAAGTACTTTACAAATCTTATAGAGCTATAGAAATATTAACTGTTTTGAATTAAGGATCCATGTGAGAACACAAGTCTTCCTGAATCCTGATCTTTCCATCGCAATCTACTACGAAGGGCAGATGAACAGTCCTAAAAATGATTTGGCAGCCCCCATACTAAAGGTACTAGTCCTCTTAGAAAACCCCATACACCCTAACTATGGTAAATGACAAAACTAGGATTTGAACCCAAGTCAAATGCCCAGCATTTTCACCCCTGAATGATACTATAGTTGCATAGCTACATTATAGCTGGTGAGGGAGAGATATGGAAGAGAACAATGGAGACGGGGACACAATAGCATCAGATAATGAAGAACTTCAAAGAGACTTCATAGGCAGAAAAAAGAGAGGCAATAGGAAATAGGATGAAAAAAAGAAACAAGAAACTGAGGCAAAAATAGAATAAGATCATAGAAAGCCTGGGAAAAGTGCTGATACTGTGGACTGGAGAATGGGTGACAGAGAAGAGGAGATGGAGAACAACTATTTACAGAAAAAGTTGTATTCCTTCAACATCTGGCATGTAAACTCCAAGTCCTCTGACTTTTAAATAGTCATGATTTGTTTTCTCAGTTCAACGGGTATAGTGGGATGGGGAGGGAGTCACAGTAGGAGGATGCAGCCCAGCAACACAGCTTGCAATTGTTGTCTTGCCTATGTTCCAGAGTGATGGATGAACCAGTTACAGACTTGACCATTACTTAATCATTACAGCAGGCACTGTTTTAAACAAAGCAGCATAAAAAATTGAGTATTGTAATATAGTTTCAGATGAGCAACCTGTAAGTTCCTGGAGATGAGCTGGAAAAGAGGAAGATGAAATTAATGTCCATTCTCCTCTGTATGTCCAAAACCCAGCACAGTGCTCTAAAGAAAATCAGTCCTCAATGAATGTTCCATGATTGTGAAAATAAAACATACTTCTGAACAACCTCTGACAAATGAAACCATTCCAACCACCCAAAGATAGCCTGAAGCATTCTAACATCCTTCCAAATTTGTCTTCTTGTTCTTCTTCACATTCACACTTCTCCCACACCTCCATATCCATACCTGGCCCAATCTGATATCCTCTATCCTGACTCCTCATTTTTTGCTGTCATCAGTCAAAGGAACAATACTCATTGATTTTATACAAATATATACACCCACATATATATGTGCATATACACATATATAATGTATATTCACACATGTATGTATATACATCTATGTGTATATAGAGAGATATTGATATATATATATATACCTAATCCAAGAACCAGTGTAAATTAAATTAAAAGGCCCTGCAAGGAACTCCAAAGTCTACCCTAAGATGTTGTAATATATGTTCATTATCAATTGTAAAGTAGATCCTCTAAATTGAAATTATTAGCCAAAGAAATCTATAGAAGTGAGGAAAGAGAATAAGCACGTAAACATTTACATAGTACCTACTATGTGCCTATCACTATTCTAAGTACTTTATAAATATTATTTTATTTGTGCCTCATAGCAATTCACAAAGTTAAGTCTGTTATTAACACTATTTTACAATTAAGGAAATTGAAGGAGAGTATAAATTATTTTTTCAGTGTTACATAGCTAATAACATCTGAGATCAAATTGAACTTAGGTCTTCCTGAGTCCAGGACCAACATTCTATCTACTATACCATCTAGTAGCTTGGATCTCTGTTGAGATCAATGTGGGAAATATTTATAATGTAAATGATTGTTACCAGTAGATCTATGGTATATGTCTTCTAGCTACAGAAAGGACAAATTTTTTAAATCATTCTTTGTACTCATATTTGCAGTAATTAATTGAGAGACCGTCACATGTTGGACATTTAATAAATGCTTGTTTATTGATTGGTTGATTGATTACTTCTCTAGTCATCATTCCAATTAAGCTCTTGGATAGCTGCTAGATGCTTGGCATCCTTAGATGTATACATGAAATGTTGGTATCATGCCCATTATTTTTCAGGAGGCAAAAAAGGGAGGCAAATGGTATAGCAACCAATAGATATCAGAGAATATGAGACTTATGCCAAGAGCAGTTGTTTGGGCATATCCTTGTGTTGAAACTGATTGGAACAGTCTCCTCTTCCTATACTATTAATATCAAAAAGACAAAAATAGTGAATTTTGGGTACTACCAGAGCCTACAGAATACTACTTTTCAAATCACTCAACAAATAATAGCTTTCCCACTAACCATAGTTTTAAAGATAAATGAATTTTATTACATTCTAATCTGGTTGAAAATATCAATTCCCCAATTTTTGGTTTTGTTGGCACTTTTATTTCATAGTGGATCTGTAATTCCATGGATGTGGAAACATCCTCCAATTAAAAAGGTAGCTTTGGGAGAGGTTTTATTTTGTTTTGTTTTGTTTCACCTAATGCCCTCTCATCTCATATACCCATAACCTAAACAGGGATCTATTCAAAATGCAAGAACATGTAGTCACAAATGTGGTAAATTATTTTAATTAGGATAAACATTTAAAAAAATCATATTTTCAAGATAAAAAGTGAATTCATGCCACTTTAATATCTGTGACTTTTTAATTACATAAAATTGATGCTACTGACTTGAAGTCTTTAAGGTATGTGCTTTGAATTAGTACATTATTTTTCCAACAGTAGGGATGTATTTGCCCTGATCTTATAAAATATATAATAGGTAGTGTGAAAAGAGATTTTTAACTCCATTTGTTTATTTGAACTTAATCAAGAACTTGGAGTGCCTCTCCTTTCAAATGTAGTCAGTCAGGTTCTTTAAGAACCATTTACTAGAAAAGGAAGTTTACACTTTCAAAGACTGGAAGTGGATCATGCAAGCACTGTCCCTCTGGACAGTGATAGACAAATTAAGTTACTATGATTGGTTCCTGAGATGTGACATAGGAGAACTGTTGGGTGGAGAAAAGTGCTTATAAGGTGAGACCCAACAGGAAGTCAGACACTATGATTTTGGACTCTGATTTTGGCTTCCTAATTTGGATTCTGGTGGACATTTGGATTCTGCACTTGATTCTGCATTGGTGGCTCTTACTAAAGAGACTACCACAATTCCTCATTGGAGATCGGGACCTGAGGGAGCATTTGTTGGAGTTGAACTGTATTCCCCCTAATTGGAAATTATAGAATATTTAGCTAGAGTAATATTTTCTACCTCCTTCCTATGTTACCCTGTCTTTACTAACTCTACTTTGCTGTAATAAAGCTACTAAAGCTACTAACAACTTCGTGACTTAAGAGTTAATTTTTATAAATGGTGACCACAACTTTTTATAACTCTTTAATTTGACCAAAACCCATTTTAACTCATACAGTAGTTATGTGGCAGAGTGGATAGAGTGCTAGGTCTGGAGTCAGATCAACTTCTGAAATTCAAATCTGCCTTTAGATACTATCTATTTCAGTCATAACTTAACCCTGTTTGCTTGAATTTCCTTATCTGTAAATGAAGCTGAAGAAAGAAATTGCAAGTAATTTTACTATCTTTACCACAAAAACTTTAAAAAGGTCATGAAGAGTTAGACATGACTAAAAAAGATTAGACAACAATAATAACCCATCATAACATATTGATAATTGAAGGATCTGCAGTTGTAATACTAAAGAAAATCCCTTTCACTAATGCAAATTGAAACTTTACTTTAGTTGAAAAGTCCTAGAGTCCCATATTATCTTATCATCATCACAAAGGATAGGCATAGGGATTAGACCTGCCATTTTATTGGTATAGTGTTTTCCCAGATGAAGAAACTTCTACCAATGTAAATCAGTACCTTCTCTGCAATTTATAATCTTAGTGGGATGTCTAGACAACTAAGAAGTTTAGAGACTTGCCCAAGCTTACACAGCCAGTAGGTGTCAGAGGCAGGTCTTGAACCCATGTCTTTCTGATTCCAAATCAATATCCCTATTTATTAAGCCAGTGATGGCAAACCCTTTAGAGATGGAGTGCCAGAGTCTACCCCCACCCCACTCCCCGGACCTAGTGCTGTGTCCACCCCAGAGACCACTTGCTGTGCTCCCCTCGCATGCTGTATATACCACCCCCCCTCCAATTACTCCACACAGGGGAGGGAGGAAGTGCTCCCATTGGGCTGCTGGATGGAGAGGCAGGTGAAACAAAGAATACACTCAGTAAGTAGAAAGGGAGGAGAAGGACCAGAGTGCTCTGCTCCCTTCCATCTATGCTGCCACCCACTTTATCCTTCTTTGCACTCCCACTGGGCTGTTGAACAGAGTAGTGGGGCAGGTGAAGAAAATATAAGCAGGTAGGTAGAAAGGGGGGGAGGGGAGCAGCTCCATCTAAGGCCTTTTGACTGTCTAGTAATGAACTTTGGTGTGGTGGCAGGGAAGGGTGGCCACATACTCACAGAGAGCTCTTTGTGTGCCATATTTGGCACTCATGCCATAGGCTTACCATCACTGCATTAGGCCATGCTACCTTATCATCAATACTACATATTTTATTAAGCTTAAATGACTCTACAATATATTTCAAGGATTATCTGATTTGGCCTTTATAACAATCCTAAGAAATAGCTACCATAGGTATTACTCTTCTCATTTTATCAATGAAATGACTGGCTTAGATAATAATAAGTAGTTTACCAAGGATCATACAGCAAATAGTGGCCAAAAAAAGATTCAAATTCAAGTTTCCATGATTTCCTATGACTTCTTTCCACTAAGCCAAGCTGTTTCTCATAAGTCAGGGTGGGTGAATGAGTCATAGGAGGAAGACTATGGCCATAAAGCAGGGGGAAAAAATGAATTGACTGGCATTGGGATAGGGATATGATTAAAATCCCAAATTTATCTAATGTTTATAAATAGGAACCCTAACAACAAATTCAAAAGAAGGGCACTGTTTATGGTTCTATAGCAAATTAATCTTCTCCAAAATAATGTTTGTGGGTCTCTATTTTCTGAAGAAAAAAGAACTGAACTATAACAAATTCATGAAAATGGTAAGAGTTATTTTTTCATGTTCATTTGTGTATTTGTATCCCCAGAAACTAGCATAAAGGTTGGAACATAGAAAGCTCTTAATAAAGACTTGTTGAATGATTGACTTTGGCCCAGGGATATGGTCACAAGGTCCATGGGTCTGCCAATGTTGATGTTGAGATGAAACTTAAATATTTTAGAGAAGAGGGAAAATGAGTGCTAAGAGTGTGCTGATCAAAAGAGAAGAATTTAAAGCAAAGGTAAATGAGAAAGCTGAAAGGAAGGACTTGAGTGCCAGAAACTTGTCTTAAGATTGCTGAGTAGGTGATCTCCGTATGTTCCAAACTTTCAGGCTAATTTAATAAATGTCTGCTAACAAATTATAGGGGACCCTGAAAAGTCAGAGGAGAGCTGATTACACCTGAAACTCATATGGAAAAGGACTCCAATTCTGCAGGGACCAGTGGAGCTGAGGAAAATAATTCAAACTGGAACAAAGTCAGGGAAGTAATATCAACCAATAAAAAGGAACAAAGTGCTAGGAAAGAAATCAGTAATTAGAAGAAAAGTGACATATGGAAAGCCTAGAAGAAATCAATAGGTTCTTTAAATATGTTCCAAGTAACATGGGATGGGATTCAAGCTTACCTATTGTCTCTCTCTCTCTGAAAGAGAGAGAGAAAGAGAGAAAGTAAGGATTAAAATTGGGGTTTTTGATTCAATAGTAGAGTTGTAAAGTAATATTGTGGTCATCAATTTTAAAATATTATAGCTTAAGTCAAAATGACTTTTAGCATCTTTTATTTACAAAGAGTTGGAATGAGTGAAAGTGGGAAATCTATATGAAGAGATAGATTCTTAACAAGTCTACCTGCCCTAAGAGCTTTTCCAGTGAAGTGAAGTCCAGTTCAGCACCCTCTCAGGAGGCTTCCTCATGTCTCGATCTCTGCATGGAGCCTTCAGCCAGAAATCCACTAGCGCATCCTCCTCTACAACCTGAGTCACTCAACCAGAAAGCCAACACAGGATCCAGAAAAGACTCTCCTCCAAAGCCAAGGCAGGAATCTCAGCCACTCACTCCAAAAGCCAAGAAAGGAATGGTCCAAGGCCATGCTCTCCAGCTAATATGATACCCCATTTTCCACATCATTTCCTGTTTCTTCCACTTTTTCACAGAAACCAATTTCAGTCTTTCAATTTGCTTAGTCCTACCCAGGACCAGGCATTCCCCTTTGGAGGTAAGAGTTTTTGACTTGTGAACTCTCCTATTTAAGTGTTAAGTAGGGGTGCTTTGAGTTCTTGATCAATTGAGTTAGAGGTTGATGATTGATTTCATCAAAATAGACAAAGATATATAATTCTAGATTCACAATCCCTCCAACGAATCATTTAACATAACTAGCTTACACCTCTAAAGATCTTCTAGCTAAAGGTGGATACTTTCTAGGAGGAAACTATAATAGTTGGAGATGAAAGGGAAATAGAAGAGAAAGAGCAAAAACAATATTTGCTAGGGCATTGACAAAAAGCCAACTGGGGGATTTTTTACATTCAGAATAAATGTATTCAATCCCCTTCAGTTTGACTCACTACATTCCAGAGTTTATTCTTGATCTTCTGATGCAGTGTGTAGTTTCTATAGGGTTTCTTTATGGCACTTTCTTCAAACAGTTCATTTTCTTGATGCAGGGAATTAACGAGCTTCTTTTTCTAAAATTTTCTCTCAAAATCTTTCAATCTTGGATTTCATGAAAATTATACAATCCCCCTGAGGAGGGTGTTGACCAACACCCAGATCAACTCAGAATACGTGGTTGAGTTATGAGGTATATGAGTCAAGGGTCAAAAGAAAAAATAAAAACATTAAAAAAATAGAAGAAAAAATAAATTTGGGGAGAAAAAAATTAAAATAAAGATATCAAAATCTATGTATATAAAAATTCTGAGTAAGCAAGAATGAACCCATAACAGGTTCTTGTATTAATAGCAAGACTCAATTAAAGTGGTTTATGTCCTACAAGCCTGGAGAACAATTGTAGCAATATAGCACTTACCCAATCGGTAGTCAGGACTTCAGAAAGTTGTCATACTTTAAAAGAGAAAAGGGACTAAATTTTGATGTAAAAGGGAATTATCATTCCGTGGTCTGATTTTACCTTCTATCAGGAACAGGGGAGCCAAAATGACAGCCTAACTAAGGTACTCGTCGGAATATGGCCCAGGGAAGACCTGTGTCTGATGAACGTCAAACAGCTACCACCTCAAACCTCAATCAAGTCCTCTGTCTTGGCACAGATCTCATTAATACCATAAGGATTGTTGGTCTCTTTGACCTTGTGCTTTGTCAGCACTGTACAATGGCTCTTTTGTGATCTTTTCTTCTGGAATCAGACACAATTATTAATCAAAGTCCCACAGTATTTTAACAATCAATGAAAGATTTCCATAGTCTAAAGCTTTTGGGTATGCATTGATATTAGAGCTAATAGATATTTTAAACTTATCCTTCAAAATCAAAAACATTAATATTGATTACATGTATTTCAAGTAAAAGAAATAAAGGAAAAATCAAATATTCTATTGAAAATAAAAAGAAAAGCACTAAATAAAAAAAATTCAAGAATTCAATGGATCAGCAAAAATAGGGTCCACTTGTCTATGGACTTTTATCTCCAATGCATGTGATAGGACACAGTCAATCAGTGTGGATAGAAGGCATTCATTTTATGTGAGCAATGAATCTAATAGCCCTTTTATCCAATTTTGATAGCTTTTGGAGTGGTTAACAATACTTGAAATGGACCTTCCCAGGCAGGCTGGGTTCCTCCAGTGTGCTGGAAGTTCTTTATGTATGTCTTGACTCCTGGGTTTAGGTAAAAAAGTGAGAAGTCTGTAGTCCCTCCTTGTACTGCAGCTCCGGATTCATGGAGTTCTCGCAATTTTATCTGTAAGCCCTGCATATAGGAAGCTATAGAAGTGTCCCCCACTAGTAATGATGTGTATGCAGAAGAAAATAGGCTTAGCCTTTATAGGGGGTTGTCCAAAAAGCATCTCAAATGGTAAGATGTATAGATGTCTCCTGGGCCTGCTTTGAAAATAAAATAGAATTAGAGGGAGAACTTCTGGCCATTTTATGTGAGTCTCAGTGCACACTTTTCCAATTATAGTTTTAAGATCTCTATTCATTCTCTCAACTTAGCCTGAGCTCTGGGGATGATATAGTACATGGAATTTGGGAGTGATTTCCAAACACGAATAAATTTGGGGCAGAACTGAATTGGTAAAATGAGTTCCTCTGTCTGAATCAATATATGCAGGCAGGCCAAAGGAAGGAATAATTTTATTCTTTTAAGAGTACCTTAGCAATAAAAGCTACTGTGGCTCGGGGGGCAGGAAACACTTTCAGACATCTGGTCAGCTGATCCACTATGACTAGACAAAATTTATTGATACAGTTAATCTGAAGATACTCAAAAGGTGTGTACCCCATTTCCTACATCATTTCCTGTCTCTCCCCCTTCTTCACAGAAACCAATTATAGTCTTTCAATTTCTTTAGTCCAACCCAAGGCTAGGCAGTCCCCTTTGGAGTTGAGAGTTTCTGACTTGTGAATTCTTACTTAAATGTTGAGTAGGGGTGCTTTGAGTTATTGACTGATTGAGTTAAAGGTTGCTGATTGATTTCATTTAAATAGACAAAGAGATAATTCTATCACATATATATATATTGCAAGATGTGTATATATATACATATATATACTGTAATATCATTTTTGCTATGCAAATTAGAGAACAGGATGAGTGACACTCAGCAGTTTAGAATTTTGAATCAATGTAGATTGCCATGAGCCACCAAGGAGAAGCACTTATTGGCAGGACTATTAAAGAGAGAAAATTGAATAAGAAATTCTCTCAACCCTGAGAAGGAACTTGGGGAGGTTGGTTGGGATTTGGGTAGGCCAAACCAAAGCAACTTAGGTTTCCTGCATCCTGTTCCAATTGCTATAACATCAATACTCAATCAATCTGGTTCTGGCCAAAGGGCCTGGGCTAGCCAGTTAGCAGCAGAGAGGACAAATCTATCCAGCTGACAGTCTCAAACCTGATTATCCTTAAGTGACAACACTTGATCATTAGTAGTTTTAGTCAAGCTTTCCTGACACCTCTTTCCTTCAACCCTGTTCTCTTCCCTAATTTTATTATTAAATTCTAAAGCATACTTAGGTGGATGTCATCTTTGTACTAAGGATCATTGATTATATCCTCAGAGGGTATCTAAGAGAAAGGGATTGATCAAACTAAGTTAAGTCACAGTCAGTAGCATCATCCATTCAGCTTTGAACCTAGGATAAGCAATCAAAGAAGGTGTGTGATCTAACCCAGCAGCTTCTTATCTGATCACTTATTCCTGGGACACTGTTGTGTTGGAGTTGAGTGTTTAGTTTAGTTTCAAATGTTTCTGTGGGGTCTTGGTGTTCACTACCACAATTTGGTGTTCACCTAGGAGTTCTCAATCTCACTCAGCTTGGGTCCTCAGAGGACCTTGGGCCATCTCTTTACCAGCTAACAATATCAACATAACAATACACACATCTTGCTTATAATTTAAGATCCTATCGCATTATAATCCATTTTTTGTTGTTATCATTTGAAGTAGTAGGATATCTGTGTTATGGGTGTGGTGATGGGGGCATATATGGCTGAAGTAGCTGAGGGGTACCCTGGGAAAAAAAGGAAAGATAAAAGCTGTCAATTATCAGAGATGTGGTCTTTGGGCAGGAAAAAATGCTACTTGATCCTCTAGGTGGTGTCAGTGTGTTGTCCAGAGGATAAAAGAGCAAGAACTAGAGGAAAGGAGACTTCTGTGCTTCTGAGGGTACGAAAGGAATTTTTATGATAAAAATATATTTCTTGCTTTGTCAGAGTCTGTGCCTTCCTGAAAATTGGCATTCTGGGAAAATATTGATTGAAGGTTAGCCCCTTCTAGGAAAGACACCTACAATTCTCACATACTTATTGAATTCAAGGCCATCATCCCCTACTAAGATACAGAGATGATTGTCCTAAACCATGGAAGTTGCCAATATAAATAAATAGATAACTATACTGCCAGTGAAAATAGAAGCATCAAGCTAAGAAATAAACCCACTAATATTTATGAACTGTATTTAAAGTTCACTTTTCTGCAGTAGAACATGGAAAGCTTGTAAACTTGTGTACAATCATTTTGAGGTAATTTCCATGCAATTAGAAAATTGTTAGATTTACAAATTAGCTCACCATGGTTCTCTAAGCATCAAACTCCAATGAGAACACTGTATAAACTTAATAATGTTCAATGAAAATCGACAGAACTGTAGGCAATCAGAGTTTGACAATGTGACCTTTTTCTGGTGATATTTCTGGTGGCAAAAATGACCTAGAAGAAGACATTTATACCATAGTATTTTCCCCTTTCTCTAATAATGAAGTCATTCCTGGAGAATTTTAAGACTATTTGTAAATTTCCAAAGCCAAAAAAGCAATAACTAAGTTGGAAAAGACTCAGCAAAAAGATCACCTCCTGCTTGCTTATTAGAATAAGGTAATTGGGTGATCAGAAAAAAGAAAACTATATAGTATAACCCAGTGATGGGTAAACTATGGCCCACAGGCCAGATGCAGCCCCTGAAATGTTCCATCTGGCCTAGTGACATTATTCCTAATCTGATGAATACAATGAATAGGATACAATACAATGAAACTTTGAAAGTTGCCTTAGAAACAGACTGACAGATGAGCATTTCCTTTCCTTTGGCCCCCTTTTTAAAAAGTTTGCCTATCACTGGTATAACCCAATCCAAAAGGTGTATATTAAGCACCTACTATAGATAAAACACTGTCAGGCACTAGAGAGAAAAAAAATGTTGGTGTCAGGGTGGGAGGAAAAAAAAGAAAGGGCTCATGTCATGCAAGAATTTATAAATTTACTTAGAGTTTGACCAAGGATTTTTATATTTTGATCATTTCTCTCTTCTGCTCAGCATCACATAGCTAGTGCCTGAGATCATATTCAAACTCAGGAGCCAGGTGGTTTCCATGGTGCCACCTACTGACTACAGTTAGCTAACATAGTCCAATATTGTTCATAAGGCACCCTCTTACTCGAGTGCTCCCCCGCCCCATTTTCTTTAGGTTAAAATACCAGTTTCTTGGTCAAGCTTGTAAAGTCTAATGATGTTTCACATTATTCCCTTTCATACTCTTTATTTTCTAAGCACTATATTAAGGAATTAAATGTATGTAAAAGTCTTTCCAAATCTTGAACCACTATATAATGGTAAGCTCTTTATCACTGTCATCATCATCATCATCACTATTACTATACTTATGAGCATTTTTATTGTATTATTACATATCACATGATATTATATTGCTATATTCTTTTCATCTTTTTTGATATGCCAGAAAAAATTCCAAGGGCAAGTGCCTCTACTTTATTTATTCTTTTTTTTTTTTAATATAATGTACGGCAAACTATTTCACCAAGATAAAAAGACTGTTTTTGCAATGGAATAAAAATATTAGTATGTTAGGTTATTTTCTGGAGTCTGACTGAGAGCATTTTGGTACAACTCCAAGAGCAGATAGGGCAGCAGGGATAACATATTTTTCCTGTTCCATCATAGTTTGATTTCTTCCTCTTGATCTATATATTTTGAAAGCTTTTTTATTCCATGTGCCTTGGAGATTGTAACTAATTCAGTCTGGTAGAAGTTACTATAACGGTCCTATTTCTTTTTCTTTTTGATCAGTGTTAGATCTGGCCAGTTGGTGGCATTACAATTCTGTATTAAAGAAAGAATATTCCTTGAAATAAACTAATGGATATCAAATCCCCATAACATAAGCACATGCCTGTATATACCATAGGATCATAACTCTTAGATTTCTTACCAATTTATATACTTTAAATAATCTTTCTAGTTTAGGGGTATTGTAAGTATTATAGATCCTTGATCCTAAGATATCTTGAGGCTTGCATTTGTGTAAAGGGAGTATATAGTTTTTAAAAGATAATGAGTTTCTGATGCATAATTCTAACTGCCTGATAATGTCTTTCTAGGCATATGGTAAATGCCATATGCTTATAACCTACAGTCATATGATACACAGTTTTTCCTATAACATTTCAGAATCTGCATTAATTAATAAATCTGAGTTCTTTTAAGAATAACCTTTCTATAAATTCTGTTGGCAATGGCCTGATTCTGAAGCTATCATAGAATTGTCTGTTTTTATAAACAAATCTGCATTGACTCAGTTTGACATCTCATTATTGACATGTGGTTGGTTGAGTTCATAATATCTATTATAGCTTTTCAATTTTATTAACTTTGTGGTTCCATGGGGTCTATCCAGAGATAAAGCATTTCCCCCTATATTCACAGATTAAACAGGATATACTTATCATCATCCCTTATTCTTTACTGCTTGGAGAAGTAAGGTCTGTTTATATTTAAATTATTTCTTTAAATTTCAACTTGTAAATTTTGTAAATTTCAAATTATTGAGATTATTTTATGAATAAAAATGATAATAATTCACTCTTCTATTGTGAAGATAGAATTAACTTTCCCCTTATCTATTTTTAATGAATCAAATCAAGAACTTAAAGTACCCCTATTTACCATTAAGTATGAGACTTCAAAAGTCACTTACTATAGTAAGTGACAACTCCAAAGGCCACTTTCCCCTCTCCACCCTTGGGCAGTGATAAGCAAATTGAAAGACTGCCATTGTTTTCTGTGAAGAAGAAGGAGTAACAGGAAATGACAGGAAGTGATGTGGAAAAGGGATATAAAAAGAGACCAACAGGGTCTAGCATTCAATCCCTTTCTGGCATTTGGAGAGATTGGTTCTGTGTATTCCTTTCCTGGTTTCTGGAGAGATTGGTTGCAGAGATTCCTGCTTTGGCTTTGGAGGAGGCTGTATTGGTGGAACCCTGAAGACACCACTGGGATTTCTGGCTTGGAGAGAGATTCTACCTTCTTGGCTCTGCAAGGAGACCCTCTCTGCTCACTGGCACTTCAGTGGGACACTCCCTTCAGCATGAGTTCTGTGGAGAGACTCTTTTCCTCCAGATCCTGCCCTGCTTGCTGGCGAGTGACTCAGACTTCCACATGGAGATTAGAACTTTGTCAGGGATCGAGCTGAATTTCTTTGGATCAGCACTTAAGGTAGGCTAGACAATTCTTTACCTCTGCCCCTCCTTCATTTCATATTTCAACTCTTTTTCTTCATCCTTATAAATAAAAGCTGCTAACAGTTGGTTTTTTTCTGACTTCAGTATAATATTTTTAATTCGGAGACCACAACATTGAATTTATATCTCTTATTTAGTCAAAACCCCAATTTAACCCTTACAATATGGTGGATATCTCATTTATTCACATCAATTTTTAATCCCCCTATATTTACAAATACTGCTTAGAAGAGTTATAAACCTTATTCTTTGGCTAACATTTCAATTTTTAGATAACACCTAGTAAAAAAAAAATCTTGATCATATGAGCTAATAAACAAACTTGGGGAAAATGTCTGTACAATATGCACAGAAGCTTTCTAGTGTCATTAATTCAATAGGTATCCAGCAAGGCCTAGTCTGCATTATAGACTTGAAGTGACATTATTTTTTAAGTGCAAATATCTGCCAGTTACAGAGCACACAAAAAGGTCTGTAGCCAATAAATGTCTAGTCTTTTTTTCAGGTTGATAAATGAAGATACAAAGACACAGGCAGCTAGCTGAATTCATTGTGTGGTGCATACCTGTAGAATCATTCTTTTTCCCAACCTTATACTCTGTAATTAGCATTAAACTGATGTTCTCTATAGTCCTCTGACAGAATATCAAGTCCTGGAAGTCAGGACTATTTCACTTTTGTCTTTGTATGCCTAGCACCTAACAGAGTAGTTTCCTTAAAAATGCTTACTGATTGAGTGATGTCCAGCTGTGCTAGAATTCTCTTCTGAGAGGAATAAACTTTGGTGATGAAAAGTAGTGAAGAATATGATTCTAATGGTTTCATGATATAACAGTATTTAAACATTTTCTCTTTGTATAGAAGACTAACCATGTCCTCACATGACAGGGATTTCATGGTTTCCAATATCTTTTCCTACTCCTATCACTGTATTATAATGACTCTCAGTACATTTTTTGGTCAATTAGCCTTTATAATGACTAAGATGGGGAAGAGTAATTGTTAAATAGCAAAGGTCCCAAAGTACTTTTAAATAAATAAGAGGACATGATCTGACAATATCCAAAAATTTTCTTTCCCCAGACATTTGCTCAAATTTCTATTATTTCACAATTTTGTTAGGCAAAAGGACATTGGGCCCTGCCACCATTATCATCCAGCCTTCTTTATGATTTTACTTGTGATAATACTTGTGATTTCATTAGTTTGTATATAACTTCCACCAACAAAATTTGAAATCCAATTTGTAAACTTAAAGGGTCTCAGAGTGCAGGCTGAGGTACTGAGACCTTAATCTATCTGACTTTGGTCACATACCTAGTGTCAGAGAATGGAATTTCTGACTAGAAGGATTTCTCCCAAATATCTCCATTATGGCTTACTCTTCTACTGTAGCATTTCTCAAATTAACTTTATTTTAGAAATATTTCAAAATAAATTTGAAATATATCAAAAGAGATCCAAAACGCTATCCTGATGGAAAGGGAGGAGTTCTGGAAATGTGTTCTGACAATGCTCTTGAAATACAGAGGTGGCAGAGAAAATTTGAAGCAAAATTAGGAGATGGAGGGACAAGGCTGTTCTCAAACAAAGAAATTATAGAATATAAATATTTTAAAACAGGCTTATTTAATGTTTCTAAAAATAAACTACAATTAGCATTGAATATTCTCCAAGGCACTGACTGGATCATTTTGGGAAATCCTATTTTACTGAATTGAAAAAGATGTACCTAGAAACATTGGTTTCAGTACAGAAATAAATCCAGTTAAAGATTAATTTTCAAAGATGTTCTATAATACAGATATAATAGAAAGGTGAGCTGTGTCACTAGTATAGCCTGGCTACATTGAGTACAGTTCTGGGAAAAACCTAACAGTTCTTGTGTCAATTTTATTCTCTATTTGGAGAACTTAGAATCATAGATTTAGAGTGAGAAGGATCTTTGAAGGCTGCCAACTT
This sequence comes from Gracilinanus agilis, assembly GCF_016433145.1. Lineage (NCBI taxonomy): Eukaryota > Metazoa > Chordata > Mammalia > Didelphimorphia > Didelphidae > Gracilinanus > Gracilinanus agilis. The sequence continues at coordinate 215,469,297 of NC_058131.1, forward strand.
CAAACTCTCTCATCTTATAATTGAGCAATTTGAAGCTCAGAATGGAGTAGGGATGCCTTGCTACCTAGTCACTTAGTAGAAGGACTAGGATTAGATTCCATCCAGGGCATTCATTCATTCAAAGTGCAATTATAAAGGACATAATAAATACGAGTCATTATATTATTCAGTGTGGAGTTATAAAAAGCAGAAATGAAAGAATCCTTACTTCAAAAAATGTATTTTCTTTTATTAGGACAAATAATGTGAACAGGTATAGCTAAATATTAATAAACTATATATCTCTATCACCATATCTATATCTAAGTCTCTCTACATCAATTCACATACATTTATCTGTAGTATACAGAAAAATGTATATATGTATGTAGAAAGACATTTTAGGGAGGAAGCAGTCTCTTGCAATAGGGAGCTCTGGATAGGCTTCATTTAAGAGATGGCACTTGAGCTGAACCGTGTAGGAACTCAGGGATTTTATGAAGTAGGGATAGGAAATGAGAGCATTCCAGATGTAAGAGACAACTTGTACAAAATCATGGAGGTGGGAAATGAAATACCATTTGTGATGAAAAAGTCAATAGGCATGTTTGACTAGAACATAGACTGCAAGAAGACAATGTGTATTAAGCTTAGAAAGATAGGCTGAAGCCAGATTTTATTAACGATGATATTAAAATGCCTAAAAAAGATTTTTTTTTATCTTGGAAATAAATGAGAACCACTAGAATATCTTGAACATGGGAATAACATATAAAAATCAGTGCTTTAGGAAAATCATTTTGGCAGTTGTGTGGAGAATGGGTTAGAGGGTAAAAGCCTCATGGCAGAAAGACAAAGATGTTATTTACAATAGTCTAAGAGAGAGGTGATAGGGACTTGAACAAGTGTAGTTGACATGTAAAATGAGATAAGGAGATAAGTATAAGTAATATTATGGAGATAAGACTAACAAGACATCACAACTGATTGCATATGTGTGGAAAGGAAAAAAATGAATAATCAAGAATAGCTCTGAGGTCACAAACATAATGCTTTAAGTGTGTTTATACTTCTTACAAACAGGCAAATTAGAAAGGGGGAAAGGTTTGGAGGAGTTATGATAATGAGTTATATTTTAGACATGTTGTGTTTAATATTCCTGCAGGTAATACAATTTTATTATTCAATAGGAAATTCATGGTGAGAATCTTGAGTTCAGAATTGAAACAAACTATGTAAGTGTATGAATGGAAATTTTCTATATGGAGATGATAGTTGAATCCAAGATATATGTAAGTATGTGTTAGTGTGAGTATAGAAATAGAGCTATAAAATATATATGTGTGTCTCCACAGAAAGAGAGACACAGAAACAGACAGTGTGAGAGAGAGAGAGAGGGAGAGAGATAAAGAGAGAGAGAGACAGAGAGAGAGAGAGAGAGAGAGAGAGAGAGACAGAGAGAGAGACAGAGAGACAGAGAGAGAGAGAGAGAGAGAGAGAGAGAGAGAGAGAGAGACAGAGAGACAGAGAGAGAGAGAGAGAGAGAGAAAGTGGAGAAGCCTTCTACCAGAGGATAATGCTTGAACCTAAGGGAACAGATGAGACTACTGGGTGAAAATATATACAGAGAAGAGTATTTAGGACAGAGTATTGGAGTAGATACACATATAGCATGGAACACACAGAAAATGATACAACCGAGAACAGAAAAAAGAAAAAAAAAAAAGACAGCCAAGAAGGTAGGGGGAGAATCAAGGAAGGGTAGTGTATTAAGAAACAATAGAACTGAGAATGTGTAGGAAGATATGGCAGTTAATTGTGTCAGATACTATAGTGAAGGTGAAATTAGATAAGATGAAGAAGAAACCAAGGGATTTTGGAATATATGTATGTAGATACACACATTCCACATTTCCAGGTTCCTGGTTTGTGTACTTGAACTGTTTAATATTGATTATATGAGAAAGAACTGTTTGCCTCAGAAAGCCCTCAATAACTAAAATAAGAAACCAAAGCTACAGTGATGTGACTTTCCTTAAATCTGATGGAAATCTAGATCACCTCCAGGGCTGAAGGACTTACCATCTTCCAGAAGTCTCAAGACCTCCATGTGCTAACTGTTGAATGAATTCTGGAAACATCAACTCCATCAAAGTTTGCCTTTAGATGAATACTAAACAACAGAATCCAATGAAGCTGTTCCAAAATTGTATTTGGAAGCTCTTAGTTTCTCTAGGTTTGGAATAAAGCAATATCCAGCAATAACTGCCTATCATTCCTAATCCCATTCTATACTGCACTACTTTTGAGTACTTAAAGTCACATGTTGACATGGTTGCCCTGGGTCTCAGATCTCTGAGCCTCTTCTTTGCTAGGATGTTGGTTCTCTTACTTCTAGGCACACTGGATCCTGGCTTCTAACTTTAAACAGTCTGTATTTTATCTGCCCTACTTTGACATTTGGGATCTTCAGCCAGGGGATCCACCTACAACCAAATTAGCTAGAATCCATGTAAAGAGCCATTCATTACTTCTAGTGATTAATGGGCCTCTTAGTCATTGGTAACTAGCTCCAACAATAAAAGGAATTAGACCAGAGCACAGATTCCATAATCATTGGCCTTCATTCAACAACTAGTAGATGGAAAAAGAGGGATGAATCTATAGAGGCATTCAAGGGGATGGAGAGAACAGTAATTTTCTACCAATTATAAAATGATACCACTGAAACTTTGACTGAAGGATATTGCTGGATAGAGAAGAGTATGCTTTGGTAAACCTGTATAAAAGTTCATTTAAATAGGATTAAAAACTCAAATTGAATTATATAAAATCAATAAAATCAAATTAAATGAATGCCAACCAAAACTCTAGAGTTTTACATGTTTGGATTGATATATTCAGATTAGCTTTGTGGCCCTGAGCAAATCATTTTATCCCTCTCAGCCTCATTTTCCTAATCTATAAAATAGAAATAATAATAGCACCTACCTCACAGGGATGTGAAGAACACATTAAATAACATAGGGAAAAGCAAGCCTTAAAGAGATAAATTAAGCTATTATTATTATTATTATTATTATTATTAACAAACTCTAAAGGTTCCAAAATAGAGTGACCAGAGTGCAGAGGGTTCTAGAATCTATGTCAGGTAAGTTCTAAGACCATTCAAAGACTTGAAAATGTTTTGCCTAATAAAAAATGGGTGGTGATGCATATGCACTATTTGAAATTCCCAGTGGTTATATTATTAGATAGCTACAAAGTATAGATAGAACTAGGGGCAATGAATGTTTATAACAATGAGATAGATTTTAACTGAATTAAAGAAAGTATTTTCTATTAGTAAGAATTATCAACCAATAGAACCAACTGCATTGAAAAATGATGAATTCCTCATCTTTTAAAACAGAAACTGTTTGGACAACTGTTAGGGTCATTGAAGAAACAATTTCTATGAGGCTAAGGAAGGTAAGGAAAAGTAGTCTAGTTCATCTCCAAGGTTCCTTCTAAATCCAAGATGTTATGGTACTATAAGGATTACAAATAGTACTTAAAAAAAGGTCATTCCTTTTATTTAATGCTAGGCAGTTCACAATAAACATTTGCTAGCTGTGAAAAGCTCCTTGTTTTATTCTCCTTTAAATTCTTTTTTTAGCACCATTTAACCAACCCAATTGTTGTTTAAATCCGGTGACTAAATTGCTTACTGTTCTTTAAAGAAAAAATTCAGAGATTTTTTTTCTCCCTCCTCTCCATTTACCCTTTCTCCTTTATCCTATGCATTTCCTACAAATAAATAGAATATAGACTTGGATTTTAAGGGTTTTTTAAAGTGCTCTTTTCTTTCCTCTTTTTCCCTGCCTTACTCAAATGGCCCCTATTTGTAGCTTGGAGTTCTCACAATGATTTATTTATGAGACTCTAGCACCATATGGGCTCTAAGAGAATTCTCTATAATGAGGTTGGACACTGCCCTATTTGTCTGCTCCATCACTGAAGATATTGAGGACATGATGTGACTGCCAACACTTGACATATTAGGTGCCAAAACATAAAGAAGTACCTTTAAAAAAAATCTGTGTTTTCTCATCAAGTAATAATTATATAAAGATGTACATTTTTCTATAGTGATTTATTTTGCTCCTGTTAAATCACAATAGGAACATACATTGCTCTCTGAAAGCATTAGAGATTTCAGAAAACTCAGAGGCTGCCAACCAGCCCTATACTGACATGAACACTTGAACAGAAGCAATTCAGCTTTGGAAAAATATAAGTTTCACTTTCTTTCATAAATGTTGCATGGGGGTTGAGATTGCTCTCTGACTAGATATAGATTAAAAATGTAAATTATTGAAAAGCCAAAAGACCCAAGGTTCACATTCTTTATTCCAAGTCCCTGACACAAATACTCAACATATATTGATGTAATTCAATTTATCAAACCTTTTTTGAGCACTTGCAGTGCTCAAGGCCCTTAGCTACACACCCATGGTAGGCAAAACATGAAGACAAAGTCTCATATTAAACAATATAAGATTCAACCACTAAAATCAGTAAAATGATGTGAGAGATAATAGGCTTTTCCACATAATGGTATTTCCATATAGCTAAGGTTTAACTGATGAAAAGTTTATACTTTAAACATTTACTAAAATTTTTTTAAAAAATTATTTCCCAAATATATATTATTTTCTTTAAAGGGAATAATAATAATAATAATAAGTATACTTTTTTGGAAGTAAGGTTTAGTGGAAGGAAAACTATCTGAAAAAAGATCACATCATAGACTTTGAACTGAAAAGATCCTTAGATTCCATTTAGATCAAATCCCAATTTTCAAAACAAAGAAAATGAGAATGAAACTAAGCAACTAGTGCAATATCACACAGGTAGGAAGTGATAGAAATAATCTTTGAATTCAGGTTCTTTGATTCCCAAAGGGCTGAATTCAGATCAATTCCTTCTTTTTGTTAACAATGTGATTACAGGAAAATAATTACCACTTTCTATGTATTATGTCCTCATTTGTTAAATGAGAATGCTTATATTAGAGATCAAATCTTGAATTCTTAGTGAATTTAAAGTAACTCCCTTCACCATTTTTTTAAAGATCCTAATTGAATGTTAAAAGTCCATAAGTGATGTTGAATACAGTTGATCTTCTCTGATATCAGAGCTATGAATTGCCTGAGGACTATTGCTATTTTGCAAAATAACAACATTCTCCACACCCAAATCCTGCCACTCTTCCCTGTAGCTGCTCCTCTCTAGCCTCCTCTAAGAACTTTCAATTATATGTAAAATATCTCATGTAAAGCTTTGCTAATCTGTGCCTTCCTTGAGACACTCTCCATATTGAAATATACTTAAGCCCTGTCTGCTCTGCCTCTCTTGGGCACTGCTGTACTCCAATACAGTGAGGTAACCCCTTGCCACAACTAAAAGACCCTTATTTTATTACTTCTTTGGTAATTCTCTTAAATTCTAGTTGACAGAGATTAGTGAACCATCCAAGCTCATGAACCTTCTGAATCTATCTATACAACCTAGTTTTAAAACCGCTGGATTGGATGATCTCAAAGGTTCCTTCCAGCTCTAAATCTAACAAATTCATATGAACATTTATAATTCTCTTGTGCTATAGATTCTACATCTAGTATAAACATGGATGCAAATGCAATTGATGACTGCCACAAGTCTTAGCAATCATCAACCCCAGGAGCATTCCTAGATATTGTTCTTTTTTTTTTAATGGTCCACAATATGAACTTTTCTTTTTGCCATTTTCCTTTTTCTCACAAACATGAATTGAAGAACATGCAGCCAAATGATCAACAAGTCAGTGAAATGAAACATAGAATCATTGCTTCTAAAGCCAAAGCAGCCTTCTACCAAATTGTTTTCTCTTAAACTGCAAAGTCAATTTCATTCTTTCTACGCATATGCTTTGACTTAATCCGAGAGTCATCTATGATTTCTATAATGTTAGCTAAGAAGGTATCTTCTTATTTCTTTTCCTTTCTCTCAACCCTATTGTTTACTGGTGTGAAGTACATATCTTAACCATTTCAAAACTCTGTGGTCAGATCCAATTATTCATTATCAAAAGAATATACTTCTTCTTCTGATATTATACTACTTCAGTTTTCTCCAAATCTTCTTCATTATATTTTATTTTTTATTTTGGTCAAGCCAGAAAGAAAAATATAGTAACATTTATGCAGTAAAATTTCATGATTGTATAATTTTCAAACAAAATAATACCTTCACTATTTTTCTCGTAAAAATAGCAAAATAGCTCCCTAGGGTCTGAAATGATTTTTCATTGAGAATACCAAAAAAATCTAAAATGAACCAGGAAAAAAAAATCACCCATCAATGCATTACCTTAATTTCTTTAAGTGGGTGATATGATGTATTGAAAGGTATGGGATGTTCCCATTGTCCAGTCATCAAAGGATTGATTTATGGTAGTCTTTAGCATCACATTAACATTTGTAACCCTTATTACCTTATTCAAATCAGTCTTCACTTTTTCAGTTACTCAGAGTACTGTAAGAAGTAACAGTGAAATTGGGAAGTTTTAACAGAGAAGAGGGTGACATTCCTGGAGTCAGGAAGGCTCATCTTCCTGAGTTCAAATCTGGTCTCTGACACTTATTAGCTGTGTGAATCTAAGCAAATCACTTAATTCTATTTACCTCATCTGTAAAATGAGTTGGAGAAGAAAACAGCAAACAACTCCAGTATCTTTGCCAAGAAACCCCAAATGAGGTCACAAAGAAGCAAATATACCTGAGACCATCGAACAAGAAATAACTGGGCCAAACGAAATAGACACAAGAGGAATCAATGGCAACACAATTTCAAAGGCTCCTTTTAGACAATTTTCAAGACATTTCCAAACAGAAATGTTTTTAAAATGAAAAATATTAATGAATGGCACTTCTTCCCTTCTGCCCAAAAAATAATATCTGATAAAACAATGACAACTCAAGCTCTGTATGCCAATTTTTCATCCCTACAATTTTTTTGTGAGAACAGCCTATTTATGTACTAAAGGTATTCTTGATAAAAACAAGAAAGGAAATGGAGAGAAATAGATAGACTTTCACAGATGATTTCCTATAGCATACTACCTCTTCACAGACACATAACTAACTGGAAGGTGTATAGAATATAAAATCTACCTTTGTTATTCATTCTTTTAAAAGCATATGAGTTGGTAGAAAAAATGCAACCTTAAAAACTCTCTTCAATCTCTCTGAATATATTAAAATCAATTTTTAAAACTTATAAATGATATCCACATATATAAACACACATTTACTTAGAAATAAGGGAAAGCTGTAACTCAGAGAAAGGCAGGCTCACTAGGAAATATACTACAATCATTTCAAGTTTTAATTGGACAAAGAAATTGACTCCTTTGTCCACTATTCCAGGAAACCTATATTGCAGACATTATTGATGAGCTTTGTTGTCTAAGAAATCAGGTTATATTCAAATGGAGAAATTATACAATGCTTTTAATGAACCTATTTTATTTCCTGTTAAAAAATAAAATAAAAGAAGTTAACGTACATATTTCAATCAGTTCGAGATTCATTTAAAGTTCCTACCAACTTGCTAGTATTGTCATCTTTTTCAGTTAACAATAATAAATAATTATATAAGGTTTTAGGTTTTGAAAGCACTTTACAAATACTGTCTCATTTGATCATCATAATAAACCTAAGAGTTAACTGCTATTAACACCTCCATTTTATACATAAGGAAATGTAATCAAAGCAAGGTAAGAGACTTTCCTATTGCCAAAATGTTTGAGTCTGTATCTGAAATTAGAACTTCCTGATTCCCCTTAAAGTCTGAATAAAATCATTCTCAGCCCTAGAGAACAGATTAAACATATTCCTAGGTATTATGGATGTAGTTCAATCAACACTAATGGAGAGAGTGCCCATATTGATGAGATCTCTGATTCATTGAAGAATCATAGTATAATAGGATGGCTTCTCTGCAACAATTATTCCAGTCCAAATGCAGTGCACTTAATTTTCTTCTCTCCTTCTGTCTTCCTATATTGCCTATCTTTGTGGTATAATGATATCCTCAGAGGCCTTCTTTAAAGTCTCTTACCACACCTTTTTCTTCCTACCTTCAAGACTTATTCTGTGTCCAGCTTTTCAACACTGGTTGACTTCCTCTTCTTAGAGATTATCAAAATATTGTTGTTTCATATTTACCACCCTGGACCCACTCCTGTGCATTCGGGTCACTTTATTCTAACTTTTTTTTCTCATTTCTCTTTTTCTTTTTCTTTTCCTGCCTCTTCTTCCATGTTCTTAGCTTATATACTAATATACTAAGTAGTTTGGCTTATGTAATTAGTATCAGCTAAGAAATGTTTTTCATCTAATCTGTGAACTGACCAATAACTCAATTATTTAATTGATCATCTAATCCAATGTCCTCATTTTTGTATACTTGACCCTTTTGTTCATCATAAATCTGTTTATTACCAACATCTCCAACCTTGCTCAAATCACTTTCTTCCACATCGGAACTCTATGTGTTTGAGGGAAGGCTGATGTTTTCTTCCCCTCTTTTGGTTGATTAAATTCTTTCTTCAACATCTTAATCCATTATGGTATTCCTAAAGTTCTGTTGACTATTTCAAGTATTCCTGCAGAGTACAAGTTTTGGCAATTCCATAAAATTGTAAAGCCTTTTCATGTGAACATAGTCATATATTTTTTGTCTTTTCTAAGGATCAACCTAGATTGTATGGAACATCTTGAGAAATTCAATACTGAAAGATTTACCACAAATGTGATCATTCTTTTAGTTATAAGTTGTAAATGTTTATCACAAATTCTCAAAGCCTTGAAATGATTCTGGTTTCAGTATTGTTCTACACTACAGACATAGTGAGTGAGAATTCTATAAGGCTGATTCCATAACATGATCCCAATATCATGGTACTTAACAATGACAGCTAGAAATAGGCTTACTTTTTTCTTATTAATTTAAGCAATGTATACAGCCACCTCATGTATGACTTTACATTTATGAAATATTTAAGCTGCTCAGAACTCACTTATAGTATTACAGGTCACATATTTAGAACTAGAAGAGACTTTAGGGATCATCTAATCCAAATGTCCTCATTTTATAGATGAGAAAATGGAAGGTAAAAGTAGTGAAATGATTTGTCCAGGGTCACAGAGGTGAAAGTAGCAGAATCAAGACTCAAATCCAGGTAATTGGATTCTAAATCCTCTTTTTTCCCCCTTCTACACAATTCTACCTCTTGCTTCTTTCCATAAGATAACTGGCAAATCTGGACCTCCAATACTGTATTGTGGAAACTGCTGCTTCTACAGAAAGCCCTCGAAATCCTACAATTTCAGATTCAGATGGATCCTGAGATCTCTTCTAATCTCCCATAAAGTGGTAAAGTTGTCCTGGACATATTCATTCATTACTAATGAATTCACTTCAAATGTTGTTGTTTAACTTGCTGGCAAACTAGCTTAACTATTTTGGGGATAATTACAGATAATTAGTCCACTACTTAGAGTATAGTCACTTCCTCCTCACTGGAAAACAGTAATTTGTACTTTCTCAGATAGACTCTTCTATTGCTACATCCTACCATATCAAAATTTTATCTCTTTTGTGCCTTAGCTATTGCTATCTAAGGGAACTGGAAGACAACTAAAATGATGGCTTAAGAACTGGGTTGTTTTATAACTTGTAACAAAGAAGGATAAAAATAAGAGATTGCTGATGGATGCAACTGTTCCAATCCCCAGTTCACTAATGTTCCCTTGACAACAGTCTATTCCCACCAGGTAGATATGGCTGAAGTTCAGGAAGACAAATAAGCATAAGAATAGCCTATAGAAGCATCCAGTTTTTCAGATCCATTTACTCCCAACAGTCCCTTAAGTAAGCAGTGACTATAGTATACTCTCTAATCTAACCCAATCAGCATTTATTAGACTTGTTACGTGCAATACACTTTGCTAGCCACTGGGGAAACAAAGTCAAAGCCAAAAACAGCCTTTGCCTTCAAAGACCTTATGTTATATGGCAGATGGAAACAGTTTAAAAAAAAAAAAAACATCTTGGTGAGGAGTGTCAAAGAAGGCTTCTTATTGATTCAAGCCAGGGAGCTGCCCCACTCAGGTGGAAAATCGAATACAGAACTTATGGAAAAACAGGTCAATTTGGACATAAAATAAATTTGTGAAGAAGAAAAACACAAAATAATCCGGGAAAGGAATCTAAAGTCAGATTGATAACGGCTTTAAATTACAAATTGAAGAGTTGCCTTTCATCCTTCTAACAATGAGGAGCCACTGAATATCCCTGAGAAGGGAGGGAGACATGATTGAATTGGTGCTTTGAAAAATTATTTATTTTCATATTTTGCCATATCTTTCCTTCTTCTCAAGACTCTTGAAGTATTTGTTTTGGAGATAATCTTCAAATGCACCAATTCAAACATGGCATCTCTCAAGAATCTCCATTTTTGTTGTTGGCAATTATGCAGAAGCTGGATTAAAGGGAAAAGAGTAGAAGCAGATGTTAAAAGACCTTTTACTAGAACAAGCAATAGGCTCTAAAGGACAAATGTTTTTGTTCAGTTGTTTTTATTTGTGTCCAACTCTTCATGATCCCATGTGGGGTTTTCTTGCCAGAGACAGTGGAGTGGTTTACCACTTCCTTCTTTTGCTCATTTTACAGATGACAAAATCGAGGATAAGTTGAGTGACTTGTCCAGGATCCAGCTACCGCATATCTAAGGTCACATTTGAATTCAAGAACATGAGTCTTCCTCACTCCAGGTCAGGCATTCTATGCATTGTGCCACTTAGCTGCCCCAAGGTCCAAATAGTATCCATTTAAGCAAACAAAAAGAGATGAAAGCAAGGCATGGGGTAGATTATTTTGATTTTTCAATGTTTCCTTTTGTTTCAGTATCATGACCATCTTACTTGCTCAAGATCTGATTTGCTTATACTCAAAATCCCTTAGAGTCTCCTTTTTGTGCTCACAGGTTCCATAACATGCCCAGCAGAACTTTACAAAGGATATAATCTTCCTCTCACAGTATACACCAAAGGCTCTAAATCTGACTCACAGAAGGTTGTGGGTATGAATAAACATCTATATAAGCAGTTACTATGCACCAATCACTGTGCCAAGTATTTTACAAATATCTCATTTCATCCCTACAACTCTGTAAAGTAGTGGCTGTTATTATTCCAATTTTACAGTTGAGGAAACTGAGGCAAATAGAAGTTAGATGATTTGCCCAGTATCTCATAACCAGGAAGGGTCTGAAGTCTTCCTGACTCCATATCCATTGCTCTATCCACTGTGCTACCAAATGTCTCAAAAACAAACAAACAGACAGACAAAAACAAACAAAAAAACTGTAGTTTCCAAACTTTCCCAAAGGGACAATCCTTAAAGGATGATTATTTGACAGACTTTAAATCAATCAATTAAACAAGCAATCAATCAGCAAGAAGATTCTAAGCATTTATTATATACAAGGTACTGTGATAGGTGCTAAGGAACCAAAGACAAAAATGAAACATTTACCAACTTTATGATGCATTCTAATAAAAGAGTTATTATGTTCAGAAACAAATATGTACACAAGATAAAAAGTAGGGGAGGGAGTACACTAACTGCTGGAGGGGGTGAAAGTGAGGAAAGGCTTTATGTGGAAGGTGATACATGTACAAGGTCAGAGGTATGAAGGAAACAAGGGACAGAGCTGAAGAGGTGAGGATCAAGTGAATTCCAGACATGAGAATCAGGCAGTGTAAAGGCAGGGAGATGAAAGATGGAATGTCTTATATCTTAAGAACCAAGGAGGCCAGTTTAGTGGAAACTTACGAGAATAAGAGAAGTCATGCACAATAAATATGGGGAAAACTCAGCTAGCTCAATCATACTGCCCCAGCCTTGGCCAAGGTTTCTAAATGAGATAATATATGCAAAGCAGTTTGGAAACCTCAAAGCTCTATATAAATGCCAGCTCTCATAATCCTCATCATTATTTAAACTCACTGATTGCTTGTTGGTCATAGAACTGTGTCTTATATAAAGACTACATTTTTTCCCCTTTTTTAAAAAAATAATTAAGATATCATACTGACAAAGAGTTTGCCCAGGACATGGCTAACTTCCAATAAACATATACAGAGAAGAGCATTTCTTTAATTCTTTATGGTATCTCTAGCACACAGGAGTCCGGGACTAATTTTCTGCTGGAAACAAGTTCACTCAATGTGGCCAAATATATTTGTAACTGTCAAGCATTTCTTCAATTGAGGAATCATCTACAGATGAGAGTCCATGCAGCTTACCATGGTTGCTGTGTCAGGAAGCCCTCCATTTCCTATAAACCAGTCACATCAGTCACATTACCTAATACTGTGATTTCTGAGCATGAGGAGGAAGGGAATTGACCTCTATGATATAAAAAAGCATTTGCCCAAAGTCCCTCCCTCTGTTCTCTAGCAGCTGGTGGTGAGGTGACAGGCAGCCATTCTTGGATTTCTGGGTTCTGCTAGGGTCAGCTAAATGCTGTGAATTCTATCTAACTTCCAGAATAAGAGTTACAGATAAAAATCAAGTCTTTTAGGAAAGAAATAGGAAACACAGAAACAAAGAGATATTGGCTCTGCAGAAGAGAGAAGAAATTAGCTTCTTTTCTTCCCTTGTAGAGATAGGGGTCCATTGGGGCAGAATCTCATATGTGATGTCAGGCAGTACCCTATTACTTCATTTTGCTTAACTATTTTCCTCTGTTGCATGGAACAACATATTTGTGGAGAGGGAGCTAGATTAGATGTAATGTCAAAACAGAAAGGCAACAATAAAATTTCTTTTCTAAAAAAGGAAATGAAGACAGACGAGTAAGGAAAGTGACATTAATACTGGCTTTATTTCTGTTTCATTTTTTCTTGCCCTGGTTATTGCAATGTGCCTTCATGTTATTAGATGTTCATCTTCTTTTTATTATTATTATTATTAATAGCATTTATTTCCAGGTATCTTAGTCCCTCCTTCCACCACCTCCCACAGCATAGAAGGCATCATCTGGCAAACAGATATGTACATTTAGATTATGTCTTTTGTATTTCCACTTTTCAATTCAATCTCTAGAGATGACCTTTCACAAGTCATTCTTCAAATATTAAATCTGTAGCTATATATAATGTTCTCTTGGTTCTATTTGTTTCATTCTTCATTTTCTCATGTAGTTCTTTCCAAGTTATTAAAAAAATTTAATTTGTTCATCATTTCTTATGGTGCAGTACTATTCCATCACAGTCGTATACACAATTGGTTTAGCCATTCCCCAACTGATGAACAAGTTCTTGATTTCCAGTTCTTTGCCACCACAAGGAGAGCCGCTATTAATATTTTGAAATATACAGGTTCTTTCCCTTTTCCTGTGATCTCCTTGGGAAATAGACCCAGCAATTCTATTGCTGGTCCTAAGGAAATACACACTTTTATAGCTCTCTGGGCATAATTCCAAGTTGCTCTCCAAAATGGTTGGATCAATTCACAGTTCTACCAAGAGTATATTAATGTTCCTACTTTTTCACATCCCCTCCAACATTTGTCATTTTGCTCTTTTGTCATTTTAGCCAGTCTGATGATAATACCACAGAGTCATTTTAGTTTGCCCTTTCCTAATCAGTAATGATTTAGAGCATTTTTTTCATGTACCTATATAGGCTTTGATTTCTTCATCTGGAAATTGTCTGTTCATATCTTTTGCCCATTTATCAGTTGGGTATATGGCTCTTATTCTCACACATTTCACAAAGTTCTTGACACATTTTAAATATGTGACCTCTATCTGTGAGACTATAAAAATTTTCCCCCAATTTTCTGCTTTCCTTCTAATCTTGGCAAAATTTATTTTATTTGTACAAAAACTTCTCAATTCAATGTACTCGGAATTATTCATTTTACACTTCACAATGCCCTCTGTCTCTTATTTATTGATAAATTTCTCTCCTATTCATAAATTTGATAGGTAATATGTTCCTTATTCTTTTAAATTCCTCATGGTATCTCCCTTAATGTTTATATCATGTATCCATTTAGATCTTAGTGAATAGTATAATATATTGGTCTATACCTATTTTCTTCTAAACTACTTTCCATTTGCCCCAGTGATTTTTACCAAATAGTGATTTCTTATCCCAGTGGCCTGGATCTATACTTTTGTGAAATACAAGGTTACTATAATATTTTACTACTGTTTCTTGTATCTTTACTGTCTCTTTCATCTTCTCTTAAGGCTTGGTCTTCAGTTGTCCAGTTTTCTTTCTTTTTATTCTGTCTATGCGACTTCATCTATCCTATGATTTTAAATGCTATCATTATGCAGATGCATCACAAATCAATATACACAGTCCAAAACTTTCCCCTGACCATAGCTCCTATATTATGATATGGCATTAGGAAATAGTCACTGACTACTTCACCTAATCCAATATCTGCCAATCTGTACCAGAGAGTTTCTAAGGTCAAATTCACCATCTTCCTATTTCTTTTGGTCGTATTGCAATCATTCTGTCATGTAGTCTCTATGGTGTTGTATACACAGTTTATTCATCATTCTTCTTCACATCCCTTCTACACTCAAATACAATATTCAGTCAATTCTTCTTCTATAACATCTCTTCCATTTTCCCATTCTTTATTCCATCCACTATTAGCCCCCATTTCTTCTCAACCTATTTAAACATCCTCTTAACTGGTGCTTCTGTCTCTCCTTTATCTTCTCACCAATCCATCCTCCACTGGTATCATCTAATTTCCTCACCAAAACAAAACAAAACAAAGCAAACCTTCACTTACAAGATATTTCTTACCAAATAAAGTTTAAACCCCTGACCCAGACATTCTCATCTCAGCATTTCTCTCTCTCTCTCTGTCTGTCTGTCTCTGTCTGTCTCTCTGTCTGTCTCTCTCTCTGTCTCTCTGTCTCTCTGTCTCTCTGTCTCTCT
>NC_058131.1:215504269-215528188 GCF_016433145.1 Gracilinanus agilis
AGAGAGAGAGAGAGAGAGAGAGAGAGAGAGAGAGAGAGAGAGAGAGAAGGGAAACAAGACTGGATTTGGTCCTCAGGCGTCCATTTTCTGACCATTACCAGGTAACAGATTTACAGGCTTAAATATTAAATTCTAGATGGATCTGTTAACCATTTGGAAGGCAATGATATTGTCACCTTCTTTGTTCTGGACTTTACATTTCTTTTAATTTAGTCAAAGACTGAATTCGCTTTTCTGATAGTCATATTGTTATGCTGACTTTTGAGTCAACTAAACTCCAGGTCATTTTTACACAAATTTCTGTATTGTATAATATGTACAATATATATCATATTGCCAGCTTTTGGGAGGAAGGGGAAGGAGTGGGAGGGTGGGAAAAATTATTTTTTTTTAATTTATTAGTTTCTTGTTGAGTAGGAACATTTTGAAAAGAAGTGGGATTAATGATAATCATGACAAAAAAAAGAAAGGAAGAAAAGAACCTTGATGAATCATTTAAAAATATAAATAAGAAAGCAAAAGAAAATGCAGAATGAGTCCCAGAAAAGCAAAACAGAGTTGGTAACCAATGTTACCATGTTACATTTGAAATACATGTATATTTTAAAAGCTGTATGAAATACAATTCACAATTTCAAATGTGATCCTCTTTTTCTGTTCTTTGTGGTAATGTTGTTTGTTAATGCTTAGCAAATCCATAGTAATAAAAGAGAAAATTAAAAAAAATATATCTTTTAAATTTCTGTTGACGTATCTCTTAGCCTGCATTTATAAAATTTTTTGGACCCTGGATATTTCTGTTGAATTTTATTTGCTTTGTCCCACTGTTCAAATGTGAAAATGTCTTGGTAGTTCCCAGTTCTGTCATACAAAATTTTCTCTTCAAACTACTGAACTCTAACTTGTTGATTTTCTCTTCAAGTTGCTGATTTACAAAGTCTAACCAATTGTTTTTTTCCTTTTCTAATCTCAAAGAGTACTTCATACCTCCATTAAGAAAACTGAAAGGAATGCATTAAAAAAATGATAGATATCAAATAAGTGAAACAACAAATGTCTATTGAATGAATGAATGTGGAGAAAAAGTTTTAGTATAGAAACTCATGGCCCACCATTAGAAACTTCCTTAAATGTGATGTGATTCTGTTAACTAAGAGTCTCTGATCATTCTTGTTCTACTAACTATAAATTCCTCTAAATGCACTATAGGTCCAGCCCCTATTTCACCATATATTTACAAAGATATCATTAACAGTTTTCTCTTTTCATCATTCTCCTAAACATTCTCTCCAATCTTAACTCTTAAACACAATTCTACCTTCTAATATCATCAAATTTTCTCTTTCTATCTGACTGTCTCTGTGTCTGTCCATCTGCTGTCTATCTCTTTAATTTTGATAGGTTGTCAAAATGACAATTCAGGGCAATTCTTATTGCAGTCAAAACCCTGGAGAGATAGAAGCTTAGTGAGCTAAAAAACAGACAAACAAACAAACAATATTCTTTGGAATGAATGAGGTCCTTGAGAATGCATATAGAGAGGAACTAAATTGGCATTTCTTAATATAAAAAAAAATTAACCAATTTAAACTTTGTCACTAGAATTATAATGTCTGACTATTTTGATTAATGCATTCAATGTCATCATTGAGACATATTGTTCCTACAAACACATTTCCATAGAGGGATAAATTCATTTTCTTTTTCCCAAATCTACCTCTCCTCCTCCTCACTGGCCTAATTCTGTTGATAGTGCCATGACATTCCCAGATTTGAAACCTCAGTGACATTATTTTCTTGACTCTTTCCTTTTCCTTTACCCACTGTCAGCATCAATAATTTTCAGATCAGGTTAATTTTATCTCCATGATATATTTTGTATTTGTACCCTTCTTTCTACTCATATTGCCCTCATCCTGGATTAGACCCCTGTCAACTCTTACCTCTACTAGTTATAGTTTACCAATTAATCTCTTTTCCTTTATTTAGGCTTTCCTTTTTTCTTCACAGAGAAGATAAAATAATCTCCCCAAAGAACCAATCTTTCTATACAATCCCTCTGCTCAAAAATCATTAATAGGGAGTAGCTAGGTGGCTCAGTGGATTTAGAGCTAGGCCTAGAGCTGTGAGGTCCTAGGTTCAAATCTGACCTCAGACACTAGCTATGTGACCCTGGAAAAGTCACTTACTTCCCATTGCCTTTACCGCTATTCTGCCTTGAAATCAATACATAGTATTTATTCTAAAATTGAAAGTCATGGTTTAAAAAAAATCTTTAATAGCTTCTTATTGTTTCTGTGTTACTCCTAAAATAAAACATGTTCTTAATCTGGCTTCCATGAATTTAAAAAAATGTTTTTCAAAAAATTTTGGCCCAATATAGTATTTTCTTTATAATTCAATTTTTTTAAATGGAATGAAAAAAAAATTCCACTAAAGTGTACACAAGTTTCACCCAGAGGGTAAAAGGGGGTCCATGACATGTGCAAAAAAGTTTAAGAATCTCCCCATTAGCCTATTGATTAAAGCTCATCAGAGTCTACTTCCAACCTATCTTTTCTGAGTTATCTTACATTTCTCCTTTTGCTACAATTTTTATTCCAACCACAGTGGACTACCAGCTGTGTCCTGAATTCATTACACCATGTGCTTCTGCATGACTATCACCAGTTCCTGAAATGAACCCCATTCTCATCTCTACATCTTTGAACTGTAAACTTCCTCTGAGGTTCACCTACTAAATGAACCCCTCCAAACTCCAAATTCTGAGAACACTTTTTCTCTCCTCCAATATTCCCAGAACACCTTTTCTGACCATCTCCTTTGCCACTAATCTCTCCTCAATTTTTCAAATTTATCTATAGACAAGACATATTTTACTTGGTCAAATAAGAACTTCTCCAAGAGAGCCCTTTCTCCTGTGGCCCAAGAGTGCCTTGTGTGGTATCAACACTTAGCTACTGTTTATTCACTTGAATTCACAAATGTATGCTCATAATGGGAGATGGGGCAATGAAATATGTCTAGGAAGAGAAACCTGAAAGCCCAGAAACAAATTCACTCATAAACAATCCAAGGTATTCTCTAGCTCTGATTTTCAGGAAGCTAAGGCCACTGTCTCCTCCACATGACTGATTTTCTCTGAGCTGCTTGGCATATCTCCATTATGGTCTTTTGAATATGTAAAGACACAGCAGGTAATTTAAGGCTGTTGCAAATGCCTCTGACAGGATATGTGGTATATATTCAACTTGTTTAGGAAACATCTTAATGACAAGCCCAACAGTTTATAGCGGACAGAGATTTGTATTTTTATAGCAGAGTACCAGCCACATCATTATTTTGGTTATAACTAGGAAAGAGGAAAAGGCCACACTCACTGAGACCACGGAATTAAATTCCTCCAAAGGCAACATAGAAATTGGCATACCTTCCACTGTAGTTGTTGTGATGCAGAATAACACTCTAATAATCATGGTAGGAAATACACTGAAATCTAGGATAATGGTCAGATCAGATAATGCACAAGGTACAGCCCTGGGACAAAAATGATTTTGAGTGGATTAGATTCAATATTATTTGAGCTCACAGTAACCTGTCTAGCATACAGAGGTTTTCAGCCATTCAGTGTCCTGGCATTATATACTAGTTAGATGTAGATAGCTATATCTTCAGGTAAAATTCTTTCCTCCAGCACTCTTTCTTGGTGAGGTGATGAGACCTGAGAAATATGAGTCAGATAGGTAATGTACCACTGACCTTTAACATAAAACTATGGCTTCTTAGAGATGGAAGAGACATTTAGCATCATCTAATACAATCCTCACTGCAACAGAATTTTCCAGTACCTCATTTCTGACAAATGGTTATTCAGCTTCCACTTAAAATCTTCATATATGGGAAATCTACTGGCCTGATGAGATAAAAATATTTTTTTTGGACCTGCCTGATAGTTAAGAGGTGCTTCCTGATCTTGACCCCAAAATTGGATTTTCTAAAATTTCCACTTGTTGCTTTTCTTACTGTTCTTTAGAGCCAAGAAGAACAAGGCAAACCCCTTTTCTACAAACTAACAATAAGTTAGCCTTGTAACCTAATGATGACTCATGCACATCTATCCATTGGATTAGCCATAGAGCCAGTCATTCCAACTGTTTCTGTCTATTAAAACATTCCAAGACATCTAATTTAATGTTGTTATCTAATTTAATTTGTCTAATTGAATGTATATTATATTTTAGGTTATTTTGTGTGTGCTTAAGTATGTGTTCCAATTATTTCATCAAATGAGATCTATAAATCATTTACCATAGTGTCTAGCACATAATAGGTACTAAATAAATGTTTGCTTTTTTTTCTTTCCCCTTAATCAAACATGTGACCTCCTTTAGCCTCAGAGGAAAGTATTGATTCCAAAAAGTTAAAGGTGTTTCATCCTTAAAGTGTAAAAAGTTCTCCAGGCTTCATCTATTGAACTAGTCATAATCAATAAAATATAGTTCGATCTAATCTGAGCCTTTTGCTTTGAACATTGGGAAACTGGGAAACAAAAGACATAATGGTGATCAAACTGAAATTTAGTTAAAACAAATGAACAATAATCTAGCAATTGAGCCAAGAGAACTTCTTTCTCTCTTTCTCTCTTTCTCTCTTTCTCTCTTTCTCTCTTTCTCTCTTTCTTTCTTTCTTTCTTTCTTTCTTTCTTTCTTTCTTTCTTTCTTTCTTTCTTTCTTTCTTTCTTTCTTTCTTTCTTTCTTTCTAAAACCTTTACCTTCAGTCTCAGAGTCACTTCTGTGTTTTGGCTCCAAAGCAGAAGAGTGGTAAAAGCTAGGCAATGGGAGTTAAGTGACTTGTCCAGGGTCACACAGCTGGGAAGTGTCTGAGGCCAGATCTGAACCTAGGACCTCCCATCTCTAGGCCTCACTCTCAATCCACTGAGCCACCCAGCTGCCCCCCAAAAGAATTTCTAATTTGGGGTCAACCATTGGTATTGTAGCTATGCTACCATTCCCTGTCTTATTCTGATCTTCACTATATACCTATTAGAGAAACGAAAAATATAATTGGCAGAAAATAGACAGAAGATTTGATTTTAAGTCTTATCTTTCTGGATTAGATATGTGACCCTTGGTAAATCATTTAGTATCTTAGTGTCCATAGGGAACTCTCTAAGTTACAGATGAAATTCTGATCTGCACCAATGGAGGAAATTTCTATTCCTGGATTTCCCTACCCTGAAAACATCATGGATTCTGATGGCATTTGGTAGAAGTGAGATGGAAGGGGAGGGGGTAATGATTTAGCTTTTGAAATGTCTTGAATGGCAGTCCAATAGTGTATAGATAGATGTCCTTGAGGTCAAGAGACTTGTATTCAAGTCTCTCTGATATGCACTAGTTGTGTGACCTCTATATACAAACCATCTCAATGTCCCAGACAATTCTTTAAGAGTCTGAAGTAGAAGCTGTGAAGATAGAATTAACTCCCCCTTTGTCTATTTTGAGTTAATCAAATCAAGAACTTGAAGCACCCCTACTTAGCACTTGGTAGGTCACTAGGTGGGAGAGTTCACAAGTCAATTACTAGCTCACACCTCCAAAGGCCATAAGCACTTCCCTCACCCCTTCCACCTCCACCCCCCACCCATTGTGATGTTCAGCCATGTGGACTCCTGACTGAAGACACCACTGGGACTTCCACATGGAGATGGAGACTTGAGGAAGCCCCTGCCAGGGGCTGAGCTGGACTTCACTGGAGCAGCACTTAGGGCAGTAGGCTAGACAAGGCTCTGTCTCTGTTCTACATTTCCTACTTTCAATATCTCTATCTTGTTGTAAATAAAAGCTATTAAGAGTCGTTTTTGACTTAAGTGCTAATATTTTATAAATGGCAACCACAATCTCATTTTTATAGCTCTCATATTGAGTCAAACTTAATTTAGTTCTTACAAAGGTCAATTGCTAATCTGAATACAAAGGGAATTTCTTCAATGGATTTTTCCTATGAGGAGTAGCTGGGTAACTCAGTATATTGAGAATCAGACTTAGAAATGAATGATCCTAGGGTCAAATTGACCTCAGACAATTCCTAGCTATGTGATCCTAGGCAAGTCACTTAACTCCTATTGCCTAACCCTTATAGCAATTCTGCCTTGGAACCAATACACAGTATTCATTCTAAGGCAGAAGATAAGGGTTTAGAAGAAAAAAAAGAAAGAAAAGAAAGTTTCCTATGATATCATGAAATCATATGTCCACCTCCCCTATGTATTGCCTATGAAAACCCTCAATCCAAATATCCTTCAAGAAAGGCAAAATTCCATATAAAATAATCCCACATAAACCAGGAGCATAGTTACATATTATAACAAAACACAGCAGAAAGAGATAAAAAGAGCAATTCCATTTAAAATAACTGTAGACCATATAAAATACTTGGGAATCTATCTGCCAAGATATACTGGTGAATTATATGAATACAATTACCAAGCATTTTTTCATACAAATAAATAAATAATTAAATAATTGGAGATATATTAATTGCTTGAGTAGGTTGAGCCAATGTAGTAAAAATGCTAATTCAACCTAAACCAATTTGCCATTCAGTGCCACACTAATGAAACTACCAAGAATTATTTTTATTGAAATAGGAAAAATATTCATCTGGAAAAATGAAAGGTAAAGAATATCAAGGGGATCATTGAAAAAAAAAACATGAAGGAAGGTAGACTAGTATCAGATTTTAAACTACATTACAAAATTTTAATCCTTAAAACAACCTGATATTGGCTAAGGAATAGAGGGGATGATCAACAGAATCTATTAAGCTGAAAATATGCTGTGGTAAATGACCAAAGTAATCTAATTTGATACATCATAAAAAAAAAAACCAGGCTTTGTGAATAAAATTTCACTATTTGAAAAAAAACAGCTAGGAAAATTAGAAAGAAGTCTGGCAGAAAGTAGGAATAGGCCAAAATATCCCATCATATTCCAAGATAATGTTAAATTGGACACATGATTAAGATATTATGGATGGTATCATAAGCACCTAATAAGAGCATGGAAAAACATATGTCAGATCTATGGATAAGAGAAGAATTTATGACCAAAGTATAGCTAGAGAAGATCATGGGAAGTAAAAAAAAAATAATTTTGATTACATGATATTAAAAAGGTTTTGAACTAATAAAAACAGTGCAATTAAAGTAGAAGAAAAGGAAGATACTAGGAAAAATATAAGAAGTTTTCAACCACACCAATGCAACTATCAATAATATGTAAATAAGTCTTGATTGATGACACATGTTAAAACCAGTGGAAATGTGCTTTGGATATGGGGGGTGGTGTTGAAGGGGGGGTGAAGGGGAAAATAAAAACATGAATCCTGTAACCATGGAAAATTTTTCTAAAAAAATAAAATATTTAAATCTTTTTAAAAATATATAAGAAGTTTCCCTGATAAAGGACACACACACACACACACACACACACACACACACACACACACACATATATATATATAACAGCCACATTTTAAAAAATAAAAGTCATTCCTCAATAGATAAGCCATTAAAGGACATGAACAAGTGCTTTTCAGAAATCTAAACTATTGATAGTCATGAAAAAATGCTCTAAATGAAAACTGATCAGAGGCATGCGAATTAAAACAATTCTGAAGTACTACTTCATACTTATTAGATTGGCTAGAGAAAGATAATAACAAATTCCAGAGGGTATGTGGAAAAATAGACACTAATGTACTCTTAGTAGAGGTGTATTAGTCCAACCATTCTGGAAAATAATTTGGGAGATATTTCATAGCCCAAAAAGCTATAAAACTCTGAACTAATAATTCCACAAACAGTTCTATATCCCCAAAAGATAAATGAAAAAGGAAGGTTATAGATATGTATAAGAGATATTTACGGTGATTCTTTTCATAGTTGAAAATAACTAGAAATTGAAAGGATGTTTATCAATTGAGGAATTACTATGAATTGTGATGTGAATTATGATAGAATAGTTTTATGTTAAGAAATAATAGGGAGATGGTTTCAGGAAAAACCAGAAGGCCATTAACTAGTCCAAAGTGAATTGAGTAAAACTAGGAGAATACTGTACACAGTGAGTGTAACAAAGATCAACTGTGAATGATCAATACAATGCTCTGAGAGTTCTAAAGGACTCATGATGAAAAATTTATCCATCTCTAAAGAAAGAATTAATGAACTCAATGCAGATTAAACTACTTTCTTTCAGTTTGTCTTGTTTTTTTACTTTGTTTTTCTTGGGGGGATTTTTGGGGGGGGCAACTTGGCTAATATGGAAATATGTTTTGCATGACTTCACATATAAAATGGGTATCATATTCTTGGCTTCATAATTTGTAGTAGAGTGACTGGAGAAGGTAGAGATTTTAAACTCAAAATTTTAAAAATAAATGCAAAAAGTAATAAAAATTTAAAAGAAAGGCACATTTCACTGGAGGATACTGCGACATTGCTTTACTTCTTTCCATGGAGCCTGTCTTTAACAGATAGTGGTACTAGCTTTTCTTCTACTTGGTATTCAGTTGTGTGCTGATGAACTCTTTAACAATTGTCTTCCCCCCTCAAAAGTATTCACTGTATATTTTTAAAATTTAATCTGTATTGCTTACAATTTCTCCATTATATTTTTAAATTCTAGAAAATGAACAAAACAATAAATCAAGCTGTATCATTTGCATATTTCTAAGGTGTAAATGCTCATGCTGAAAATTTTACTATTGGCTTTCAAGCAGGTCAAGTTATCTCTAACATAACACTGCTTGTAGCAAGCCTTTATTTTTAAGACATTTAAATCCACTACTAATATATAATAAATCATGGATCTCAACAGTATTGTAACAGATGGAACCCATTTACCCAATCATTGAGAAGCAGTGATCTGGCTTCCTCCAAGCATTTCCTCTAATTTGTCCCTGGCCATTTAGTCACCAGCTGTTTTGAATGTAAACTGGTCCTGATGGGGCTTCTTCCTACTTAAGGAAACTGCCAAGGTCAGTTTGCACAAGGGCCAGAAGCTGTTGATGATTATTCCCTTCAGTCAGATCTAATCTTCCAATACTTTAACCTTTATTCTTGTTGAGGAACATTCGGAACAGAATGAAGATGATTTCAATGAGTTCTTGTTTCCATCAATGGCACTAGCATGGGGAATTTTACAAAGCGTCACTAGAAAAAGACTTACCTATAGTGTTCCTGTCTTGTTTACTGGTTATTTATCCTATATTTTAAAAGTCTATTTCCTTGTTTTCAAAAAGAGCCAGATAAATCATTACAAGACATCTAACTGCCTTCTACTACCTCAATGGAAGCACCTCAGTATTAACCTCTTACTTGTCATCTTTGCCACTGAGAGCATCAAGATGATCAGCTAACTATGTATATAGCCTTATTCTCAGGTCAGCTAAACACTCAAATAAACCCTCTCTTGGTAATATTTTTCTAGCATTTACCAGGACAAACTAAAAAAGAACGCTATGACCTACCCAGTGTAAGAAAGAAACACCACGTCTGAAATGAACATACAAAGTTATGCTTTTCATGTTTTATTAAAAGCTAAGTTTTCTGACCTATATCTGTGTACCCTCCACAATGTAATGAAGATACTAAAGCTTGGTTGATCTATTGATCCCCTTCTAGCTTCACAGTCATTGGACAATAGCTTGAAGTTCTGTGTCTGTTTCCATCACCTCTACAATTAGCAGGAGCTTGAGGGGGGCCATATTCCCTCTGCAAAAGCTGACACCTGAGAAAATCATTTTGATATCCCTACTTAATTCAATCGGTATTCATTCAATTCAGAGTGATTTCAAGGAGATCAATGATTATGATAGATTTAGAAAGAGTTAGAATTGATAAGTAATTGTTAGATTAAGAGTCATTTAGGTTAGGATTATTAAACTTCCTTTGTATTAGTGATAATATTCATGTGTTAATAAGCCTGGTGATTGTATTTAATTATAAAATAGAATCATATTTCTATATTAGGACTGTTAAGAGAAATTATATTAACCTTGAAGTTTGCAGCAATACTCCTCAAACCTCTGATTCATTATCACCACTCCTAAGTGACCTTTCCTTTAAAACCACAACTTCCTAAAGACTTCTATCAGAGTTCTCTTGAATCCCAGAATGCTATGGACTGAACCCCTGCTCAGAGAGCAAGATGACTTTGGGGAAGGCCTAAGACCTTGCTGGCAGGACCTCATGTGGAAAGTCTAATGACAAGATATTAGTCATTGATGACCTATGAAAAGGCCTATTGACAAAATAGTTATGATTGATATACCTGTCATTGGGTCTCCCCTGCTTCTGAAGGTGACTAACCATGGAATTGGACCGCTTCATTCTATTTTTGGTGACCTTCCAAATGCTATAAAACCCAGAGATCCCCTGAGGATAGGGGTCCTTGGCCGTGAGGATGTCTTGGATCCAATTGATTAGGGACAATCAGACTTCCTAATAAATTGATTGATCATCCTTAGAGTTTTGCTTCAATGACTTTTGTTAGAGGCTGAATATTTTTGGTCTAATGTGCCACCTTTACCTTTCATCCAGTCAGGGAAATTGGGTCAAGATGTGAACTTTTTAGAGCTATAAGTGTATTTCAGGTTTGGTGTTCTAACTAATGCTACCATTTTCAATGTATCCTTGTCTTCCTCAAGAGCCATCTTGATCTCCGTTCTGTTCCTCATCCACACTATTGAAATAGCCTCCTGGTTAGTTTGCTCACTAAAAAATCTGAAGTACTTCCCCTATCTGATCCATCATCCACACAGCTATGAAAACACTGTTTCTAGAGCCGACATTTCATGTTTTCAATAAAGTTCAATGCTTTCCTATTAACACTAATCTAGAATAAAAGACTAATTCCTTTTTGGGGTCCTTTTTCATCTGGCATCTACCTACCTTTACAGCTTTGTTGATGTTTAGTTATCTTTCAGCCATGTCTGACACTTTGTGACTCCATTTGGGATATTCTTGGCAAAGATACTGGAACAGTTTGCCATTTACTTCTCCATTTTATTTTATAAATGAGGAAACTGAGGCAAAGTTAAGTGATTTGCTCAGGATTATAAAGCTAATACATGTCTTAGGCCAGATTTGAACTCAGGAAAAGAAGTTTTTCTGATTCCAGGCTTTGCACTCTCTCCACTCAACACAAAAATAACAAAAGCCCTTTTCCATAACTCCAATCTACCTTTTCACTTATATATTAATTGTTCTTCATGACCTCTTAAATTTGAACCACACAAGCCATCTTTTTCTCAAAAAATGTCACTTCAGCTACCATCTTGGTTCTCTATGGTGCTGTTTGTCTCCCAAGTCTGAAATGCATTGCCCCTTTATTCCCATCTGTGGGATTCCTAGATCCTTTCAGAGCTCAGCTCAAAAGCCAGCTGCTATGTGAGGCCTTTCCTGATTCTCCTAGCTGTATTGCCTTCTTTCACTAATAAATTACCTGGTATTTATAACACATATATCTCTCTCTTATACTTACCTATTTATAAATTTCCCCTCATAGAAAATAATGTCCTTGCTGACAAAGATTATTTCATTTTTGTTAACATTAATTCTCAACATCAGCCATGGAGTTTGTCACAAAGTAGGTACAAAATATCTTCTTTTTTTTCAATGATTGCTCAATTAGCTAGATGACTTTAGATAAATCAGTTCACTTCTCTGAAACTTAGTTTTATTACCTGCAAAATAGATGTTAAGACTAATCACATTATCTCCTTCATGAATCCTGTAATTTTTAAACGTCTACTCACTTTGTAGAAGCAAAAACATGAAGCTGGAGGAAACGTTAGGGGTAATCTATTCTACATTTTACAGTTGAGGAAATTGAGGTCAAGAATCCAGTTCAATTAAAAAGGCATTCATTAAGCATATACTATGTTTTAGGTATTTTGTTAAGTGCTGGGGATGCAAAAAGAGGCAAAAGACCACCCACAATCTAACTTACAGCCAAGAAGCTTACAATCTAATGGGAGAGACAACGTGCAAACAAATATATGTAAATTAAGCTATGTATAAATAAATAAGAAATCATCCACAGAGGGAAGATGTGAAATTAAGAGGATTTGGGAAGGCTTACTGTAGGAGGTAGGTTTTTAGTTGGAACTTAAAGGAAGCCAGAAAGGTCAGTAGTTGAAGTAAAAAAAGGAGAGAATTCCAGACATGGGGAATCAGCTAGAGAAATACAAGAAACTGAGGGATAGATTGTTTCATTTTTAGAACAGCCAGGATACCCGTGTCACTGGATGGAAGAGTATGTATTGGAGAATGAAGGGTAAGAAAATTGGAAAGGGTACTTATTATCATTAGATTACAAAGGTTAAGGGACTTGCCAAGGTCACAAATACTAAGCAGCAAAGCTAGGATTCAAATCCAGATCCTTGTCTCCATAGTCTTCTCTATTGTGTGTATAAAAGGTATTGGGTTATGTGCTATGTATGAGAAAAGTAAATTTTGGACATTATGGTCACTGCTGTGGATGTCATAGCCACTTTTTTTTTTGGTCCTTTTAACCTTCCTATACCTTAGTTTCCACACCTATAAAATGAAGGCATTAGCCTGTAAGATCTCTAAAATGCTTTCCAACACTAAAGTCATGATTTTATCTCACATTATGAAATATCTACTAACACCTCCTGAATGAGTCTGGGGAATAACCCTGGGAAGGCTAAATGTATATTCATTTTCTAGAACCCACTTTAAAATGCAAACTGGTCAGTGGCTCACCATAATAATCTCTGTGCTCCTGGGGAATCCTCACTCATGCATTGTCAAATAAAATAGTATAGAGTAAAGCACTTTGTAAGCTTTAAAATGCTATACAAATGTAAACTCACCATTATCATTTATGCCTGGAGTTCTGGGAGGCAAGTGCCCAAACAAATTGAATGGACAGTCACCCCCTCTCCCTTCCCCTCTAGAGAGTTAAAGAAGATAGAGGCTTAAAGATAAAATGAAATGGGAATTCACCCTGTGACAACCAACCTGGAGGCTCTGATCTCACAGAGGATGGACAGTTCTAAACTGGCAACAACAGAGTCTGTTTCTGATCTTCTTGGTTGGGAATACTGGAATGGTAGGAGGGAGAAGTTTGTGCTGTCCCTTAACATAAGGTGTAATTGTAAAGTAAGCAAGCTGATTTCCAGGTTTGACCTTTGGAAATAATTCTCATTAACCTGCAGTCAGCCATATACCCTATATTGATTTCACATTTATTCCCTGTCTAGTTCTGAGAGAATTTTACTCTATGCCAAAGTGTGTTTGGCTGTTAAACATAAGATGGTTTGAAGAAACTGGAAGGCATAGACAGCATAGGGTATTTAAACACAGGAATAGAAGGCAGGAAACAAGTTCTGCTCCATGTTCTACTGCTAAATAATTGTATTAATTGAGGTAAATCATATTCTTTCCATGAACCTCACTCAATCTTCAAAAGTTTGCTCTAGAAAAAATTTAAGGTCATTGCCAACTCAAATGTCCTATGAATCTATAAGGTAAAGCAAACATTCAAAGGGAGAAGTATTAGCGATAAAATGGAATAAAATGAAAAGAGGAAAAAGTTAAAAAAAAGGAAACTAAAGATAAATGCTCTTCACAATACTGATAACCAGCTCTTCAAAGTAACATAGAAGAAAGGCAGTGTCATCCAGGAGAAGGAGAACTGTATGTTGTTAGGGGACCCTTGTAAAAATCTTACCTCTGTCTCTTGCTAAGCAAGTGACTAAGGAGAAACCATTTCATCGATGTGGGTCTCAGTCTTCTTACCAGTAAAATGAGAGGGTTAAAATACAGGAAACTTTTCCCACTCCTTAATTCTCATGGTTTCCCTCTATTGATTATCTCTAATTTATCATGTATATCACTCGTTTGAACATTGTTATTTTCTTGTTGTCTCTCCCATGAGATTGTGAGCTCTTTGAGAGTAGAAACTGTCTTTTGCCTTTTTGTATTCCCAGTGCCTGGCGCAATGCCTGAACTAGCAATAACTTAAGGAATATTTATTGACTGATTGACTTTCATATTGAGGTTCAATGACTGACAATCACATTGCAACTCTAAATCTATCAATCTATTAATAAGGGCTCACTATAATTAAGGGAGCTTTGGGTATGTGTCAATTCAATATAAAGTATACCCCTTATTCCATTTGAAAACCCATTTTGGTTGATGTTAGCCCTACCCTTTGAGTGGGTAGGCATGTGTACCTTGGGAGGGTGCCAGAGGCTTTGTGTGCCTCCCTTTCTCTTGGAAGGGGCTGGCTCTTAGTCCTGCATAACTCTTTTGGCGAGAAGACTGGGCTCTGATCTGAACTGAGGTCAAGTATATCTGACCAGAGAGATCGAGAAGGAGTGAGATCAATGTTTTTTTAAGAGGGAAGACTAAAGGTGAAGCTCTTTTTGGATGTTGGCTCTTGGCTCACGGGTTGGAGACTCCTGCTGGGCATGGCTGCTTTTGTGTAGACAAGCATGGCAAATTCATATTAATTAGGCACGGCCAGGTGATGATGTGATTCTCTTTCTCTCTCTCTGACTTTTACTAATAAATAATTATAAATT
Organism: Gracilinanus agilis; assembly: GCF_016433145.1. Taxonomy (NCBI): domain Eukaryota; kingdom Metazoa; phylum Chordata; class Mammalia; order Didelphimorphia; family Didelphidae; genus Gracilinanus; species Gracilinanus agilis. The sequence continues at coordinate 215,518,895 of NC_058131.1, forward strand.
AACATATGGTCTCCAGAAAATTTAAATCATAACAGGTACAGAATAATGAACCAAGTTCTTATGAGCAAAAGCAGAACAATTTGTGGATTCAAGCGTTACTGGACTTCAAATCATTGGCTAGTATTGCTTCTTTTAAACCTTGACCCTCTGTCTTAGATCAATATTAAGTATCTGTTCCAAGGCAGAAAAGTGGTAAAGGCTAGGCAAGGGGGTTAAGTGGCTTGCCCAGGGTCGCACAGCTAGGAAATGTCTGAGGTCACATTTGAACTCAGGACCTCCAGTCTCCAGGCCTGGCTCTCAATCCCCTGAGCAACCCAGCTGCCCAGGCTACTGTTATTTCTGTGAGAGGAAACTTGTGACTGACTGCTGAGCTGGAACTGAGGATGCATACAAAAGACACTAATTGCATGAGAGCTTCTTTTCTTTTTGCCTTAAAGTCCAGAGTCTAAACCTTGAGGTCCTGCAGCCTTTTTATCGTCACACCAGCTGTCCTTGTGTCTTGTGAACTATTGCTTCTGTCTCTCTGTTTATTCTTTCCTGTTCTTAAGACAAAAAGTATTGGAATAGTTTGCGACTAAGCTTTTAAAGGTCAGGGGATGAAACCACCAGCAGCAGGCTGGGAACTGGGTTCCATGTAAGATTTTGAGGATAGCTGAACCAGATGAGGAAAGAGCAAAGTCTTAAAAGACCTGCTTTCCACAGGCTAAAAATGGATTAAAGGCATCCGAAAGAGAGTTATAGTACCCCATCCACCAATATTTAGAAATAAATTTGGTGGAACAAAGGTAATGGAGAAATTACTCTGAATCTGTTCTCCTCAGAGAAGAGTTCTTCCTCTATAGAGAAGAATATGCCCCATCTCTTTGGAAAAATATTTGTACTTTTTTTTCTTTATCATTTTCTTAGTAAATATCCTTTTGTAAAAGATAATTGATATTATTTGATATTATTGATTAATTGATAAAGTGATAGGGAACAGTTAGCACTGGTCAAGAGAGAACCCCCAAGTTTCATATAAAATCCTAGGGGAGAGATATAGCTTTGGTTAGGAATTCAGTTCATTAGAAAGTGTAAATATGATCATCAGAGCTGATCTCACTAACATATAGTAGAAGACAAGGCTTTTTGATTCTTTCAAGGAAGTCAAAAGAACCATGGCATAGAATTAGGATTCTTCCACATAAGAAAATTTCCACTGAAACCTAATTACATGAATTTGGAAACCATAAAATTTCCACTTCCAAATAAACACAATTTCAATGAAATCATACCATTAGTAATGACCTTGGAGGACATTGTAGTAGAGTCTCCACAAAGTTCAGAAATCTCTCTTTTATAACCTCCCTACCAGATGTTTAGTAGTTCAGGACTTATCTGGAAATACTTATCTTAAGGGACTTATCTGGAAATGTCATTTAAAATTTAGATATCCAAATTTAGAAAGTCAGGCAGGTCTCATAAAAAGGTATATGGGTTTGAATCCCTAACTTCTTAGGATGGCACCATAGGCAAGTCACTTAATTTCTCTAAGTCTTAGCTTTCTCATCTGAAAAATGAGTTTAAAAGACCAATTATGTTTCAAATCATTATGCCAAGAACTAGTGTTACAAGAACAGAAAACAGTCCTGCCCTCAAGAAACTTACATTCTACTAGGAAATGGTTCTCAAAGAGTATGCTATAAGTTACTATGTAGGTTGAGGAATTTTCTGTTATGTTATTGTAAATAAAAGAAAATTTACAAAGGCTTTTGTTTAATATGCTTTTTATAAATCTAGCTAATATAGTGCAGTAAGACTAGAACAGACAAAATAAACAAAAATATGATGATTATTACATCCTCCATTAACTTTTTTTTTTTTTAATTTTAAACCCTTAACTTCTGTGTATTGACTTATAGGTGGAAGAGTGGTAAGGGTAGGCAATGGAGGTCAAGTGACTTGCCCAGGGTCACACAGCTGGGAAGTGTCTGGGGCCGGATTTGAACCTAGGACCTCCCATCTCTAGGCCTGGCTCTCAATCCACTGAGCTACCCAGCTGCCCCCTCCATTAACTTTTAAATATATCAGTCCTTGACTGATCTCAGCAAAAAGATTGCTCAGACAGAAATTCTACAAGTATGAATCTCCTAATGCCCCCATTGGGTTGCCATCCTAAGCATTCAGTGTGCTATGATTCCTCAAGCACAGAATATTGTGCTGGTAGATTAAAAAAAAATGAGGACCACTAAATTAGGAGTTAGGGATAATTAAATAATAATGATAGAATCTACCATACAGGATTGGCAAGAGGGCCAAATGAAATAATGTACTTAAGACTCTTTAGGATATAAAATACAATATAAATGTCAATTATTACCATTACTATTTAAGAAGCAAAGAAACCAACACATATAAGTTCAGCTGGAAAAAAGAAATAAAATTTTAGAGAAGAAAACCTTTGGAGGCAGGCTTTATAATCTATTCCATTACTGACATTTCTCAACTGAGACCTTCACTGTCTTAAGCTTTAATTAGAGTATTTGACCTACTACAAATTATAATGAATGGCAGGGAGTTGAACATACCCAAAACGTTCATTTCAAATATATGGGCCATTGTAACTGCAAATAAGAAAAAGGGCAAACCTCTAGTTCCTATGGTTTTGTGGTGATGTTCCTCAATGGATATATGCCAAGCTTTCAACTTATAATAAATATCCCTCACCAGCCTCTAGAGGTCCAGAGTAGTGTTCCCCCCTCCATTTTATTTATGTCATAATTGGTGATTTCTCCTATGAGGTTTCATGTTTTACCAGTTCAAACTTTGATTTATAAATATATTTTATAATTGGTAGAAATCAGGACATTGAAATATTAATGTTGTCTTCAAATTCCTAGTAGAAATTCTCCTAACATGGATGGGAAGCCTTTGGTTAAACAAAATGGTAGCCATATGATATACAGATCAATAGAGATTACACTTATTTAAATGGATCAAATAAAAGGAGTATAAGATTCAGAATAAAGACCAAAATAGAAAACTTTTGTTTAATTTATAGCCTTTAGTAAAAGCATACATCCCCAGTAATCTGCTGGGCATCTCTACTTGTAAATCTCACCAACATCTCAAACTCAAGCAGTTTCAAATTGTTTTCATTATATTTCTCTACTAAATCTCCTCATCCCAATTTTCTTATTTGTTGAAGTGTCAAGAGAGGACTAGTACCTCTGGTATGCAGGCTTACTCATTCACCTTTGGTGTCCACCTTTCATCCAACTCTCACTTGTGGCTCCAAGTAATTGTACCATGTGCAGTGGCCACATTCTGGTTAAACCATCTAGACAGATGGACTAAGCTAGGTTAAAGGGAACCAACAGGCTTCAAAACTGTCAGTGAAGTAGAAGGATGTTTGTCTCAGGCATGTGAAGACTTCCCTTGGTGGAATGGATGGATGAGAACAAATTGTTCCAATGGCTATGAAGATGGATGAAGTAGACACTGTGGAATTTCTAGAGCTTGGTCAGACATAAAAGATGTCAAGGTTACCCACTGCATTCCTCACCATTGTTGGGCTTCCAGACTTTTGTCTTCCACTGGACTTCAATGGAAAAGTGAGGATGATGACTTTTCACAATTCTTCCTCACTTAAATTAAATTTATGCACAAGTCAAAATGTTACTCTGTGATATTACTGGTCCTTTTCCAAATGAAGGACAAACTACATGTGTTGAGAGAACCATCAACCTTCCAGTCATGCAAGATTTCAAACTCAGGATTATCTATCTACTATTTATCTCTAAACTTCTCAGTCTCATTTGCTGGATTTTCATTTAAGTCACACCCAATAAGCATGGCTCTCTCCCAAGTGTCTTTCTTTGGTACTCCCTTCCCATCCCTACTCTATCTGTGCTATTTTACTAGGTGATATAATCAGGCCCTCTGGGTTCAATTATAATCTCTATGCAAATGATTTCCATCCTTAATTATTTAACTCTAAGTTCTCTTCTAACCTCCAGTTTCTCATCACTGATTTCTTTTTTTAAACAGCTCAAAGGAGAAGTCCCATAGGCTTAGAAAATTCAACTTGTCCAAAACACCTCATTATCTTTTCCCTAAGACCCTCCCATTTTCTCTTTTCCCTCTTATTGAAAGATCCAACCTTCTCCCAGTCAACTAAGTCTACAATCTAAATATCATTCCAGACTCCTCTTCTCTTGAATTCATCCCACATCTCCAATCCCTTGCCAAGTTTTATTGTTTCTATGTTCAGTTCCTTCTATTCACAGAGCAACCAGCCACACAAGTATAGTCATTCATCACTTCTTGGCTAAACTATTGTAATTGCCTTCTGATTGGTCTCCCTGTTTTAAGTCTCATCCCACTTTTATCCATGCTGTATCCAAGTAACAAAGTGATTTTCTTAAAGTACAGGTCTGACCATTTCATCCTTTTATCCAATAATCTCCAGTGGCTTTCAATTAGCTCCAGAATCAAATATAAAAGTCTCCATTTCACATTCCTTCACAACCTGGTCTGTTCCTCCCTTTCCAGTTTTTGTTTTGTTTTGTTCTTACACTTTTATTTTAGATAAGTTTTTTTTTTCATTTTAAATTGAAAATTTTATTTCACTAATAAATTTAGAATATTTTCCTATGGTTACACGATTCATGTTCTTCCCCTCCCCTTTTCCCACCCCCCAACCCCAGCCTAGGAGCAATTCCCCTGGGTTTTACATGTTGTTGATAAGACTTATTTCCATATTATTAATATTTGCAGTAGGGTGATCCCATAGAGTCTACATCTCCAATCATAACCCCCTTGATCCATGTGATCAAGCAGTTGTTTTTCTTCTGCCCTTCTACTCCCACAGTTCTTTCTCTGGATGTGAATAACATTCTTTCTCATAAGTCCCTCAGAATTGTCTGGTAGGTATTAATGTGAATAGAGTACCAGGCCTGGGGTCAGGAAGATCTGAGTTCAGATTGGACCTCAGACAATAGTAGCTGTGTGTCCTGGGGCAAGTCACTTACCCTCCATCTGTAAAAAGGGGATTAGCTGGAGAAGGAATTGCAAAGCACTTCAGTATCTTTTTAAAGAAAAACCTTGTACTTTTTTTTGTCACATAGAGTTGGATGTGATTGAATGATTAAACTACAACTTGGCAAGTACTCTAGTTTGCCATGACCTTGGCCTTCTTGCGGTTCCCAACATATAGCATTATTACTCTAACTCTATACCTTTTCCCTGGTTTCCCTCCTTCATCACCCCACCCCAAGTCTAGAAATTTCTACCTCCTTATCTTTATGTGGTCACTTTTCTGACTTCCTTTAAGACTTACCTCAAATCTCATTTTCAGAGGGCCTTTCCTGTCCCTTACTCTCACTCCCTCTAGTGCCCTATCTCTGAGATTATCTTCAGTTCACTCCATATATAACCAGTAAACACAGTTATTTGAGTGTCATCTCCATCATTAGAATATGAACTTCATTTTTTTAAACCTACCTTCTGACTTGGAATTGGCACTAAGTGTTTGTTCTAAGGCAGAAGAGCATTAAAAGCTAGGCAAATGGGGTTATGTGACTTACCTAGGGCTACCCAGGAACTTTTGTCTCCAGGTTTGGATCTCTAACCACTGAACCACCTCTCTGCCCCAGAATATGAGCTTTTCGAGGTGAGGCTTAGTTTTTCATTTTTTCTTCTTTCTTTGTAGCCTCACCAATTAACACAGTTTCTCTAACATACCAGTGCTTTTTGATTACATGACTAACCTGTTGATTCTGCTGACATAATATCTATCCCTCTCATACATTTCCTTCACACTTCTTACATGGAGATTGGGTTACTTCATGTTATTGTCACCTGTTACCTAGATTATAATTATAACTTTCAAACTGGTCTTCCTGTTCCCATTCCCTTGCATCTCTAATGTGTTCCTAGTGTTTTGCATAAAAACCTTCATCAACTTCTCCAGCATCTATGAGAAGAGAGTATAAATTTTTTTATCCTGAAATTCAGGGTCCTTTAATATTCTGGCTCTAATTTACCTTCCCAGCCTTGTTTCTTGCTATTTTTGTTTAATATAGTCTATATTCCAGCCAACAGGACTAATAATAATTCTATGATCTCATTCTACCCTCATGCTATACCTCATAATGAGAAATCACTTTTCATCTCATGTCTCCCATTTCTCTCCCTTTGATCAAACTCAAATTCTACTACCTTCATGAAGTATTTCTTGACTCTTTGTGTTTACAGCTATCTCTTCCTCATGAAATTTATAATAGTACTTTATTTTAAGCTTTTTTTTTTTTTTATCAAATCTTGCTTTTCATTATAATTGTATGTAAGCTTCTTCTGCCCCTTAAGGGCTGTTACTTCTAGGATTAAGAATCTTCTTTATCCTCCCCCCCAACCCCATTTTTTTGTTTTTGTTTTTGTTTTTTTTGGAAAACAGATCAATATTTTCTGTGTTTCCGTGCTGCAAAATCTTTTGCCTCCACATTTAAAAAAAATTAGCAACAGGAAAAACATCGATCATCTGCAAATACAGAGAGTATTTGGATTTCAGATATATATTTAAGAGTGTCTGGTGGTATCTTTGGAGTCGACAGACAGACAGAGTAGGAGACAGAGAAGGAGAGAGATGGGCTGCATGCCAGAATGCTTCAAGATTGAAGAGACATGGGTTCAGTACTGGTTGAATGAACAGAACAAAGTGTAGTAATCAATGAATGGATGTTAAACTGGAGGGATATTTCTAGTGGTATATCATAGAGTTTTGTCTTTAGCCCTCTGCTGTTTAAGACATTTATCAACAACTTTGATGAAAAATAAAATGATACTTGCTAATGGCATCATACTATAGGATTAAAAGATCTCAGATTAGGGTTATGGGGAACCTTAGATGCCATCTAGTAAAATGCCTTCACTTTACAGAGACAAAACCAAGGCCCAGACAGATTGAGTGATTGTTAAATCAATGTCAGTAAGCAAATTCCAAATCTACTACTCTTTCTTGGTGTCATTATCAACATCACAGGCAAAAGAAAATGGGTAATCAGCATTCAGAAAGATATTCATAGATTGGGACTTTGGTCTTTAGCAAATGAGATGGATCTTGAAAAGAAAAATGCAATATACATTTTCAAGCATATGAAAGAGAAAATCTGTCTTGCCAGAAGTTTATATGAAAAAAGATTGCAACCTTAATTTTACTTCACAGCTTAATTTTGGTCAATGGTGTGGAACATCTACTACAAAAGCTAATAACATCTTAGATATAGTGAGAGAAGTCTTATCTCCCTTTGGGAGATAATAGTCACATTGTTATTTTGCAGTGGTCAGAAAAGATCTGGTCTTATTCATTAAACTGTAATAAATACATTGACAAAAGATAGTATATTCAGACAAGGATAGTCTGAATGATTTGAGATAGGACCTTCTCTAACATTACGGGGCCTGGGCCAAGCAAACATCAAAGGAAAAAATAATAAATGTTCCTCTAATTTACCTTTTATTTCATTATTTTTTTTAAGTCGAGAAGTAATTAAGAAAAAGTCTGTTAAATAGAAAAAATCTTGGGACACTGGGCCTCTGCAAAAAGATTTCATCACACTGCCTTGTTGGCTATTTTTCAGTTGTTTCTTTCCAATTTGATACTTTATGACCACATTTTGGTTTTTCCTGGCAAAGAGACTGTAATAGTTTTCCATGTCCTTTCCTGGCTCATTTTATAGATAAGGAACTGAGGCAAACAGATGTGAGAAATAATTTTAACTCTATACTATTTGATTAGACCCCTGACCATCCTAAATATTGATTTTACCACTATGGTAATTCCTTATCAGTATTAACCATTTTAATGTGATTCTATAAATTAGGGGTTATTTCTTTTGTATTAAGAGACATTAATATACATATAATATACATACATACACATATAATATACATCCATATAAGATACATTAATATACATATATACATATAATATACATATAAGTATAATCACTTAACTCTAATTCATAATATTATTAGGAATAAGTAGATGAAGTTTAATGATTAAATAGATTCTTTATGTTAGATTTTAAACTTGTAAGAACATTTACTTGCCTGACCACAAAAATTAACCTTACTAGAGGCTCTCTATTCATGTAGCCTGCCTGCTGAGTAAGTGTCATCATAGGGAAGGAAGATTCTGGACCTTCACCCTGGGCCATCTCAGTACTATATGATAGAGATGTTCTAATGTAGTGGGAGGTCCCTATGAGAAGTCCCTTAGTTATTTTAAGAGTTTCCTTCCCATCATTTGGGATTCTGCCTGATGTATATTTAACAATGGTGGAACAATTGTTAAGTCTCTATAGTACCAAACAATAGGGGTAGGTATCTACCAGTCCTTTGCCCTGAGATTTACCAGCCATTTACTTTGTGAACTCCAATAGGACCAATGGGGCCATCATTGAGATTATCCATTTTATACTGCACCATCTGAACTGCCTGGGATTTAAGAAAAATTGTACTCTGAAGCATGGAGGGATCTCAGAATGTGAAGAAGATTTGAGCCCCTATTTTTTGAAGAGTCTAAGTTCTTTTAATAAAGTGTTATTGGTTCAATGCTTTGCCTTAGTTCTTTTATTATAGATTGGATAATGTCTGATCTTACACAGGGTTTAGTTGACTTGCACAGTTAGAACATGTTTGAGACTATATTTGAATTTAGAAAGATGAGCCGTCCTAACTTCATGTCTGGTCTTTTACCTACTGCCCCACCTAACTGATCCTTTGGGGATATTAGGATATTATCCTTTTGGGGAGAGAAATTTTGAGTCAATAGCTACCTTTGAAAATGTGAAAAATTATCCTCATTTTTGAGATTTGAGGATGCTAACTCATGAAAGAAAACAAACAAAGACTGGCAAATTGACATTTATGGGATAGGAACGTTCTGGGATGTTGGCATTCAATGAATGGCAAGTTATTAAAAAGCTAACTATATGATAGGTACCATGCTAGGTAATGAGGAGACAAAAACAAAGAACAACATAGTACAGTGGGAAGAGTTCTAGATGTAGAGTAAGAATACCTGGGTTTAACCTTTACTAATGCCTCTTACTATCTGTGTGACCACAGGAAAGAACCTCAACACTTTTGTATTCTTTCAATTTCTATTTTATTCTCTTGTTCAAGAGTATCTGGACAGTTTTCTTTAGTAATTTCTTGTATTATGATGTTCAGGTTTTTCCTTCTTTCTTTCTTTCTTTCTTTCTTTCTTTCTTTCTTTCTTTCTTTCTTTCTTTCTTTCTTTCTTTCTTTCTT
>NC_058131.1:215528195-215667755 GCF_016433145.1 Gracilinanus agilis
AGGTTTTTCTTTCTTTCTTTCTTTCTTTCTTTCTTTCTTTCTTTCTTTCTTTCTTTCTTTCTTTCTTTCTTGCTTTCTTTCTTTCTTGCTTTCTTTCTTTTTTTTTCATAGCTTTTCAGGTAGTCCATTAATTCTTAAAATGTCTCTCCTGGATTTATTATCTAGGTCAATTTTTTTTTAGTTAAATATTTCATTTTTTCTTCTGTTTTTTTTTCTTTTCATTCTTTTGATTTTGTTTTATTGTTTCTTGATGTCATGTGAAGTCATTAGGTTCTAGTTTCCCAATTCTAATTTTTAAGGAATGATTTTATTCTTTCAGCTCTTGAGCCTCCTTTTTAATTTGGCTTAATCTTGCATTGCTTTCATTTCTCTTCTCCATTTTTCCTCTGGCTCTCTTAATTTATTTTTGGAAATCCTTTTTGAGCTCTCCCAGAACATGAGTGCAATTCATAATTTTCTTTTGGACTTTGTTGTATGTTTGCTTTACTTTCACTGTCCCCTTCTGTGTCTGTGCCTTGTTCTTTATCTCCATAAAAATTCACTGTACTTAGTTATTTTTTTTTTTTTTGATGTTTGCTCATTTCCCCATTCTTTTAAAAGATTGGCTCTATTCTTTGGCAGCTTAGGGCACCCTCTTAAACTTCAGTCCTTCTTTGATGCTACCCTTAGTCTTATTTCCGTGTTTTTGCAAGTTTCTTTTCTAAAATGATATGATGGGCTGTGGACTGGGAGCTCTAAGAGTCACCTCTCACTGCTGATTCAATCACCCCCAAAGGCTGCTGATAGTGTAAATTCAAGCCTCAGACCTGGGTGAAGGCTTTTGGTCTCACTTGATCAGGTTAGGCATATAGTACCCAGCAGACTGCCCTGCTCTAGGGCTCCCCCTTGAGCTTTAAGCAAAGGTCAACCTGCATCAAGTCACTATCCTGGGAACTGTCCCTCCCTGCATTCATGGAGCCCAGCTGTGGGTCTAGACTGCTCCAAACTAGGATCTATATCTTCACCACAAGCCTGGGCTGGGATTCCTGGACTACCTCTGGGCCCACATAGATCAGGCTTTCTAGCTCAGACTGCCCTGGGCTGGAATTCCAGACCTCACAACAGATTTGCTTAGAACATTATTGGATATGCAGTGGATTTGGACTGCTATTGGTCTAGATAAGGATTTCAAGGTATGGATGCTGGTTTGGACCTAGGTTCAGAATCTGGCACAGTAGATTTGGAGTGGGTGGGTCAGGCTTGCTGTTGACTTGCTCCTTACTCCTTGTTGTAGCCTCCTAATGACTGTGCTCCCTTTTCATTCTAGTGTTCCTTCCTACCTTTCAGGTTGTTCTCTTCTTGAAAGTTTCCTTACTCTGCCTCCTTGTTGGTTTTTTTCACTCCTATATTCATTTTGTGGAATGATTTTAAAATTGGTTAGAGAGTATTCTCTTGGTGGTTTCAAGCTGCCCTCCTTCTACCCTGCCACCTTGGCTCCCAACCATTTTGGAACTCACTTCTTCATTTGTAAAATGAGATTTGCTAAGTTCCCTTCTAGCTTTCTGATCCTAAGATTCTAAAAGACTGTGAAGTCACTGCTTAACAGGCTGCCTTTGGGGATGAAAGAGCAAGATAGGCATAGAAAATGAGAAGAGTTCAACCAGGTGTGTGGTAATTTGGTGGGAAGTTATGTACCATCTGGTAAGGTTCCTAGTTGAACAAGGTACTCTTGGTAACTTGGTAATAAAGTTAATTATTTCTAATCACTAAAGAAATGAAAGTTTTTTAAGAATATAAATCTAATACATTTTTAAGCAATAGTCTTTTAAAATCAATATTTAAAGAGTTCATTCCCTCTGAATTCTGGGAAACCTTGAGTTACCCTGCCTTAGATATGTCTCTAGGGAAGGTAGGGCCCATGCCACAAAGGGATTCTTTGAAGAAATGAAACAATGAATGAGTGAATAGATTAATGGATGAATAGATGGATGGAAAGGAAAGAATTTATTAAGTCCTATTTGGTGGAAAGCATTGTCCTAAGGAAGGGAATTATTCACTTTGAAGAAAATGAATAGAAAGAACATGACATCAAATATTTGAAGGGCTACTTTGTGGAAAGATTATATTACTTCAGAAATAAGAAAGTAGTACTAGTAGGAGATAGTTACAGAGAAGCAGATTTTAGTTTGATACATAGAAAAACTTGGTAACAAGCTGAGCTCCATAGCGATAGAAAAGATGGGTTTATAAAATAGTATATTATACTCATTTATAGTGTTCAAAAAGATTACAGATAACCAACTGAAAGATGTTGAGAAAAAGAAATTTTGGAAGAGAACCTGGACCAGCTGGTTTCCATTATTCCTTCTAACCATAAGATTTGATGTTTCTCTGAAATGAATGGACTTTTTCCCTATTCTTTTAAATGAAAACCTTAACTAAATGATCCTTAAGGCACCTTTTAGGTCTTAATCTATACTCTAGAAGAAGTAAGTTAGAGTGGATAAGATATGAGCTTGAAATCAGGAATATTTGGGATCAGACTTCATATGCTTATTGGCTGTTTGAATCTGGGTGAGCCACCTAACTGTTCTATAATTTCCTCACTCACTGAATGAGGATAATAACAGCATTCAACTCAATGTGTTGTAGCAAGGAACAAGTAAATAATGTGTGGAAATAATTGTTCAGACCTTAAAGCTACATAAATATGACCAATTATGGAGAAGTAGCATGTTGTAGTTCAGAGGGGAAAGGGTTTGGTATCTAGAATCAGTGTTCAAATCTAAGCTCTGCAACTTGCTATCCATGTGATCTTTGACAAGTTATTTCATCAATCTGTGTCTCAATCTCCTTTTAAATAGGTTAGAGTAGAAGGGGAAGGAATAAGCATTTATGTAGTGCCTACTATGCAAAAGGCAAATCACTCAAATTCTTCATCTGTAAAATGAGCTGGAGATGGAAATGGCAAATCACTTCAGTATCTTTGCCATAAAAAAACCTCCAAATGTGATCATGAAGAATTGGACACAACTAAACAACAAAGAGCTAGGCACCATATTAAGAAGTCTTACAAACACAATCTCATTTGACTCTTGCAACAATCCTGTGAGGGTGTTATTCTTTTTTTACACTTGAGGAAATTGAGGCAAACAGAGTTTAAATGACTTGCCTAGGGTTGCATAGCTAGTGAGTGTCTGAGACCAGAGTGGAACTCAAGTCTTTCTGACCTTCCAAGTCCAGTGCTATAGCCACTAAGCCACCCAGATGAGATCTGAAGTCTCTTCCAGCATGAAATCCATGATTTTATAGTTATTATGATGGGCCTATGATGCATAAAACATTCTTTTGTTGGATTGAATAGTATCTAGATATACATTACTGAAATGAAAGTTATTTTGGAAAATGTATCAAGGTTGTTCTTGCCACTAAACAGCTATTCTATAACATTTCTTAAATCATTAAGAAATTAAGAATCAAATAAACTTTGAGAAAGTAATCTTAAAAGAACCAGATGGCTAGAAGAAAGATAATTATTTATAAGTAAGAACGTGAACACCAAAGCTAAGAAGAGCTCACTACTTTCTATGGGCATGTTGCTTTTAAGTGTTCAAAGTATTATCAAATTGTATCTCCTTTTATGAGTGGCAAAATGCATGTCCATGAAAATGTGTCTCTTGCATTTAAAGCAGTCATTGATTTCCCAGCTATGTTTTATGTAGCATGCTTAAATAAAGAAGATAAAACAAAGGAACTTTCTAAGAGCCCATTAGTAACTATCAGTGCTTTGATATTGAAGAAGGTACCCATGGGATAAGGGGTTTAATCACCATAGACCAAATGGAAGCCTCAAGGGCTCCCTGCAAATCCTTAGCCCCAAGCAGAAAAAAACATTTCCCATGGGTCTGACTCTTCATAGCACATATAATTTCATTTTCTAGCTCTAACTCCTACTATTTAAAATCTCCATAAATACATGTTTCCTTTAAAACATTATTAAACCATTTGCTGCATGTTTATTAATGCAAATAGCCACTTATAGTATTCCTTTCAGAATACTAGCAGAAACATTACTTAGATTTAAAGAGGGGGAAAGTATGCTTGGAAAATATTATTAAAATTAACAGTGTTTAGTTAGCACAACTTACTTTAATTATTCAAGGAATCATGATTTCATTAGTGTGGTTGTTATCCTCTACTGATTCATATCAAAGCCCTTCCACACCTTAGTAGAAGGTTAGATGAATTACCATGTCTAGAAACACAAACTAAAACAAAATATTTGGTGGTTAACACTTGCGATGAGCTCCTGCAGCAGGTGGGACCTCAAACTGCAAATATACTGACCAGCCTCTTGTCAGGTTAATTCTTGGTGTTCTCCAGCATGGTAGAACCTGCTATAACTTGTCCTTCACTGGTAGGTATAGTCTAACGGGCTTTCCAGAGGCAATGGAAAGGACAACAAGGAAAAACTAGTAAGAAAATTATCAAAAGACAGATTTGGGCTATGTGTAGTCAGTTCTAGATTGAGCTAGCTGGCTAAGTGGACATACAAAGAATAATCTACCATGTGAATTGTGACTTCATATACTTGTGTGGTGTCAAGGAAAATGGGAGGAATAGCTGCTTCAATAAATATCTCTCACTGATCAATCAAAAAGTATTATAGGCTTTGGGGATACAAATACAAAATAATAATAATAATAACAATGACAATGATCTCTCACCTCAAGGAACTTTCATTCTAGAACTAGTGTTGTTAACTTGGGCTTCCTGGTATTTAATTATGCATATGTGGATAGGTGGATCATCATAATATATACTACATATATACATATATCTGTATATAAAAGAAACAAAAATTAGGGTATTGGGCTAAAAGTGGAGGGAACACACATTTATTTAGTATCAACTATAATATAGGCACGGTACTAAGCCCTTTTTCAAATATCTCACTTGATCTTTGAAAGGCATAGGATTAAAAAGAAAATTATGTAATTACATATTTATATATGTATATATGCATATTTATATAGATATAGAGGATTTTTTTGAAAAATAAGGTCATGGATCCCAGGTGAAAAACTCCATTAAAGAGTTCCCCATATCACTAAAGTGAACTTTTTTCAGTTCAGTGTTTTTGTCAATGGCCTGGATTCAGACAAAGAAAGCATATTAGCTAGATGATATGAAACAGGGAGTTAATATAATGGATGACAAAATTAAGATTACAAATGATCTGTAGAGAGTGGAACACTGGGACAAAACAAAGATTATTAAACTTAAGAGGAGCAAATGTACAGTCCTATACTTGAGTTAAAGAAAAAACAACCCTCAATTGGACAAGTAAAAATGTAGGAGGCATTACTAGAAAATTGTTAGTTTTTTAGTTAATTTAGTTAATTCTCCCCTCCTTAAATTCCTGGAGAATGAAAATGGATACATATTTGTGTATGTATATGCACATGCCTATGCATACATACATGTATATACATACATATTTATACACGGAATACATGTATTCATTGTGTGGACACATTTATTATTTATACTCATATACATATGTAGCTATCATACTATTTATTGACTGATTTAGACTTTAGGATCTATATCAAGATTTTTATCAGGCAAAAATATAACAGCTTAAAAACTCTTGCAAGCTAACGTGACTTTGGGTTTCATTAATCAGGGAATGACATAATATATTTTTATAATTGTTATTAACTAGCTCAGTCATGTCTGATTCTTCATGATCCCCTGGACTGTAAAGTCCAGGGGATTTTCTGGGTAAAGACAGTGGAGTGATTTGCCATTTCCTTTTGCAGTGGATTAAAGAAAACAAATGCTAAATTACTTGTTCAGTGTCACATAGCTAGTAAGTGTCTAAGGCTAGATTTGAACTCAGATATTTTTGACTCCAGGACCAGCACTCTATCCATTAAGTTAACTAGCTTCCTCAATTAAACTATACTCTATCCCAATTAGACCACAACTAGTATACTTGGTTCAATTCAC
This sequence comes from Gracilinanus agilis, assembly GCF_016433145.1. Lineage (NCBI taxonomy): Eukaryota > Metazoa > Chordata > Mammalia > Didelphimorphia > Didelphidae > Gracilinanus > Gracilinanus agilis. The sequence continues at coordinate 215,534,190 of NC_058131.1, forward strand.
CGTATTTTATAACAGACTCTAACAAGTTGACATGTTTAGAGGCAGGTAATCAGCATGGTGAGAGAGGATTTGAAACTTTCACATAAAAATGAGTTTACGCTATTTGAGCTTTAAGATACTTGAACAGCAGTCAAATTGAAAAAGGAGTTTTCTTTTTCAGATATCTACAGAGGAACATTTGCTTCATTTGTTCACACCGACAACAATAGTGCCATGATGATGGTATTTGAATGCTTCAATAGAGCTATGGGCTAACCCCAGTGGGTATCTGCTGTCATGGTATAGATCATAATCTCTGCTCATTTAAGCATTCTGCATGATTGTCATCTATGTCTTTCCATAAATCCTCCTTAAAGAATCCATATGGCCCACCAGGGGGCTTTCTTCATATATCTTTTATACTTCAGAACAGGACTTGGGTTGTCTATCTGTTATTCTTCAGTGTCTCTGCATAATCAACCAACCCATTCTTTTTCCAATACTTGGTGGCTTTGATGATGGCTTTCCCATGTCATCATTGCTAAAAAGTTCCCACTTTTTGACACCCAGATAGCAATTTCCAATCTCCCTTTCCATCATATGCAATTCTAAGTTTTCTGTAACTGGTTTTTGATCCATGACATATAGCCATAGAACATTAGCACAGAAATAGAAGTGTTAGGAAGATGACTTTTTTTTTTTTTATTAGGATACACCTTGTGATGAATGCACCTGCTGGCAATTTTCCAAATATAATCCCAGCTAATTGTCTTCTTCCTGTCAAATTTATGACTCAGGTCACTGTCCACCTATAGCACCAAGATACACACCCTAGAAGCATAACTAACGTCAAGAAGCACAGAGAGATGAGGGAGGAGGGAACAGAGGAATAAAGAGGAGAGAGAGAGAAAGAGAGAGACAGACAGACAGAGAGATAGAGACAGAGAGAAAAAGGGAGAGAGGTACAGGGACTTGATCCTACTTTTGGCACTAAAAACTTGGACTTTGGATCTCAACAGTATAATAGCAATTACCCACATTTGTATAGTAAGTGAAATGTTTCTATTTCTTTTCATTTATTTATCAACTAGCACAAATACTTATGAACTCAGGCCAGAGGAAAACCAAGAGACCCAAAATAACCTTATTTTCTATGAGAGAACATTCAAGTTTGTTGAACATCGAAGAAAATGAAATACTAGTTTTCATTATTCATTAGTGGCAAAGCTTTGAACATGAACTCATGTTTTTTAACTCACTAGCTAGTACTACTATCCATTATTTGAGGCGGGCTCTGCAGGGGCAGGATTTGTCCAGCAAGCCTCTTTTATTATTTTATTTTTTTTTAAACCCTTACCTTCCATCTTAGAGTCAATACTGTGTATTGGTTCCAAGGCAGAAGAGTGGTAAGGGTAGGCAATGGGGGTCAAGTGACTTGCTCAGGGTCACACAGCTGGGAAGTGTCTGAGGCCACATTTGAAACCGGGACCTCCTATCTCTAGGCCTGGCTCTCAATCCATTGAGCTACCCAGCTGCCCTCCCCAGCAAGCCTCTTTTAACATGAGTCTTACTGTAGTCATTCTTTTTTCAGCTGATAAACCTTTCTACTTGTGCAACTCACAATGATGCAATTTTTTTTTTTAAACCCTTCTACTTCGGTGTATTGTCTCATAGGTGGAAGAGTGGTAAGGGTGGGCAATGGGGGTCAAGTGACTTGCCCAGGGTCACACAGCTGGGAAGTGGCTGAGGCNTCTACTTGTGCAACTCACAATGATGCAATTTTTTTTTTTAAACCCTTGTACTTCGGTGTATTGTCTCATAGGTGGAAGAGTGGTAAGGGTGGGCAATGGGGGTCAAGTGACTTGCCCAGGGTCACACAGCTGGGAAGTGGCTGAGGCCAGGTTTGAACCTAGGACCTCCTGTCTCTAGGCCTGGCTCTCACTCCACTGAACTACCCAGCTGCCCCACAATGATGCAATTTTGAAATGCTAAGTGTATGTACCATTTAGAAAACATTTTTACTAGGAAAGATGATATGACTATATTATTCACATATTTGTTATATGCTCATTTATTTATCAATAGAGACATTAATCATTTATCTACCCATTGAACAATCTTCTATGAATACAGAACTCTTGAATATTAAAGACTTGCCCTCTCTCAAATTTTAAGTCTTTGCACCACTCTGTCTTAATAAATTCTTCCCATCACGACACATAACTTCTGCCAATGTAGAGCAGCAATTAACTGTCCTACAGCCTCTAGTTTTGAGACTTGCCTTCACACTTAATGGTGAAGTGATTTGTTAGGGTCACAAAGCGTATATGTGTATGAATTGGAACTTGAATTCGGGTTATATTGAATTTGAGTTTGTGTAATCATCAAATTATACTATATCCTAAAAAAAGATCTTTCTCTCTTTGTCTCTGTCTCTTCTCTGTTGTGTGGCTCTCTACTTTCTGTCTCTCTTTGTCTTTCTGTTTCTCTGCTTGCTTTCTGTCTCTCTCTCTCTCCTCCCTTTACATCTCTGTCTCTCTCTTTTTCTGCTTTCTGTCTCTGTCTTTCTTGCTTTTTCACTGTCTGTCTCTTTTTCAGCTCTTTCTGCCTCTCAGTCTCTCAAACAGATGCTATGAAAGTTAACTGATTGAAACAGATGTTGTAGGGCTCTTTGGTGAAGGATGCTGTAATAACCCAGATTATGAATGTAGTTTAATGACCTGAGAAGCATACCTTATTCAGCAGGAGTAGGGAAGCCATTGCTGACCCTAGAGACTGAGTAGGTGATCTTGTCTTCTCTGCATTATCCAACAATTTGCATAGTGATGGGTTGGAAGGTCAGGTAATCACATTCTCTGCCTCCCCTCCTCTCAATCCTCTCTCTTCATGGTCAATGTTCCCTTCTCAGGAAACAGAGCCCCAATCAAGCAGGAAACACTGGTTTACTGCTGATTGCTGACGACCAGGTTGAAAAGGAAAATTATTCCACAGGTGTGTAAAGCACAATGCACTCAGTTGGCTCTGCCTTTTTTATTTTTCATTTATAGAACTGAATAAAAAACTAGACATTTATTGGCTACAGACCTTTTTGTGTGCTCTGTAACTCAAAAATGGTTGCATTTTTTAAAATGAAATATCACTAGCTTCAAGTTTATAATGCAGACTAGGCCCTGATGGGCACCCGCTGAATTATTAACATTAGAAAAGCCTCCGTGCATATTGTAGTTGTAACTTTTTCCCCCCCAAGATTGTTTATTACGTATACTCATCTTAACTTCTGACAGTCTGTAACAGGAATTGACATAAGATAGACGTGTGTACTCCATCAGGTAAATAATCCATGCCTTTAAAAGTGTCAGGATACATTTTTACATGATAGATTATAATGGATCTGAAGGAACTATTATGGGCTTTCAGTACAGTCAATAAAAATATGGAGACTGCAATGGAGTGAGCCTTCTATAGCAGCTTGCAAAGAACACATAGTTAGAATGGGCTTCTCCCCAGAGCATATTCAATAATATTTGTTTGGAGAAAAAAATAGTTTGCACATAGAGGGGAGTAGTTCTCAAGAACACATGGGAATGACTGTTTTTTTTGGGGGGGCCATAGATCTTTGATTTCATCAATTTGAGGAACTCCTGTTCTGAACCCTGTCTCTTTGCAGATTGCCAAATCATCTGCCAATAATAATTTCACAGAATTGCCTTGGACACTGAGAGCTTAAATGAGCTGCCAACGTTCATAAAATCTAGAATATATTTCAGTCAAGATTTGAACCCAAACAGGATTTCCTGATTCTGCTGCTATAGTCTTCTTTCCATTATACCGTGCACCTTGGTTATTTGACTTAATTTGGAATGGAGGGGTTTAGGGGCAGAGAGTAGATTTTCAATTTATAATTTCTACCAAATGTAGAACCATTGAATGAAGTTACTAAGCAATCAATAATATTTATTAGGCACCTATCCTATGGTGCCTAACTACTACTCAATGCTACCTATATGCCAGGTTTTTAATACATTGAGGTTGCACTAGCTGATCCCTGAGGTCTCTTCTAGTTAGCTCTAAAGCTTTGACTTATGAACAAGTATTTTTCTTTTTCTTTTCTGAAGTCCTTACTGCTTTGACTTTTACAAGGAATGAGTTTGTTACATTAAAATACGTAGTTAACTCGCCCCCCCCCCCCTTCCCAAAACCCTCCATTAGAGAAGACATCATTGGACAAAAATATATATGTATATACGAAATTATGTCTTATTTATTTCTATTTATCAGTTGTTTCTTTGGAGGTGAATGTACATATTTGTCAAGAGTCTTCTATAGTATGTGTGTGTGGCATTGTACTAGGCACTGAGTAAATACAGAGAAAACCATGCCCTCAAGAATCTCACATTATATAGAGCAGAGCTTCTTAACCTTGAGACCACAGATATTTTAAAAAAATATATTTTCACAACTATATATCAATACAATTGAGACAATTAGATAACTCAGTAGATAGAGCACTGGATCTGGAGTCAGGAAGATCTGAGTTCAAATCTAGCATCAGGCACTCACTAGCTGTGTGACCTTGATTAAGTCATATATCCCTACTTGCCTTAATCCTTTGGAGAAGGAAATGGCAAACCACTCCAGTATCATTACCAAAAAACCACATATAGAATCACAAAGATTATGAAAAGACTAGTAACAGCAAATAAAAATATCAATATAATTGCTTTTGTTCATAATTTCTTACATTTTATTTTATTTTATACATTTATAAATATTATTTAAGAATGGATCTTTAGGCTCCCCTAGATTGCCAAAGGTTCCATAATAGACAAACTATTAGGAACCCCTGATTCAGAGGAAGACAACAGGTTGATATTATTCATCAGTGTATATGTAAAAAGTACATGTCAAATGAACACACAATTATTTCTTCCATTGGGGAATAAGGCAGAGTAAGAATAGTTAAAAGATTCATTTAGGAGGCAACATTTGAGCTAGAGTTCCTGTACTGTATATGTGTTTACAGATTTAAGAGGGAGAAAAAAGGGGGGAGACATAATTTCCCTCATTTGTTTATTTTTCAAATTATAAAATAATTTATGGCTAAGTTACTTGAAATATTTCTCCAATAGCTACAGGTTGACATATATGAAACCTCCCTAAAGAGGAACAATTTTTTTAACCTGAGGTGACATTGAAGCCTTAGTTAGAGACCCTGCTACTTTAATGTTTAGAATCACAGAATGTTAGCAGCAAAATTCTCACATTTAGGATTTATAGAGTTGTAAGGTTTGCAAAGTGCTTTACAAGTATTTTCTCATCTAATCCTTTGTAACATAGTTGCTGTTATTACCCTTATTTTGTAGATTAAGACTCTGAGTCTAAGCATAAGTGACTTCCCCAGGGCCATACAGCTTGTAAGTATCTGGGGCAGGATTTGAACTTAAATCTTACTGATGTGGCATCCAGGCCACTATCTACTATCATTAGACTTAGCCCGGTGACTTGTAGGAATAATTTTGTCTTTACTATCACATCCTTAAGAAATGGTATTAACCTCTATTTGAATACCTCCACTGACAACAGACCGCCTTGAAAAACAGTTCATTTCATTTTTTAGACCTCAATTATTTTAAGCCTTATTTTGAGATGAAATCTGTTTTCCTGTAATTTCAAATTATAAGTGATGGAAGCCTCATCCAGGATTGATGACACCATCTTAAGAGTTTATTATAAGGGAATGAAAAGCAGAATACACACACACACACACACACACACATATACACACACACATATACACACACACATACACACATAGACATATATCCTACAACTAAAATTTTCATAGCAAAATCTGATCAATGGAGATAGACAAAATGTTAGAATTAGATTGAATAATCTAGTCTATACTTGATCAAGAATAACATCTACAATAGTAAAAATGTAAATTATTATGATTAAGAAGAAAAAGTGGGAAGTTATCTAAACAGTTCGATATGAGTACAGAATTCACACACCAGCTTTCTACCCAAGGACATGGCTGCATTCCTTCCATTCTAACTTCCTTCCTTCCTTTTTAACTTCCTTTTTTAATTTCCTTTTTTAATTTCTAATTTTTTAATTTTCTTCCTTCCTTTTTAATTTATTTAAATTTTTTAAAATTTCCTTCTTTCCTTCCTTTCTTCCTTCCTTCCATCCTTCCTTCCTTCCTTTCTTCCTTTTTAACTTCTTTCTTTCCTTCCTTCCCTCTCTCTTCCTCTCTGTCTCTCTCACTTTCTCTCTCTCTCTCTCATTCCTAAAGTTTAGCATAGTACTTAGTACATCATCACCCAAAAGTGTTTGTTGAATTGATTACATAGAAGACAGAAATCATAGTTGTTTTGAGGATGAATTAAAGAATGTCCAGGTTAAAGATCAAAATAAGATGAGGCTGGAAGTTAATGCTACAGACAATAGAATTGATTTAGAAGCTCTGTCTAAAACATGAGGAGGATCAAAGAAGAGATGGGTCCACTAAAAGGAGTAGATTGAAAAATGAAAGAAATAGAAAGCACCATTTTCCTTTGCCAAAGACAAAAACCTTAATTGTTTTGAAGTTTTTAAAGGTTCATCATGGAAAAGACAGAAGAGACTTGTTCTTTGTCACTCCAAAGCTAAGAAAAATCAGTGGAGAGATCAAGAAACCATATTCATAATGCTCTTCCCTGTAAGTATTCATTCGAGGCTAGAAGAATAGACACACTGCATCCCCTTACCCCCATCCCAGGACCCAACTGTCTCTGAGATTCTATGAGTCTAGTTCTGAGCGAAGCAACCCTGATTTTCAAGGGAAAGAACTTAATTTATGTTTTTTCAGTTGAAGTGATACTTTCTACAGAATGATGAACAATTTTCCAACTTATCTATTTCAGTTCTGTTTTCATTAAGTCCTCAGTGATGGCATATCTCTATGGGGAATTTATTGATTTACTTTTCCAATAACATTGTATTGATCGAAATGTTACATGAGAAATTGGTAATCATGCAGTGAGCCTCTCTGTTCTTATACATTTATGACCACATCAGAACTTGCTATAATGCTATTTGCTATAAGGCTATTCCTCTGGTTCATGCTTAGAAACTGACATGTGGGGTGCCTTATAACAAAGCTGTCTATCACTCAGTCTCTAAATTTTTTTGAATCAAAGAATGAGAGATTTCAGAGGCCAAAACTATCTTGTACCTGAAAAGGAGGCACCTTTAAATGATTCTTATCAAGTGGGTCAAGACCAATCCCTTCCACTGAAATGTGGTCTATGTTGCGTTTATTTCTGCTAAAACAGAGGGCATATTTGATTCATTCTAAGTGTAGAATTAGATGTAAATTGCAAATCTCTGTAAGGGCATCTAGAGGCAGTTAGGTGGCACAGGCCATAAGAGTGCTAGAGTTGGAATCAAGAATGCCTGAGTTCAAAGCTTATTCTCCACCCCCAACACTAATTAGCCATGTGACCCTGAGCAAGTCACTTAACCTCCCTAGCTTCAATTTTCTTCTCTATAAAATGAAGATGATAATAACACCAACCTTAAAGTATTGTTTGGAGGATCAGAAGAGATAATTCATACAAAGTATTATGGAAATCTTTAAGTACTAAATAATCACAAGCTATCATTATACTGCTGAGCTGGTCATGCTAATCTGGCAGTACAGTGAGGCAAAGCAGTACAATAATCATGACTTCATGTTATGCCTATTACTATTATTATTATTATTGTTATTTTAAAAAACCCTTACCTTCCATTTTGGAATTAATACTGTGTATAGGTTCCAAGGCAGAAGAGTGGTAAGGGCTAAGCAATGAGGGTTAAGTGACTTGCCCAGGGTCACAAAGCTGGGAAGTGTCTGAGGCCACATTTGAACCTAGGACCTTCCATCTCTAGGCCTGGCTCTCAATCCACTGAGCTACCCAGCTGCCCTCTATACCATTACTATTGAAAATGTCTAGACTCCAGCTCTCTTTTGAATGTTCTGTACTGCTCTTCCTGTGAAAAAAATGTGCTTTATTTATTTCACTTCTATTTTTTACATTCTTATGTGAGTACATGAATAAGCTCTTTGAGTGCAGGGATTATTTCATGGCTATCTTGTATTCCTAGTACCCAGAACAGTGTCTGGCACATACTACAGAAGACATTTAATAAATACTTATTGAAATAGCACTGGGTCATAGCTTTAGAGATGTAATGAACCTAAAATCACATTTTATACATTAAAAGAGTGAGGGATCTAGAGACATTAAGCCACTTCATTTATTTCACCCGCATATTATTCAAAACTAGGTCTTCTGTCTCCAAGGCCAGTGAGTGTTCTTTCTACCACCCATTCAGTTAGATCAAAATCTTTTTTGTTTTCCTTTACTATCACGAAGTAGCTCCAGGAGATAGAGTCAAAAAGGCAGACAAGAAACCTGAGTTCAGAACTATGACTTAGAAGCATCTGATGAATACAGATTCATTGCAAATAAAAATTACTTCCTGGTTCTGCTTATTCCCTTTGATGCTAAGATAATGGTTTGGTTAGTCAATTTAATAGGGAAGAAAAGCACCAAATATCATTAAAACATCAAATGGCTTCTTTGGACATTCCAGAGGCAAAATAACCAGCCAAACTTTAAAGTTTTTATTCGAATGTCCTGTCCTGTTTTGCTAAAACAACTTCAGTTCCTTTTCTGGACACTGTGACCCGCAGTGGCATCTAAGTGAAACCATCCACCTTTTTCTTAAGGAATGAAAGGGCATTTCCCAAACATTTTTACCATAATAATACATGGCAGCCACCTTGTCATATGTAGAAAACCATAGATGGGAGTGGAAAGGGAGAGAAAGCCAAAACACTTCAAGGGAGAACCCCCTTAAAGCTCTTGGGAAGGGTAGCTTTGGGAATTCACAGGAGCTTCTATGGCTATAGATCAAAAGGGCCAAATTAGCCTATGATTAAAAGCTGCACCTGTTAAAGACAGCCCTATTTCCTCTCTCCATTAGCTCTCTGAAATCCTTTCAAAGGAGAAATGTTAAAAAATGATTTGAAACACACTTTTATGTAAATGATAACTTGTTAAATATTAGCTTTCCCTCTTTAAGTACCTATGTTATTTCTACCTAATACTTTGTAGTATTTTTTTTGTTTCAAATACATCAATGAAAAAGATACTTAAATAGAAGCTGTTTATCGATTCATGGACTGATAGATACTATTTCCACTGCCATGCTTGTTTTATTGTCTCCTATATTTACACAAATGTGGAAACACTTTAAACAATAGGAACTATTACTAAATAGGCATCTAGGTGGGCAGTAAATAGAGTGCTGGGCTTGGCATGAGGAAAACTCATCTTTGTGAGTTCAAATCTGTCCTCAGTCACTTAATAGCTGTGTGATCCTGGGCAAATCATTTAATGCTATTTGCCTCAGTTTCCTTTTCTATAAAATGAGCTGGAGACAGAAAAGGCAACCCATTCCAGTACCTTTGCCAAGAGAACCACAAATGGGGGTCACAAAGGGTCAGATATGACTGAAATGACTAAACAATATTACTAAATACTTTCATGTAGGCATATGAGATAGTTCGCAAAATTGTTGAAAGTCACAATAACACAAAAACAAAGAGAAATAAAGTATCTGAAGCTATAGAATGAGCACATTTTCAGAAGCAATCTGCTATCACTTTATTCTGTTCTAAAAAAAAGAAAAATGTTGCTTTTGCTTGAAGCTTGATGTGCATTAGCTTAATGTGTTCAGCCACACACTGTGACATATTTTTTTTTTCACCAGCATCCATTTATTTTTCCACTAGCAGGTACCTTGTTAAAGGCTAGGACAGCACCTTGCTGGGGACCTAGACATTCTAAGCATTAGTGAAATTGGACCGATTGGAATTCAGTTCTATTTTTCACTAATTCTTACCTCTGGCAGAATATGGTACAAAGTGACTTTCTATTATGATTCTAGAGCCCTTGTAGAACTGAATGAAATGGAGAAAAATAAATAAAATCAAAGTTTAGGGAGGCACCTTAGCCCATATCCAGAGCATTTCAATATAATCTTGACTTGATGTTAGGGAAACAATCAAACCCCAAACCTTCTTGTATTTAGAGCAGTTCAAAAGTAGAATTGGCTATCTTCAAAGATGGTAGATTTCCCCTCTGGAAAGTTATTTGAGTAGAGGTTTGATGACCACTTATTCCAGTGCTCAAATTCTGTGATACTCTAAATCTTAAATTCTCTCCACAGCACACTTTACAGATGATCAAGAGGTCTTTGTTCCAACACTCTCAGCTAAAGTCCTTCAAAACCTGGCCTCTTCTGATCTTTCTAGTCTTCTTATATATTACTTCTCTCCACTTTATGATTTAGTAAAATCCACTTTCTTGCAATTCTTCAAATGCAACATTCCATCCCCACTGTCCCTTTTCTCTGTCTGCCCCACATGCTGAGCATGTTCTCCCTCCTTTCCTCTGCCTACTGCTTTCATTGACATCCTTTAAGGCTTGTCTGAAATCATACCTCCTTTAAGCTTCCTTTCCTAGTTTCCTTCTCCCATCCTTGCTAGTACCATCTCTGTGATTTCATTCCATGTAATAAATCAGTATCTTGTAAATAGCTGGTGTTTGGATATTGACTTCTCTATTAGAATGTGGAGGGACTTGGTTTTTGCCTTCTTTGTATTCCTACATTTAGTATATGTCATGGCGCACAATACCTAATAAGATTCTTTTTGGCTGACTGAATGACTGGCTTGAGCCATTAGCCCATTATGCAGGCCATCTCATTTCTAATCAGTTACAATTATGAGGAAGTTCTTCTTTCTAATGGGCTGAAATTTGCCTTTTTTTAACTTCTATTTATAGATCATAGTTCACCCCTCAGAGGCTCTATAGAAGAAAACTTACTCCTTTTCCAAAGGGAAGTTATTTAATACTCTGCACATAATAGTTGCTTAATGAGTACTTATGGAATCGAATTGAAGATAGAAATCATTTCAAGTATTTCTTTCTCAATCAAGTAATCAACAATCATTTATTAAATGCATAATATGTTCAAGGCACTGTGTTAGGGATTGGAGATGGGAAAAAATTGAAAGTCACTACTCTGAATGATTTTACATTCATTGTATGCAGTTACATACAACACATAAACATAAAGGAATATACAAAATTAATGCAAGGTAATTGTGAGATGAAGGCACTTGCACCTGTGGAGGGTCAGTCTAAATGAACCTCATATACCATCATTTCAAACCCCCTCATCATCATCATTAAGTCCTCCTAAAATGTGTTTACACTAAACGTAATACCTGGAATGTGTCCATAATTACCATATCTCTTCTTTTCTTCTGTAATAAAGTCTTAGATAAGGCTTGTAATTACTAGCCCCCCTCAGAAGGGAAGAAGATCAGCTCTGGTCAACCATTTTTGTGTTCATCCTCCTGCACAATTTTTTCTACATATGTCTTTGCTCTCTTGATAAATTCGGGGGTGACATGAAGTAGTCAGTTCTGATACAGCTTCTGATTTTGAGGATGGAGCAAATAGTCCAAAGTTAAGCTCCATCAGTGTTGTTGGAAATATGAAACTCTGGTAGACATTTGGAAGAAGTTGAACCCCAGTAGTTTTTGACAGTACATAAACTATCCTTCATTACAAAAAGCATCATACTTAATGCTCTAGGGAGGAGAACCATTGAAGACCATCTGATTTCAAAATGAAACAATTATTTTTACAAAGTAAAACTTATTAATGGATTTAGTAATGTATCAAAATTTCCAGATTACCCCTTACCTCAAAGCTGCATAGAAAACTTTTACTGTCATTGTTATTCAGATGCGTCCAATTCTTTATGACCCCATTTGGGGTTTTCTTGGCAAAAATACTGGGGTGGTTTATCATTTCCTTTTCCAGTTCTTTTGTTTTTTAACAGATGAGGAAACTGAGATAATCTAGGTTAAATAACTTGCTCAGGTAACACAGTAAGTGTCTGAGGCTAGATTTAAACTCATGAAGATCAGTTTTGACTCCAGACATTCTATCCATTGTGCCACCTAGCTGCCCCATAGAAGGCTTTAACATTTATGTATCAAAACAGAAATTCAAGTTGATGGTAATTCTGGAATCTATCTCTACTGAAACAAGCCTTTGGACAAAAATGTTTCTCCCTGTCTTTCCCTCTCTTCCAACTGGAAAATGTGTTTAAATTGAAGGATAGAAATCAGATTCATTGTTGTTATGAGTAAAGATTATCAGTGAACTAGATGAAGAAAAAGTTTTGCCTGGAAAACTTCACTAAGGATTAGGAAACAATTAGTTGTCTTAGCCCTAATTAGAGGCTAAAATTAAACTTCTTGAATCTGTTGGATGATGTTCAAGGATAAATCACTTTGCCAGATTTGTTACTTTTTGTTTTGTTTTCAGTCCCAGTTGAGGTGTAGACGTGGATTAGACATAGAATTATAATTGAATTATAAGTTCATACAACTTTGATAAAAAGGTCTTGATTTCCTGTCTTTTTGTTCTAGGATTTTATGGAATGGGAAGGCGAAAAAATAAACGGTTGACAATTGAAAAGGAATAAGTATAATCAACTGACCCTTTCTTTTAATGACTGTCGAATTTGGGAACAGGTAAACGAATCTAACACATTCTACTTCTCATCTACATATATTTATGGCTCTGGTCATAAGTCAGGCAATAAGAATTTAGAGATGATTTATCCAGTGATTTGTGCTACTATTATTCTTGAACCAACCTTATAAGAGAGAGACAGGCACAGAGAAATAGAGACAGGAAGAGAAACACAAATATAAATAGAAAGAGAGGGAAGGAAAGAGAGAGGAGAGAGCAGAGTCAGAGAAAAAGAGAAATTCAGAGACAGAGACAGAGAAACAGAGATATATCAGAGAAACAGAAATAGAGAGACACAGAAAGAGCCAAGAGTGAGAGTGTGGGTTTATTTTCTTTTCTTGTCTATGTCTTTAATGCCTTCCTCCAGACTTGAGGCCTTCTCAATAAACTCCAATGATTCCCTATTACCTCTAGGAGCAAATATAAACTCCTGTTTGGTATTTCCTTGCCAATTGAATCACAACCTCTCTTTCCAGACTTTTTGCCTCCCACTCCTTGTCATACTTTCTATAATTCAGTCAATCTGCTCTTCCTACAGCTCTCTCATGCATTGTGTACTACATTCCTGTGAAAGCTAGGTGGGCCAGTGGGTATATAGTACTGGGCCTGGAGTTAGGAAGAACTGAGTTCAAATTCAACTTCAAATGTATGCACAAAGCCCCTAGGAAAATTATTTAGCTTCTGACAGCAACAGTTTCCTAAACAGTAACATGGGCTTAATTGGACCTACCTCACATGGTTGTTGTGAATATCCAACTGGAAAAGTATTTATAAAGGGCTTAGCATGGTGGCATATAGGTGTTTAAATAAATGCTCTTTTCCCCTTTCATCTCAGTGTCCTTGCACTATTTAGTAAACTCTCCTTCTTACTTGTGAATCTTGAAATCTTTAGTTTGTAGAAAGACTCAGATCCAAATACCATCTACCTCAGGATGTTTTTTCCTGATTCCTCCAGCGACTTGTACCCTTTCTCAGGAGGAAAAAAATCACTTTGTATCTCAATTGTATATAGCTCTATATGTACATACTATTTCTCAATAGAAGTTCCTTAAGGATAAGAACTAGATTATATTTTCTTTGTCTTTCCAACTTCTAATGCACTACTTCTCATGTAGGAAGCACGTAATAAATGCTTGTTGATAAATGATAATTGGATTTGTCTGGATCTTCATGATTATGTAAAAAAAATAATTCATTTTTCAGGGCCAAATTCTTTCCCAAATTCCAAGAGTGTTCATTATTCTTTGTTAACTTATTTGAATACAACTCTTCACCAAGCAATATAACTTTTTTTTTTCCTTTTAAGCAGTAATCTTAGTAATTACTTCCCAATTGTTAATGCTGTCAATCATTATTTTCTGGTAAAAATTCAGTTTTCAAATATTCCAGGAGCCAATTCATTGTAAAATTGCCACATTCTTATTGTAATTTAGATTGTTTTTTTTTCCCTCTAGTGATGTTAAGAAAACATCTCTGAACCAGTAGCCAGCATTACAGTGTGCAGCTTCATCCATTCTTATCGGTACCCTGCAATCCCTGTTATGCATTTTAACATTCATGCTGAGTTCTTTGCCTTTTGCTATTTCCAAAACACATCCTTTTACCAACTACTACTTTTTTTTTAAGTGTTACTATTTCAGTAGGGTGAATATATAGTGCTTTATTGTATTTCACCCGACTTCAGCAAAATGAAATAAATATTACTACAAGTGGGTGGGAAAAATGAATATACATGAAAATATGATTTTTCTATTTCATGTTACTCTCAGCTTTAAAGATATTTCCTGATAATGTTTCAAGAAATGGAACCTCTTGAAAAATTTCTTTTTTCACACTGTTTTGTGTCATATGTTTAATATTCTATTAGATACAGTGCATTTATCTATATGATTTTAAATTATGCCATATAATTTACATGCCCTGAACAGATTTTTCAAAAGCAAGTTGAAGGCCATCCATGGAATAGTGTGCTTATCAGCTTCCTCAAAATGTCATCTAAATTCATAATTTATATTTAGAAATCTGTGCTGGCTTACTGTCTCTATCTCATGAAACAAAGAATTACATACTTCTGTCCTTCATTTCTGATATGAATAAGCAAACTATTCTTCACTTTAGCTATTGGAAACCAATATCCCTAAAGCAATTTAAATCCCATCTTTTCAAGTCTTTTCAGACAGAGTAACTGTCCAAAGAACCTAAAGAGAAAACAATCAGACACATTACTGACCTCCCTGTGCAAGGTTGAGATGTGCTGGGTCAACAAATCCAATTGCAATTTCCCCTTTGTAAAGTCAAAACAAAACAAAAAAGTACATTAAAATGAACTGAATGGTTTAGAGAAAAGCTTACTCTGAGCGCTCTCTCTCTCTCTCTCTCTTTCTCTCTCTCTCTCTCTCTCTCTTTCTCTTTCTCTCTCTCTCTCTCTGACACACACACACACACACACACACACACACACACACACGTACACTCCATCACAGATAGGTATCATATATTCTGTCATTTGGCAGATTTTTGTACCAAGGAAGGGCTTTGTGGATTCTCTCCTGTTTCTCTCAGAGCCCTTATGCTTTGTTGCTCTGGGGAAGCATATGCCTGGTTGCCCCTGAAGCTGGACTACCTTGCCTAAAAGAAAGCTCATTTCTGTGCTCAGGTTATTTTGTACAGAAACCTGACAGAGAAAATGCTACTGAAATAAGAAAGGAATGCTGATGCCAAATCTCCTGGGGGCATACAGATTGTGTAGTACCATCCATCAGCTTCAAGGTACTGATAAGTGTTATAAGACTATTAAAATCAATGCCACTTGTTCCCAATTTAGCTTCTTTAAACAAGCATTCTCTGGGAGTTCAAAGGAGGGAGGACTAAAGGCAGGTCTGTGTCTTTTCAATCACAAAGTTCCTTAAACCTGGCTCTGAAGCTTAGTATGATGGTAGGAAGATAATGACAAGAAAACCCCAATGAATCAAAGTTAAATCTGGACTGAACAGTAGTAGTAGTAGTAGTAGTAGTAGTAGTAGTAGTAGTAGTAGTAGTAGTAGTAGTAGTAGTAGTAGTAGTAGTAGTAGTAGCAGTAGCAGTAGCAGTAGTAGTTGGTGGTGGTGATGGTAGTTGGTGGTATTAGTGGTAGTGGTAGTGGTAGTAGTGGTAGTGGTAGCAGCAGGAGCAATAGTGGCAGCATCGGTAGTGGCAGCCCAAAGCTCAGATATAGGGAAATCTAACCAGAATGTCTTATTGGAATGGAACATTGATAATGGGTGAACCCAGCAGCTGCCTCTGCCCTCAAAACAGGTAACCTGGAGCAGGTCTCAAGAGATGAGCCCCAATGAGGGAAATACAGCATGGGAACCTTAACTGCACAAGGCACAGTAAAGTATAGCCCCATTTGGGGAGCCTTGGACCCAGGCCCCCTCCATTCCCCACTGGCCTTGATAATTAAAATGTGCTAAGGGAGATACTGAACCTCCATTCTTAATCCCTAAGGTTCAGCTACCACTCTGATATGTTTTTCCATTCAGATAAGACAGCTAGTTAGGCAATGCAGAGGACAGTATTAAACTTGGGGGCAAGAAGACTGGGTTTGAACCCTGCCTCAGACACTGACTAGCTATAACATCCTGAAGAAGTTACTTAACTTCTTTCATACTCAGTTCTTCTAGATCTAAAGTGAGATAGTGGCATCTACTTCACAGGATTGTTTGAGACCCAAATGAGATGGATGATATAAACAATAGATTATAAATATAGATTAAAATTATAGATATAAATAATAGATATGAGAGTCAAATGAGATAAGATATAAAATGTGTAGCAGACTTTAAAGTGGTAGGTAAATGCTGGTTATTATTGTTATTGCCATTATCATTATCACCATTATTTTGAATTATTTCCAGAGTTAAACTACAACTACCCAAGAAGTTGTGTCAAGAAGAAAGAGAAGTTATGCAACATTTTCCTATATGCTTTATCTTATCCTTAAAAACTAATCCATAAGTTGCTTCCGAATATAAAACACTAAACGAAGTTGGCATTTAATAAATGCTCGTTGAGTGAATAAATGTTTAAGGAGGCATTGTAGTGTGATAGAAAGAGGGTTGGACTTAAGAGTCAGATATAGGCTGAATCTTGGTTCTGACACTATGTAAGCTTTGCCAAATCACTTTGCTGGCAGTTGATTTCCTCATTTGAAAAATGGAGTTAAGAATACTTGCCCTGAATTTGGAAATATGCACAAAGGACTATAAACTTGTGCATACACTTTGATCCAGTTATACACTAGACCTGTATCCCAAAGAGGTAAAAAAAAATGGGAAAGGACCTACTTGTACAAAAATATTCATAGAAGCCCTTTTTGTATTGGCAAAGAATTAGAAGTTATGGGGATATCCATCAACTGGGGAATGGCTGAACAATTTGTGATATATGATGGTGATGGAATACTATTGTTCTATATAAGGAATGATGAACAGGATAATTTTAGAAAGAGCTGGAAAGACTCCGTGAGCTGATGCAAAATGAAATAAGCAGAACCAGGAGAAGGTTATACACAGGGACAGCAACATTGTGGAATGATCAACTGTGATAGACTTCAACACTCTCAGCCATACAATGATCCTTGGACAATTTGGAGGGACTTATGACAAAAATTGCTATCTCTTCCAGAGAAAGAATTGTTGGTGTAGGAACACAGATCAAAGCATACATTTTTTTAAATTTTAGTTTATTTGGGGTTTTATTTTGGGGTTTCAGTTTTTTTAGTATTTCTTACAAAAGTGAACAATATGGAAATATATTTTGCATGATAATACATGCATAACCAGATTTACAAAAAAAAGAATACTTGCCCTGCCTACCTCATGATGTTGTTGAGAAGAATGTGCTTTGTTAGGGCCATATACATTTGAGCTCTTATTTTTATTGTTGAATGACTTATTTATTTGGATAGCTCACATAGCCACAGTTAGTATCTGGGCAGCCACTATGGCATAATATCCAACTAAATTGCATCATTGTATGATTGGGTGACAACTAGGGAAAGTGATGGAAAAATGAGCCAGTGGCTTTGTCTCATCATGCATTTGAACAATGACCTTAACATAAAATTCTTACCAATTCGTTTATCACAAATCTAGGTGAACAGAGGGCATTCCCAGTGCAGCTACATGACTACCACTCATTGTCATCTTCTAATTCATTCATTCAACTAACATTTACTATGTTCTTAGTTGTGCAAGCACTGGGTTAAGGTGAAGTGAGATCTACACATGGAATGGAGTATGTAGAGAAGTGTCTGACTAATTACAACCCTCTCACCCCACTATATCAATCACTGAATATCGAGAAATACTGGCTGGATCAGAGGCAGTGCTGGTGAAGCGACTAATGCCTAGGATAATTTTGCCCCCTAGGTCAGCCATCAAAGGAAAGAATCATATTACTATTTGTCCTTGCTCCCATCACAATATAGATTTAGTGACAATATCAGCAAAGGGAAAACAGGAACCTTAGGGGTTCTGGCTTAAGGAAAGGGCAAAGATCCAGGAGTTTGAGTAAACTATAAGCTTAAAATGAGTCAAATGTATGACATGGTAAGCCCAAAGAGCCAGTGCTGCATGAATTCAAGAATAGTATCCAGAATATGGAAGGTGATTGATAGATCACTTTTCTCTGTCCTTGTCAGACAGAATCGGGGACATCACCATCAGTATGGGAAACCTATATTAGAAAAGACATCAGTAACCGAAAAGCTAGAGGTTGTCCATTGGAGTGTATAGATAGATAGGCAGATAGAATTAAAGATCTATATCTACATAGAGATATGCATATATATATGTACACATACATGTATATGTATATACATATGAAAGTACATAACATAAAAATGGAAGAAAAAAGCATATACAAATGTATAAATATGTATGTATATGGAAAGAAACATAATATATGTCTGTATGTTATAATCACTATATGTGTGTATGAAATCATTATATATATATGAAAAGAAACAACTTATATTAGTATCCTTCCCCAACTCCAGCATGTTTATTCATCATTCAGATAGAACTGGAGGGAACTGTAGAGGCAAGCTACCAGAAATTTATAGAGGTCTTGTGTAGGAAATAGATGTTTAAAAAAAAAAAAACAAAAAACCTTACCTTTCATCTTGGAATAAATACTGTCTTTTGATTCCAAGGAAGAAGAGTGGGGAGGGCTGAGCAATTGGGGTTAAGTGACTTGTTCAGGATCATACAAGCTAGGAAGTGGCTAAGGTCAAATTTGAACTCAGGACCTCCTGTCTCTAAGAGGATTGGCTCTTAATCCACTGAGCTATTTAGCTGCTCCTAAAAATAACTCTTAAGTAGAGGATTGTCAGGTCTTAGGGACTCTAAGAAGCAGAAGTGAGTAGGAAGAATGGAAGCATGGAAGACAATCTATACAAAATAACAGAGATAGAAGATAGAATGTGATTTGGAATAGATTAGAGAGAGGCAAATATAGAGTAAAAGAAAGCAATTAGGAATCTCTTGCAGTCCAGGAGATAGGCTATGAGGCTTTGAACTAGGGTGGTAGCTATGTGAGTAGGGAGAAGGGGATAGTTACAAGTGGTTCAGTGGCGATGGCATCTGCAAAATTCAGGAACATAGAGCACAGGAGAGGTGAGGAAGAGGGAAGGAGGGGAGAGTGAATTCAAGGTTACAAACCTTAGTAACTGACTGGAGGGATGGTTTTATGACAACAACAATGGAAAAGTTAAGAAGAAGGTCAGGTTTTGGGGAAAAGATAATCATTATTTTTTTGTACATGTTGAATTAGAGAAACCTATAGGATCATCCAATGGAATAATCTACTATAGATATAGATATAGATATAGATATAGATATAGATATAGATATAGATATAGACATAGACATAGACATAGACATAGACATAGATATAGATATAGATATATAGCTTGAGGATTAAGGTTCAAAAATGGTCTCTCTTTTATATGGGATGAGTTCTCTGTCTTAGGAAGGCTATAAGGTGAAGCTATATAATTATCAATTGGGTACTTTCCAGTTCTGAGGCTCTATGATCCTCACAAGTGTGTGTGTGTGTGTGTGTGTGTGTGTGTGTGTGTGTGTGCATGTGTGGGGGAATCAGGTCTCATTAGTTCTTTCACTTCATCCTCTTTTTCCCTTCCCACCATGATGAAGTGGTCTTTGAGAATGAGGGAGCTGAGGCTACTATGATTTCTCTACATTCATCTGTCCTACAGGACCTGGAATATGAGGCAGGACATGCTTCTTTCTTTCTTCTCCTTTCACTCTTTCATTCTGACTTTCAAATTATCCATTTCACAGCCTACTTCCTACCTATTATTTGATCTTACCTCAACTGCAGGTTATTCTTTTTCATGGTCCTAAACCTCACTAGACTATAGCTAGATTTTACTGTAAAGGTCACTAAATGATAGAAATTCAATTATCCCCCAGAAATCTCAGAAATCCTGCCTTTAGTAATAATGGGTTGGGATCCTGCTGGTATTGATCAGTTGCCACACTGTGGTAAGGACCCTATTAGAAATGGTTTCCTTGATTTACATTGGTTTTTCAAGGAGGAGCGAAATACTCCTCCATCTCAGTGTCATTCAGCTGAAAGAAAAAATTGCAGGAGTGTCAATCAGAATTCGTTAGTCTCCTAGCAAATGGAGGACATGCAGTTTGTTAGTGTTCTCTCCTAGGAAAATGTGTGTTTGGTTTTTCTAAATGTGTCCAACTGGGGACTTTGTGGATGAGGCAAACTTTCAAGATAATAAAAAAAAATGCTGTGGTCTAAATAGAGCTCATTTGCAAATAGATAAATGAATGAATAAATAAAATAAACCTTGGATAGTTTGAAGCCCAGAGCCTCTTTTAATAAGCAAAAATGATGCATATCCAAACCAGAGGCTTATTTCTCTGTATTAGTGTTTCACTGAATAAATATTTCTCTTTTCTGTATGTTGCTGCATCCACACCTCTGTCACATGTGCTAAAATGATTTCTTTGTGCTATAACCTGGTCTGTGGCTGAAAAAAAACAAAAAAACAAAACAGGCCTTGACCAGGAAAATGTAGGATTAGGGCTATGAATAAAAGTTTAAAAAGACCACAGGGGCCATTTAGACTTTCACTTTACAGATGAGGCTCAGAAAGGTCAAGTGATCTTAAATTTGTGCTAGTAGTTAATTTCAGAGTTGGGATTTGAACCCAAGTTTTCTAAATCTAGAACTAGTGCTATTCTCTTATTCTCTACATTGTGAGCTTTGGAAGTTCAGTGCTAGTCTTATGAGCAGAATGTGAGTGAGCATATCCTTACATTTAATTATATATTTGATTATTGATACTCACAGGAAATCCATCATAGAGTTCTATATTCTCATATTGTAACTATACTCATTTTATGTTTAAAAAAGAGAATTTTTTTTAAATTTTATTTTTCCCCATCTTGTAAAGTACAGTGATCCCTGTTTCCTTGAATATAGACTATTTTTGCTTGACTAAAAAAAGGCCAAATTTAAATTTAGCTGAAAAACATACATAGTGGTAATTGAATTAGTTCATGATTGGCTGTCAAATGGCCATAGTTAATAAGTAGTAAAGAAGGTCTAAAGCATCCATATCCCACTTTAGAAAGGGTTCTGGACCTTCCTTTTAGACATCTCAGACTAAGCATCAGGACAGAGGGTAGGTCATAAACAAATAGAAAACTCCCAAGAAATATGCTTAAAGTATTGACATTTATTCAACTTTAACCCTGATGCCATTCATTTCATTCTAGCTTGACTTTGAAGGTAACACCTTTCTGCCTGGTTTGGCTGAAGATGCCCTCCCCGGTACAACTAATCATATCATAACCTTTAATATCTAAGCCTGCCAAAGTAGTTTTTAGTCTGAATTCACTGCTCATTCCAAACAATCCAACCTAACCACCATTTCCACTGTTTTCCTACTGAATCAATAGTCTGATTAAATCTTCCAAAGCAATTAGTTGCCTTGAGGTCATGACTAGTAAAACACACACACACACACACACACACACACACACACGAGTATATGAAACATTTTTACTTGATTTTCTATTTTTTTCTTTTTACATAATTTTAGAATCTGATTATGGGACAGAGTAACCCTGAACATATAGAAAAGGCTTCCTCATTTTTAAAAAATGGAAATCCATTATTATAATGGTCACTCCATGTCACCAGCTGTTTTTCAGCATATTTATATCATTTACCCTTTGGGGAAACATCATAGCTTGAAAGGAGAAGAGAAGCTGGCAAACAAGTGACAAGCTGTGGACCGCTGCTGTCATATTTACCATGGTGTTCCATCAGGGCCCCCAGTTCATGTTGCTCAGGCCTTATCTCTAGGCAATACATCAGTGTCAAAGTCTTCCCATGCTGCTCAGTCAGGCTTGTGGACTCATTCAGGTGTGTGCTCTCAAACAGGTGTTCTGCTTCCCACACAGGTGTCTGACAGGTGTCATGGACAGAAAGCCCAATTCTCCACCAGAAATGCAAAGAATAAGTTGACAAGTTGTTTGGTCTCAGCTGCATCTTCAGGGTCATCAATGCTTGTGCCTATTTTTTTCTGCAAGTGGCCTTTGTTAGTAGTATTCCATCTCTGAAGCACTGTGATGTCTTTCTTATTACTTTTGGGGAGATACCCTCAGAGACATTATAAACTGGACACAGGAATAACATTACAATGATGCTACATTTTTTCAATAACATCATTACTATGGTTTAACCAATTAGTACTGTGTTGTTGTGACATACCAATGCTATATTGTTCAGCTGATTGCCAAAAAGAATTGGTTCCTATGGAATTAAGTGCCTTCCTGTTATGGGGACTGGGGGCTGACTCTATGAGTTCACTTTGAGCCTCAAGGTTCCTGATCTGTAAAATGAGGATCTTAGAATCTCTAAGGACCTTTCCAGGTCTAAAATTATGTGATCCTGTCAGTGTCTAATTTTTTGGAAGGGTATGCTTGAATGGTTCTTGTCTGAAATCTTGAGAGCACTTACTCTCTCATGTAGATGTACAAGAATAGCCCCTAGATGTAATGAGTGAACACAGAACTCATCCAGACATATCTACAGAAGTCAGCCACTAGATGGTACTTGTGAGCCAAAGTATTCGATCATAAACATAAATAAATTCTGTCCATGACATGGCACTTATATGCAGGCTGGCAAGTTAAATGTAGTTCATAACTGGCTTCAAAGAATATAGGATTTTTAATATTACAAGAAATAACTAACTGTTTGGCATTATATTCTCTTTTGAATCAGGTCTTTTCTGTTCACCCTCTTGACTTGGGTCCTCTTTGGACATTCCAACAATATGGAATATCATCAGGAAGCAAGGTATAGTGGAGTGATCATGGAAATTGTGGGATTCTTTAAATGCTAGGATGAGTTTGAATTGTATTCATAGTTCATAGATCCAGAGCAGGACAGGAGCTCAGAAGCTACCCATTGCAAATCCCTGAGGTTGATTAAATTTGAGATTTGCCCAAAATCAGACAAAGAGTATCAGAGTTGAGATTCAAGTCCAGATCCTTCTAGCTAGGCGTTTTTTCCACTGTACCTTGAATCTTCTAAATTGCTTAAATTGTCATGAAATACATGAAAGAAAGTGTAAGAGTCTTTGATGACTTTCACCATAGCTTGAAAGTCCCTACCCATTTGAAATGAATGAGAGAATTTATAACTTCAAGATGGGATGATTTGTCACAACATACTTCTTAAGTATGTTATATATAACATACATCTTTAAGATTGTTTTTTTTTTTTTGGAATTGTTTGGCTTTAACATATACTTGGAAACTAACTCCATTCTCTATATCATCACATCTCCAGCCCCTCATCCTACAAGAATTCTCATTTACAGTTCTTATAAGAAATAATAAAAAAAGAGATGATGAAATTTGTGGGTTTATATACCATTTGGTGTTATCAATTCCAAAAGCACTAATTAATTTCTATCTCTGTGCTATGCCCTGTACTCATAAGCAAAAAACATACAAGGAACTCTGCTTAATGGTGGGAGACAACATGTAAATAATTATGTGTAATGAAGATAATGTGATATATTTATTTCTGTCTAACATAGCTATCTGAATGGAAGCAATCATCTCATATCTTCCATATCTACTCCTACAAAAACTTAAAAAGAACCCCAAATGAAATAATGATTAAAAAATCCAATGGCAAATGAGAATAAGTGACTTTATCTTCCCAGAACTACACAAAAAATTGGCGAGTAATTCATATGTCATGTGAAAGAGGACCAACCAGAAAAATCACAGTCAATACAAGCAAACAGGGAGAAGCTTCCTAGTCCAAACAGAGATAAGTCAGAAACAAAATGCAACCTAAAAGATATTGGTACTGAGGAAATCAGTAGAAGACTTCCATGAAAAAGTCTTAGGGTAGTCTGTATTACATTCTATGGAATTCAAATGTGTCAGACAATAGAAACAACAGTGACTGAAAGCAACAAATATTGCAGTAGAATATGCTGCTGATTGGGATAAAAGAGGCTGAGAGAATCAGGGAACTCAGAGAAAACATAGAAAGCCCATTGATCTGAACTTCAGATAGTGTGGAGAAGATGGGAAAGCTCAAATATCAGTGCTCATAGGAGTAGACACAGTCCAGGAGATGGAGGTCAACAGAGGAACTTCAGTGACCAGGTAAGACCAACCAGTGCTGACCATCCTACCTGGAAGTGCAATAGGGGGTGCAACCTGGACCTTAAAGATTCATTTTAGGACTTAAAGTGGAGAGAGAGATAAATAGAAAAAACATATTGACCTCTATTAAATATTATAGATCCAACAAAATCCATAAATCTATTCATTGACAAAGAATAAAAATAGAGATCATCTATGAAAACTCCATAAATACCTAGAAGAAATGATGCAAAAAATTAAAAAATGAAATAAAGGTGATGGAGTGAGAATAGGAAAGAAAATCAATAGCTTTAAGGAAAAAGTGCTAAATTTACCCAAGTAATAGGTTCCTTGGAAATTACAGTGTGACAAATATAAGTCATTGACTCTAGGAAACAGAAATAAAAATTAGAATAAAACCAAAAGATTAAAAATATAGATAAGAAAGATGTAAATATTTGTTAAAAATGATTGACTTAGAAAATAGGTGGAGGAAAGGAAATTTTAGAATCATCAGATTCCTGAAACTATGACAAAAAAAACAAAATCTTCTTGGTATATAATATCAAGAAATTGCAAATGAAACCTACCAAGTTCTATTAGAAGCAGAGGACAAAGTTAAAATAGAAAGAAAACATTGACTACTTCCCAAAAGAAAACTGACAAGGAAAAGTCCCAGGAGTGGCATAATCAAAATGTATATATAACACATACTGCAAGTAGTCCAAGTATGGCCTTTAGTCTGTTTTTCTAATGCTTCTTCTAAAAGATTAATAAAGTCAAAAAGAGATTAGTATCAAAACAAAGTTTTGCTTTTCTTTTTATCTCTAGGTCTTAGCTCAGAGCCTGATAGATAGTAAATACTGAATATATGTTTACTGATTGCCTGACTTTCCAACACTTGCATCTTTAATGAACAATAATGAAGGTGATTCCTGAAAGATCAAGATCTGAGGAAGAGAAATGAGCAGTTCCAGCACCTGAGTATCAGGTTCTTTTGTTATTCAGCCAAAAGTGATACTTGGGCTGCTGTGCTCCTTCAACACTCCCCTTTATTTGCCTGTATAGACTTGCTTTTAAAGAGAGTTCCCCTCAATGGCTTACCTGACTTAGTTAAGGACAAGCTGCAAAGGAGAGGAAACATACCTTCAACCTATCAACCACCCAACAAGGCTTTAAAACTAAGCCCTTCTACGTGCCAAGCACAGGGGTTAAATGATGGGGTTGTGAAGTCAAAGTAATGACAGTTCTGGAGTTCAATGGTACACAAACAGACTTCAAGATTCATACAGAATAGGTGCAGCATGACTAGGGAGTGGGGAGGGTAGAAGTTCAGATCAATAGATCTTCAGTGTTTTCTATGGTGTCTCTTATTCTCTCATTCTCTCTGTTTTATCCCAATCAGTATACTCCCATGGCAAGGTTTACTGCTTCCACTCTATAATTTCTATTTCCTCACACTTTTGAGTTCCATAGAATGTAGTGCGGACCACCTTTTCATAAAAGTCTTCTCCTCTGGCTTCCTTGGGATATAATATCTTTCAGATTATATTTTGTTTCTGGCTCATTTCTGTTTGCACTAGGAAGCGTCTCTCTTGTTTGCTTATACTGACTGTCAATTTTCTGGTTGACCTTTCACCTGGCCTATGAATTATCAGTTAAATTTTTGTGCAGGTCTGGGAGAGGGTAGGAAAGTCCTCTTGTAGAAGGTGGGCTTGATATTCTCTTTGTACTTCCTATGAATTAACTTACCTGATTAAGGCTAAATTATTTGCATTCTCCATCACCCTTCCCACCATTCTCTCATTCCCCCAGCAAGGATGCTATGCATAATCACAGAGAATCAGTAAGTCAATACATATTTATTATATATTTAATCTGTACCAGGCATCATACTAAGCCCTGGGAATATAAATACAATTAGAAAGAAACATAGTCCAAGCTCTCAAGAAGCTTACATTCTAGTCAGGGAGAAACTCGTATAAGAAAGCTGAAAGATATATTGTGTGGGACAGAGCTGCAGTAGATGGGGTACCCCTGGGACTTGATAAAGAAAGTCAGGAGTGTATCTTGGTATGGCCTGGGTAGCCTCCTTAAATGAAGGTTCTGGGAGGGGCAATTCAATCAGAGGGAAGCAAGACAAGGATTGGGAGTCTTCCTAAGGAGAGAATTTCAGGGTTGGAATGAACTTCTCTGTGAAGAAGCTTCTGGTAAAAAAATGTCTAATGTGTTAGCTGGAGAGAAATCTGTGGTTTTCTTAGGGATAGGTCTTAGGAGTATAGGAGAGAAGACTGGGTTATAGGATATGCCTAATAAAATCCTTCCCTTCCTTAAAGACCTAGATCAGTGACTACCACCTCCATGAAGTCTTCCCTCATCTCCTCAGATGAAAATGAGCTTTTTTTCCCCCCCAAACTTATTTTGTTTGGACCTATCCTTTTCTCTGTCAAACTCTAACTTCTATCATATTTACCTGTGTACATATCAAAACTCTTCCTTTTCCTTCCCTTTGCCCTCTAAATGTACCCTTGCCTTTCATTAGAATGCAAACTCCCTGAATTCAGGAGCTATATATTTTCTCTTGCATCTGGGTGTATAATAAATGTTGAATTAAATCAAATGCATTCCCCTGAATCCCCAAGAGAATTCTTAGAATCTCTGCTAGGCTTTGGGCTGAGTGCAATGGAGGGGAAGAGAATAAAATTTAGCATTCTCTTTTTCCACCTCCACTAGCCTCCATAATCTGGAGAGCTACCTTATTTGTTTGACACAAATATAACCTGGGACCCTGGGTCAGAGAACCATGTTGATAGATGAGACCTTCCATTATATTTATTGACCTTGGAGAATAAGTGCTTCGATAAAAATGTAACATTTTACTGTCAGTATTTTATTTACATGGTTAAAGGAGTTTTAAAGGCATTCATTTACATCTTTCTTTTGCTATTTTCTAAGCTAAGTGAAGGTATTGATATGAAAAATGAAGAGAAAATTATCCTAAAGAAAATATTTGAGTAAAAATATAAAAATAGTGCTAATATTACTGTCTAAATAACCCTAGTGAGACTGATGCCCTGAAACAAACCGAGAGGTGTTTTTCTTCCCAAGATTGAACCGTATGTACTTGCAGTCTGGTGTAAACATGATGAGAATGGACAAATGTTAGAACTAGATCAAAGTAACTTAAAAACATTTTTTCCCTTTCAAAATATAAATTGCTCCACCTTTTATTTGAAGCACAAATACTTTATCTGAGGGACATATAGTTCTTTCTCTCATTCATTCCGTGTCAGTTGCCTCCCACCTTGGATTAAAACATGATCTGCATCTAGTTATTCCCTAATTTTGAAAGATATGACCCAGTGAAAGGCAGTAAAGAGACATAGATTAGTGAGAGGCATTGGGTAGAAAATGGACTTCAGAATCAGAAAGATTTGGGTCTAAAACAAGCCTTTGAGACTAACTGTGATTTTGGGCAAGTTGTTTATCCTTCATAATTGAAGGATACATACTTTTTTGTTCACTCTCCCTTCCTTTATTCTCCTTATATTTTGTTTTCCTAAGTAAGGTAGGTTTCTAAACGTAGCTGAATGTAGGAGTTATAACCCATTTTGAGCTAGTTCTGATGAGATAAGGTTCAAGCATAGCTACCCACTCCAACTCCTCCAGTCTATTTGCCTCTTATGGGCCTATAACTGAAAGTTAGTTTATTGCCTTCTATTTCTTCTTTTCTCTTCTCCCCATGTGTTCTTCTTTCCCTTCCCCCTCTTTTGAGGAGGTATCATATCTGTACATCTTATTTAGCTTCCTTCTTTTTATGTATACTCTTTCATTAATCTGATAGTGATCTAGTTCTTAAGTATCTTAGGTACATTAGATATCTTGCACACTTTAATTATCTTACCTTTATCAAGAATCATAGATATTTAATTATGTTAATTATCACATTCCCAGGTATGAATTATGCAATTCAACCTTATTGAGGCCCTTAAGTTTTCACTTTACCTTTTTATACTTCTTTTGAGTGTCAGATTTGCCCATCAAATTTTCTTTTCAGCTTTAGATTTATGGTCAGGAAAGTCTGAAATTCCTTTATTTCAATGAATATAAATTTTCCCCTTGAAAGATAATGTTCAGTTTTGCTGGCTATCTAATTCTAGATTGTAGTCTTAGTTTCTTTGCATTTCAGAATATTATATTCCATGCTTTCTCGTCCTTTAATGTAGAAGCTTTTAGGTCCTGTGTAATCCTACATTTGAAGTGTTTCCTTTCAGCTACTTATACTACTTTTTCCTTTGCCTACATGTTCTGGAATTTGGTATAATAGTCTTGTGGTATTTTATTTTAGGGTCTCTTTCAGGATGTGATCAGTGGTTCTCTCAATTTTTTTATTGTGGTTTTCAAGCATTTCATTGATTCTTATATTACCTCTATTGGACTTATTTTCCAGGTTAGTTTTTTTAGTGAGATATTTAAGATTTTCTTCTATTTTTAATTTTCCAATTCTAATTTTTAAGGAGTTAATTTTTTCCTTGGGTTTTTTGTGTCTTTTTCCTTTTGGCCAATCCTAATCTTTAAAGGGTTGTTTTCTTCATTTTTTGCTTCCATTTCTATTTGGTCCATTAATTCTTTAGGGAGTCATTTGCTTCAGTGTGTTTTTTGTGCCTCCATTTCCTTTTCATCTCTTCTAGTTTGGCAGGGAGTTGATTTCTTTAATGAATTTTTTCTCCAGTTGTTGAGTTTTTCTGTCAATTCTCTTAAAGTTCATTTTTGTAACTTCCTTTTAAGTTCATTCAAGGGTTCTTTTGGGGCCTGATATCCTTTCATATTTACCTTAGAGGCTACATATGTTTCCTTTCTGCCATTGTTGTCTTATTCTGAGTTTGTAATTTGGTCTTCCCTGTCCCTATAATAATTTTCTAAGGTGAGGGCTTTTGTTTTTGTTTTGCTTTTGTTCACTTAATTTTTTTTGTGTGTAATTTAAAAAAAATCTAATTAATTAATTAATTTAGAATAGTTTTCCACGGTTACATGATTCGTGTTCTTCCCCTCCCCTCCTCCCACCTCCCTCCAATAGCTAACGAGCAGTTCTACTGGGTTTTACATGTGTCATTGATCAAGACCTACTTCCACATTATTAATATTTGCATTAGGGTGATTGCTTAGAGTTTATATCCCAATCATATTCCCATTGAGAGGTTTTTTTTTGTCTTTTGCTCATTTTTCTAGACCCCCTCATTACCTTTTCTATCTATTGAGGTACTTCTCTATACCTGGGGGAGAGGGCACACTGCTCAAAGTTTGCAGACTAATCTTCTCTGGTATTTGAGGTAGGCTTATCTGCCTTTGTTTCTCATGGTGTATCTTTTGAGGTGATCTTGATGGTCTGAACTGGAGAAATTTGTAGCTGTTTTATCCAGTTATAGTCAGTGTTGGCCATTTCCTTGTTGTTTTGTGGGTTGGACTTGCCCTTGCTTTGCTACTTACCTGCCCCTAAGTGGCTTCAGCTGAGCAGGTGTCTTCTTCCAGGCTCTGCTGCCTTGGGTACTCTGATGCCAAGTGGGAATGTGAAGGTTCCTGCAGTTCAGTTTGTCTCCCTTTCTGCTTCTTGTAGCCTCAATGCTCTGCTGCCACATAGGGGTACAGAATTTCCTGCCTTCTCTCCTTTCTTAGAGTGGCTTGTGCAGGGCTCCTATCAGTTCTGTAGCTTCAGTGCCTCTGGTGGAGTTGTAGCATATTGGGCTATTCCAAATTCTGCCAGTTCTTGCAGATGCTGGGCTGCCTAAGCTACTCTCTTCTTACCCCAGTGAGATGTGTTCTTTCAGTTCTGCTTTGTTTTGAAGTGATTTGTTTTCTTTGTGGTGTTTGTGTGTGTGTGAGTAGGGATGGGGGAGTGTAATATCCTTTAATCTGCCATCTTAGTTTCTAGCATGCAGCTTAGCCTGGGAGATATCTTTTGATTCAAGCATTAAGTGAAGCAAAGTTGCACAAAGTGATAAGCCTCACTCTCTCAGAGTTATCAAAATCCAGTGACCAGACAAAAGTTAGGATGAGTGATGATGGCCTGGGATGCAGTGAATGACCTTAGCTTCTTCTATGTTAAACCAAGTTCTAAGCACTTTACAATGCCTGCTTTATTTCCTTTCATGGCCATTTGAATAAATTGTTTTCGTCCAAAGCTTTCCCAGCAGGGAATCTTCATATGCCTAGGGTAGACATCTACTAAACTCATCAATGAGTTTGAAGCCTCTCTGTTACCCTCAACCTGGTTTTAGCTCACCTGTTAAGATGGTTTACTAAGCTCTGACTTCTATTCATGCCCCAGCTTCTTGGAACCACGGATGAGATCTGGATGGCAGCCATGCTTTTCTCCTTTGGTAGACAAGGCAATGAGCCTTTCAATGCCTCTGAGAACTTTTTAACACTATACAATTCTGAGTAGGTATAATTCTGCATTGACAAGGGAATTTCCTTGATAAAAGCTCCCTAAACACTTCTAAATACAGTAAGAACCAGGTTAAAATATAATCAGGGAATATTTTTAAAACAATAAAAATACAATTAAACACGAAAAATGTTAACGCATAGTTTTCTAAGTCAATATGTAATCACAGGGATCCTTACATATTGTATGTAGTTTCTATTTGAGTTTGATTCTATGACTCTACACCAATAAAAACACAGGACTAGTCCAAATTAAATATAGAAATGGTGCAATGGAAGGTAGCATGGTATATATGTTGATCATAAGGATAGTTTGGACATTAGAAAGGCTTGGATTTGGGGGTAGGTATGTGGTTCAATGGATTGAGAACCAGTTGAGAAGGGAGGTCCTGGGTGCAAATGTAGTCTGAGATGCTTCCTAGCCATATGAGCCTGGGCAAGACACTTAATCCTCATTGCCTCGCTCTTACCACTATTTTGCCTTGAAACCAATACACCATACTGATTTTTAAAAAGGAAGAATAAGAAAGGCTTGGGTTCAAATCACATTTCTAACACAAATAGTGTGTGACCATGCATAGATCCTTGAACTTATTAGCATTTACCACACTAGTAGACCGTGAGTTACAGCTAAGGTAATGAATACACTCAATGGACATTTCTCTCACCAATTAAATTATATCAGTCTTGGCAAAGGAGACTGGGAGAGAGTGAATGGGAGAGAGAGACAATGACACAGAGAGACAGACCAAGAAAGACAGAGACAGGGAAATAGAGACAAAGACAGAGAGACAAAGAAAGAGGGAGACAGAGATAAAGACAGAGAAGCAAAGAGACAGAGATATACAAAGGAAGACTCAACTTGGGCATTTTTATTTGAGATCTTTTTGATGACACAGTCAGGCAAATGTGATCTTTTTGTTCTGAAAGTACATAAAAATCCCTTTTTCTACTAAGTATTTTGCATCGAGCGTGTCACCTAAAACATTTCAAGCTTCATCTTTGCCATATCCAAGGATACTTGAATCCCATAAGAAGAAAATACACATAAATCTTGAATAAGATGTCCTTGCATCTGATTTACAATGGAAAATAAATGAATGGTCTATCAGTTATCACAGTTCACCTGAAACTGAGCATCAGGTAGTTTTGGAAATCATCTCAAATATGAAAATAAAGAATAAATTATATTCATGAATCTAGTATCTTAAATCAGATGGCACATTTCAAATAGACAGAATAACAATTTCCCAAGATTATTCAGAATACAAAATATACTGATAAAGAAACAAATTTGCACAAATTTTGAATAGTGCTTGATACATGAACTTCACTATTGATACTGCCAAGATGTTCATTTTAAACCATTCTTGTCAATTAACTTTGATTCAATTTTATGAACATTTATTCCCCTACTATGTACAACGAACCTTTTCCTACTTCTTCGATGTCTCTGTTTTCTTGGTAAATGTCTTCAGAAAAACAATAGCCCCCCTTTAGCTACAATAAATAGTAGAGAATTGGAATTCTATTAATGAAAGCAGACTGATTTTGACTGACAAAGTCAATTCAATAGGCCAAGCTATTCAGCTGAATGAAGTATTTTCTAGATGTCTTATCTCTCTCTTGGACTTCCAGACCATAATTTAGCATGAGGGTTCAGGAAAGGATTTTTTCTTTCTGCAAATAGAGAAGTTAACAACAACTTCAGGGAGAAGTACATGAAAAACTACATGTGCTTGCCCAGGGCATACTTTGCTGACCTGGAGTTCCTGACATTGTCTGTCTTTCCATTTCCTTTTCTGAGGATAGGTCTGTTCAGAGTTCCAGAAGATTGACTTGTTTTGACCAAAGAACCAGAGAATCAACAGAATTCCTCAGAACCACATAATAAAGATGAACATATGGGTATTCATGGCTTAACAGGATAGATCCTGAATGCGGACATTATAAACCCTGGAAATGA
Source organism: Gracilinanus agilis (assembly GCF_016433145.1). Classification (NCBI taxonomy): domain Eukaryota; kingdom Metazoa; phylum Chordata; class Mammalia; order Didelphimorphia; family Didelphidae; genus Gracilinanus; species Gracilinanus agilis. The sequence goes on from NC_058131.1 coordinate 215,566,937, forward strand.
TTTGGTATATCATCCCAAGGTTAAGAACTTTTATTAAAACATCCTAAATTGGGGACAGCTGGGTAGCTCAGTGGATTGAGAACCAGGCCTAGAGACGGGATGTCCTAGGTTCAAATCCGGCCTCAGACACTTCCCAGCTGTGTGACCCTGGGCAAGTCACTTGGCCCCCATTGCCTACCCTTACCAATCTTCTGCCTTGGAGCCAATACACAGTATTGACTCTAAGAGGGAAGGTAAGGGTTTAAAAAAAAATCCTAAATTAAATTAGAATGAAAATTTTCTATATTGAATAGCTGGTAACTGGCTTCCTAAAATGAAAAGACTTCCATAATCATTTGGGTTTTTTTTTTTGAGAAGGAAAATGGTTGCTAACAGAATACAGTATATGCAGATGAAGGATTAAGTCCTGGTATGGGAAGCATAAAAGACTTGGGCCTTACCCTCCATTTTGATAAAGATTCACCATAGGAATACTAAACTGGCTTATTTGCGGAACTGCATTCCTCACATTCCATCTCCCACATCCCTTATATTAGCATAAGCTGACCTCCATTCCTAACACATACTCTTTTTTATTATCTTTGTCTCTGAATCCCAAGATCATTTCAAGATCCATTTCCTATACTTTTCCTAATCTTTGTTAATAGTATCTCTTCCCTTCTTTTATTACTCTGTGTTTATTTATATATTAAAACCCTTACATCCTGTCTTAGAATTAATACTAAATATTATCATTACTAAATATTGATTCTAAAGCAAAAGAACAGTAAGGTCTGGGCAATGGGAGTCAAGTGAATTTCCCAGGGTCACACAGGTAGGAAGTGTTTGAGGCCAGATTTAAAATTAGGACCTCCCATCTCTAGGTTTGGCTTGCAATCCACAGAGCCACCCAACTGCTCCCCCTCATATGAACTTTTTAAAAAAATGTTTAAACCCTAATATCTTATATATATATATATCCTTCTATATTAATTTTATTTGTTACAGGGATAGGCAATGGGGGTTAAGTGACTTGCCCAGGGTCACACAGCTAGGAAGTGTCTGAGGCCAGATTTGAACCTAGCACCTCCTGACTCTAGGCCTGACTCTCAATCCACTGAGCCACCCAACTGAGCCATCCAGCTGTGCCCCCCCGGCCCCCCATATGAACTTTTAATAAACATTTAGTGAATGAGTCGATGAATGGATAGATGGATGGATGGATGAACAGATTTGTGGAACCTTCAGAGGATTCACATTGTTTGATTTTCTCTTGTTGCCAGATGTATTTAAAAAGTAAACAAACAAGCAAGTAGCATATAGCTTAGCGAGAGCTCATTTACTTACCTTGCTATTTCATTTGATTTTAATTGATTGTGTCCTCCAAATGACTAGTAAGAGTAAATAGATAATAGGCTCTGTGAGCTAAGATTTTGAACGAATGCCAACCCACAGAAGACCTGGAAAATGTGATAGCTTTTCTCAGGCACATGAGGATTTTTCTCTAGATATCACATCAGAACACAGTAAGGAGATTAGATTTTAGACAATAAGATATTTCTCTAAAACAAACTCAGTTTTGTTTAATACTCTCATTAAACAAAATTTTTTTCCTCCTCAAATTTGAAGAGACAAAACCAGAAACATTACAGAGATACTAATTTAAACAAGAATTGAAACACTTAGAGAATAGATGAATGTAGGACCTATCACCAAAAATAGACCCCAAACAGTGTTATTCTGTATTTCTATGAGCCAGTGTCCCTTGAACTCTGAAACCAGCTTGTATGACTATTTAGAGAATGTCTCAGGAAAGAGATGCTTTATAGAACAGATATAGTTTTTACAAAGATCAAGGCTCATCATGTCCTAGGGTTGATGGCATTCCCTTTTCTTAAGATCTCAGGTAGCTCACAGAGCAAAGCAATATGCAAGATTATTCTAGGAATGCACAACACAGAAGAATAAAAAAACAAGGGATATAACCCAGAAATAGCGGGTTCCCAAAGTCTTTCTGCTTTTTTCTGTCATACAAGTTTTATCTAACTTTCTATCTCTCCCTCTTCAAGAAAAGGTTCTCTAGCAATGACAATGATAACATTGGCCATCCTAAAGATAAAACAAAATAGACAAAACAAAACAAAAATGAAAACCACCAGACTTGAATCTTTCTTCCTGCTTTTAATCTACTGCTTTCAAATATCCTCAAAGCAGGTGGTCACTTCTTCCAGCCTACTGACTACAGATAATTTTTCCTCCCCTACAATGTAGTTGACTGGATTCTTCGGTATGCTAATATCTTTTGTTAAAAAGATGGAAGTCACAGAAGGACGATAGATTGAAAAGTATGCCTAAACACTGAAGTCATATAAGCTATTAAACTTAAGAGCATTGAAACAAAATTCCGTTCAAGGTACACTCAGGATGGAACTTTGAATTAACCATTCTGAAAGCAATTTGGGGTTATTTTAATAAAGTTATTAAAATATCCATACTCTTGGCCCCAAACATTCCATTGCTAGGCCTGCTCCTTAAAGAGTTAAAAAAGAGGGGAAAAAACCTATTCCAATATAAAGCAGCACATTTATTTTTCTATTTTTTAAATTTAAATTTATTGTGTTTATGTTCAGTTTCAAATTCTCTCCCTCTACTTTCTCCCCATACTTTTAGAAGGCAAGAAATACAATGTTCATTATACATAAAAAGTCATACAAAGACTTTCCTTATTAATCATATTGCAAAAAATAGCAATAAAGGTAAAGGAAAATATTATAGCAGAATATTTATAGCAATCATTAAATCAATATCCATTTCCTGGGAAACATTTTATAACAGGGATGGGGTCCTAAGTTTGGAAATATAAGGGAAGAAAAGCTGTCTCCTTTGAGAAGTTTATATTCTAATGGAAAAGATATCATGTGCCAAATATAGGTGTATACAGTGGTCTTACAACATTGAAATAATGTAACCTTTGACAGAAAGGTACTAGTTCCATGTTGGTGAACCTATGAGACATGTGCCAGAGGGAGCTGCTCTCCTCCCCGTCTCCACACACTCCTGAGGACATTTCTCTCATCACTTGCCCCTCTGCCCATCAGCCCATTGGAAATGTCCTCTCGCAGGGGGGTACCTCACATGCAATGTGAGAGTTGAAGTTTGGATATCTAGTATCTAAAAGGTTCACCATCACTACACTGATTACTGGGGTAACAGGAAAAGTCTTATGCAAAAGATGTCACTGAACCAAGAACTGAAATAAGTCAAGTCTTTGAAAAGGGAAAAGGCAGGAAGGAAAATTTTTCAAGAATGGGGAAGCAACAGAGCAATGGTAGAGAAAAATGGAGTGTCATGTGTGAAGACAGAAAATAGGGCAGTTTAGTTAGATTCCTGACTGTGTAGATGGTAAAGTGTAACATGCAGGAAGACTGGAAAGACAGGAAGTGGTCAACTAGTGAAGAGTTTGAAATGTCCAATAGACATTTTAAAGATAATGAGGAATCGCATTTAAAGAGAATAGAGAATCATTAGTTTATTGAATGGAGGGACAGGATACAGTCAGACTTGGAATTTAAGAAAATCCCTGGTTATGTGAAGGATGAACTGATGTGGGGAGAGACTTAAGGCAGGTTAATTAGGAGGCTGCTATAACAGCCCTGATGATGAAAGCCAGGACCAGGGTGGTGGGTGCATGAGTGGAGGAAAATGATCATAAAGTAGAGACTATTTGGAAATAGAAATAAGATTTGGTAAATGATCATGTGTAAGATGACAAGGAGATGATGAGGAGATGAAGGTGGCACTGAGCATTTTTTTCCTAAAGGAGCAAATATAATTTGAAACAAATTTGATAGCCAATGCTCAGGAAATGGCTAAACAAGATTTACTATATAAAAGTGATGTGATTATCAGTGTGCTATAAGAAATGATGAATAACAAGAAGAGAGAAAAATATAAGGAAATTAGTGTGAATTGATGAAAAGGGAAAAACAATAGTAGAACCTGGAAAACAATATATACATGATGACTATGACAATGTCAACATGAATTGCAACAACAAAATTAAAATAAATATAATCTAGGCATGAAAGTATGATATGACAATACATTTTCCTCCCTTTGAAGAGGTGAGAAGTTATGAACATGGAATGGTACATATATTGTTTGTTTTTTTTTTAAACCCTTACCTTCTGTCTTGGAGTTAATACTGTGTATTGCCTCCAAGGCAGGAGTGGTAAGGGATAAGCAGTGTTGGTTAAGTGACTTACGCAGGGTCACACAGCTAGGAAGTGTCTGAGGCCAGATTTGAACCTAGGACCTCCCATCTCTAGGCCTGTTTCTCAATCCACTGAGCCACCCAGCTGCCCCCTATATATATACTGTTGAACTTAGTTGATGTATCACTTTTTCTGATCGTTTTTCTTTTTTTCAATACTTTTATATGTTGTTATAAGTAATATAAATCTTGCTCCCTTTCTCATCCCATTCGGGTAGGAAAAGAAAGGAAGTATATTAGTAACTCAAGGAGATATAAAAATGAAAGGTATCTCTTTTAAAAGAAATTTCTCTGGGGCATGGGTTAGATGAGGTGATTTCTGATGTCTCTTCTAACTGTAATATACTCAGGTTATGAGAATTAGTGGTAGAAAACCACCTCCAACTTTCCATCTTTTCTTCCTTTTTTGAAAAAAAGAAAGAAAGAACTTGTCACAGGGAAAAATGAATTAGTGACTTATACAAATAAACAAGGCAATAAGGCTGACCTGGACCTTGGGCTTCGGGGTCCTGACATTGGATAATTGTCACTGAATATAATATAACATTTTGTGAACATGGTTGAACAGGCTTTCTTGGCTGACAAATATCACCTACTGTTTAAAGCCATATCGTGGTTGTAATTGGTCACTGCTTCAAAGCTGCATGTGACCAGTTCTATCTGTCTTCCCTTTGGTCAATAATTTAGGAAATTGACAAATATTTGCCAAGTCCCTACTATATGTGGGGGTGATGGGAAGTAGCGACTAAGCCTGTCATTTCATTGGTATAAAGAAATCCCAGGTGAAGAAATTACCTCTCTCACTGCAGAGCAGTACCTTCTTTACAAATTATAGAGAATTGCCTAGAGAGCAATGGGAGGTTACAGGTTATCCTGGCAATGAAAATCACTCTCTATCCACTACGCTAATTGAGAGATACAAAGATTTAAATGAAACAGCTTATGACCTCAGGTATCTTACATTCTACAGAGGGAGATGGATACACATAGGGAGCATCTATGTCCAGGGCCACAGACTGTTCAAGCATGAATCTTAAAAAAGAAATATCACCTCATCACAATACTCCAGTTCTGACAACTCATTAGTTTGTGCCCAAATGCTACAAATGCATTTGTAACAAACATTTTATTTAACACTTATTATGTGAAAGACAGCTAGATGGTGCAGTGAATAGAGCACCAGGACTGGAGTCAGGAAGACCTGAGTTCAAATTTAGCCTCTGATCCTCACCACCTGTGTGACCTTGAGCCAATTATTTAAAACTATTTGTCTTAGTTCCTCCTCTGATACATGAATTGGAGAAGGACGTGGCAAATACTGAAGTATTTTTGTCAAGCAAGCCCCAAATAGGGTCATGAAGAGTTAGAGACAACTGAAAAAAATGACTGAACAACAATAAAATATGTCAATAATGTATTAGGTGCTAGGAATACAAAAGGATATGAGAATAAATTAAAAATTATTCTGAGAGGTAGGGAGAATTATCTGGGAATAGAAAGGAGGATCAGAAAATACTTCCACAGGGCAGTTGGGTAGCTCAGGGGATTGAGAGTCAGGCCTAGAGGCGGGAGGTTCTAGGTTCAAATCCAGCCTCAGACACTTCCTAGCTGTGTGACCCTGGGCAGGTCAATTGACCCCCATTGCCCACCCTTACCACTCTTCCATCTAGGAGCCAATACACAGAAGTTAAGGGTTTTAAAAAAAAGAAAATACTTCCACAGGAGGTCAAACCTGAGCTGAGCCTTGAAGGAGGCTATCAGTAGACCATGAAGCAAAAGTCATCAAGTCAATCTTTGAGTCATCTATGAGACTGCTGGAGAATGCAGAAAATGGTTTGATAAGGATTAGATGGCTAGGATATTTTTATCCCTTTCAAAAAGGAAAAGAGCCTGGGCATAAAACTAGGATATGAGAAGGAGACTGAACTGAAGTTTCAAATCGTATATTCTAGCCATATTGTCCAAAGTATGGTAGGTAAAGGAAGCAGAGAAACCATGTTTTTTTTTCTTTTCCTTTTCTAGTTATACAGATTTTTTTGAATCACTCTCACACCAGTCCTTCCAACCAGCCTGCTTTCAAAGGATTATATGACCATAGATTTAGAGACAGAAGAAACCTTAGATGTTGAATTCAATTTCTTCATAGAGGTTATAAAACTTGCCCTATGTCATATAGCAAGTAAAGAAATGAGGCAAAATTCAAATACATTTACCTATCATTTATAATGTATCTTGTATGTTCATATTATTATGTGTGTTGCTTCCTTCATAAAAATATGAGCTCCTTGAGGGCAGGGACCATGCCATTTGCTTTTCTTTGTATATCTACCACTTAGCCCAGTGGCCTGACAATAGGAAGTATTTAAAAGAAATTGTTTTTGATTAATTGACTGACTCAAATCTTCCTCAAGCAGTGAGCAGTGTTCTATCCATCATAGTAATGTTGTCTCTCAGGGTGGGTGAAATAGAGAATTCCAGGGGAGGGAGGGAGGCCAATCTTAAAATCTTTCCTCTCTTTCTTTACAAAGGTATTCACTGAGTTATCTTCTGGGTGTAAAGAAGAGGGATTGTGTAGAGAGAGTAACCAGTTGAAAATAAAAATATTGAAAATACCAATTAAGGCAATAAGACTTCTTTTTTGGAGCATTTAAGAATTGTGTTTGTAATGCTGACACAGAGATGATTTTCTTAAAAAATAAATGTTGGAAAAATAATGTGGGTTAACACTTTTTGTTAAAAGTAAAATCAAACCCCACAGGATGCCTTGCATCTTCTCTTTCTCACTCTTCTTTAGGGTAATATCTTTAGTTATAATCACCTTATGAAAGAAAAGACAGTTTAAAATTTAAAAAAAATTGATGTTCATTTCTGCCACAACTTGAAGACTTTCCATAAGCAATAACATTGGACATCAATAAAAATATGGGGAACCCAAGCCAAATTTGAATTGTTCTTCAGTTGGGTCAGAAAAAATACTTCCCCAAAGTCAGACCTGCTTTATCATATCAAGTGCCAGTTTTGTTTTTTCTTAAAACACTTGAAATGTTCCACACTTGGGATCACAGGCATGCGATGAGACTTTCAACTCACCCAAACAGAGGCAAGTTAAAAATCAGTTTTAGTCATATAAAAGTGTTTTTGAATATAGTATAAAATGGTAAAATGCTCTTGACATGTGGAGAACATTTTTAAGTGGTGGTTGGGGAAAGAAGATTGAAATGCTTTTGAATATAAAGTAGAATTTCAGAATGATATCAAAGGCCCTGGTTTGTGGAGTATAATATTCTTGAGTAGTTTGATGATCATGTATAGACTTTAGGTCCTAATATTTGCAGTGTATCCTTGGGAATATCTATCTACTGGCCAAATCGAGAAGTTTTCAAAACCCATGAAACACTATTGAAAAATCCAATACACAGCTTTTTGCTATTTAAAATCTAGCCCTTAAATTTCAACATTACACTATTAGCAATCACGTTGAATATATGGTCACTAATCAATGGATATTTCTGGCCTCAATTCAGAAAGATTCTTTTCATTGAGATAGTCCTGATGCTGCAAAGATCAGCACTGAACTCTGAAAACCCTTATAGAAAAGTAAGTCTGCTCATTCACTTCCATTGATTTTCCAATTTCCATTAATTTGTGTTTATCTTTGGGCTGTGTAGTATTATGAGTAGAAATGCTAATTTGGCTTCCATAATTATACACTTGTTATAGCTAGAAGAGACTAAAATGAAAAGATTATGAACTCCAAACCCTTTAGTACCCAAAATAAGCCCAAGGCATCCAATTATCTAGTGTATTAGCATTTAACATGGTAAATAGTGACTGTCCAAATATTTTATGTCAGTAAAATAGGACCAGACACATACAATTCACCAATTTTTTCCCCTTTTCCTTCCCAAATAGAATAAAGCACTCCTTAATACTACCAAGGCCAATTGGGTTATAAGCTCAAGCTATGTATTATTACTTATATGATTTAATATATTAACATAATTATATATAATTAACTACATAATAAATATAATTAGTAGAATATTGAATACAATTAATTAACAATGATGTTGATGATGATGATAACACTGACATAATTAAAACCTCTGAAGAAATTAGTAAGCTGCAATGACTAGAGGAAAGATATTAATTTTTTTCAATTATATTTTTATTTTTATTTTGAATATTTTCCCATAGTTATATGTTTCATGTTCTTTCCCTCTCCCCAAGCCCCTCACCCTCCATAGCCGATGCACAATTCTACTGGGTTTTACGTGTATCATTGATTAAGACCTAATTCCATATAATTGATAGTTGGATTAGAGTTATTGTTTAGTGTCTTCATCCCCAACAATGAAAGATATTAATTTTGCAATTTGCTTTTTGATACTTATTAGTTTTGTGGTCCTAGGCATATTACTGTATCTCTTTGGGCCTCCTCAGTTCTCAGGAATAATAATGCCTGTATCACACAACGTACAGAATTGATGTGAAGACCAAAGAGGCTGAGTTAGGGTACTGAAGTAGATGTAAGGAAGAACTAGGTTCACAGTTTGCTTTAGACACTCATTTGTTGTATGACACCCCCCCCCCACAAGTCACTTATATTCTCTGTCTCATGGGGAAAGTAGGGAAAATAATAATATCTGCCTCAGAGGGTTGTTGTGAGGATCCAGTGAGAATCTAAGAGATAATTAATATAAAGTGCTTTACAAACAATTATTAATTGAGATGATTAGTATAAAGTGCTTTGTACAGCTTAAATCTCTATATAAAATTTCCTATTCTTATTGCTTTTGTTATTACCTCAAGAATTTAAAAGGATCACTTAGGGTCCTGTAAGTATGAAAGGGAAGTATGGCAAATCAAAGAACTGATAGCCTGGGAGTGACTGGAGTAGCCTGTCCTTTTGACTTTAGGGGAAGAAGACATAGTTGGGAAGAAAAGAGTATTGGCAAGGGAGCTAGGAGGAATTTGGGATATTATTAGGATATTGCTTTCCCAATGAGAGAAATAGAAAACGTATATTTGTGTAGCTGTGAACCAGACCTGGGTAGGATAGGTATGAGGAAAACCAAAGCAAAGATATTTAAAGATATTTGGTTATCTCAGAAATCAGGTTACAGGAGTTCTTCCTCTGCAGATATATATTGACATTCTCATCTCAAGGGCTCAAAAAGTACATACTAGCATTATCCGCCTTAGGGAGAAACAGAGGGGTTGGGGGAATGGCATCTTCCAGGAATGGAAAAAATAGAGTAACCCCTATTTCTAATATATCTAGTATAAATTTCCAGGCATCCTAAGCATTTACTAGAGATTATGGAATAGGGAATCTGGAATTATTTATATCATGCTGAGAGATAGTTCTTTCAGTTTACTTTTGGGGAAATCTAGCTTTCTACCTCAGGGACTCTGATAAAGGTAATTAACAAGGTTACAACACTATCCCTTTCATTATAAACAACAGTAATTACCACAGGTAAAATTTTGTCCTCTCACAGCCTCAGGAGAAGCAAGAGGATGATAAAAAGAGGGCTGACTTAGAACAAAATTAATTCAACCAGATTTTTTAAAAACTCTACCAATAATATTTTTCTTTAACATAAAAACCAACAAAGCATCTAGTCATGGATCCCAATTTTACATATGGATAAATTGAGTCAGAGAATGGTTAAATGCATTCTTAGCATCACAATTCTGGAGTAAAATCTAAGTCTGACTTCAATTATGGGAGTATATGTGCATGCGTGTGTGTATACACAAATACCAGAATGGCTAGAATATGGCTAGCAAATACTAAAGGTAATAACTTTGCTGCCTTGATCTCTATCTGTCTCTGCCTCTTTGTCTGTCTGCCTGTCTGTCTGTCTCTCTCATCTGTGTGAAAATGAGTTGCAGTGGATAGAATGTTGGTCCTAGAGCCCAGAAGACCTGAACTTAATTTCAGTATTAGATATTTACTCCCTATGTGTCCTTGAGTAGGTTACTTTTAGTCTCTTTGTCTCCGTCTCATCATCCATAAAATGAAGATAATAAGAGCACCTATGTCTCAGAGTTGCTCTGAGGATCAAATTAGATTATATTTGTAAAGAGGTTAGTATAGTGCTTGGTACTTAGTAAGCACGTCATAAATGCTAGCTATTATTACAAGTACTCTGTGTGTGTGTGTGTGTGTGTGTGTTTGTATTCATATATATCACTCCACTCTGCAGATGTTATTCTATCTCTTTCTGGTTCCCATTTCACAGAACAAGATGCCCCAGAACTCCCCAACTCCCCCTTTTACTGCTTTTTTTTGTGGGTTGTCTCCCTTCATTAGATTGTAAGCTCCTTGAGGGCAGAGACTGCCTTTGTTTTTATTAACCATGTCCCCAGTCCTTGGTATAGTATCTGGCACATAGTAAGAAGTTTATAAATATTTATTGTATTAGATTGGATCTACTTATAGCATATGTATCTCTATGTGTCATGCATATATGGGCATAAGCTTTAATGTTACCACTTATACATGAAGAATAAAGAAAGGCTAGAGGCAGTGATCTTGCCTACTTTATTCTCTACGTATACATTTGTTTTTGTCCACCCATGTAGATTTCAGAACAGTTTTAAAACTGGAGACTCTTAAGATCCCAGAGATGTTGGTAGTTAGTAGGTCTCCATAAGCCATGAGTTGGCTTATAGTTTTGTTTTCAGAGACAAAAATTGTGAAGGACATGCAATATTTACCAAGAACTGGTAGTGAGATTTCTAACTAAGGGTCTCAGCTGATGGATCAGGAAGAATACTAAGAAAGTAAAATCAAAGCATGTTAGCTAATTGAGATAATTCTGCCCTTTGTCTTAAAGAATTTGGCCCTCAAGGCTGAAAAACTTCTATTTAAAGATCCGAGTAGCTGAAATATAAGGCAAAACATAGAAAGTTTTCTGTTTGTCATATGGCAAAGGATTTTCTGCTTTTTTTCTAACACTGATGGTAGATTTGTGAATTGGTCCTAGTATTCTGGAAAATAATTTAGACTTATGTAAATAAAGTGGCTAAAATGCCCATAATCTTTGACCCTGAGATTTTTACTGCTAAGCATATATTCCAAAGGGGTCAATGACAAAAAGAACTATTCCAGATCCTTAATTATTTATTAGCTCTACCTTTGTTATAGTAATGAAGAACTAGAAATGGGGAAATAAAGTAGACGTCCTCTTAAAATGGCTAAATAAATTGTGTCACATTATTTTAATAAGCTATTACTGCTTTATAAGGAATGATGACTATATAGAACAGAGGTCTCAGACATGAAGTAATACTCCCAAGTGGACCAGAACGAAATTAAAATATAATTGGGAATATTTAACAAAAGAAAGAAAAATACAATAGAACACAGATAATTTTAATATGTGTCTTTAAGTCAACTTGTGGTTCACAGGTATATTTTTTGTACAGTTTGGTGAATGAATATTTTTCTTTTTTCTTTTCCTTTTTTTTGAGTTTGATTCCATTGGAATAGAATATAGAGAGGCATAGAAAGACTTGTATGAATTAATTAATTTTTAGGCAAATAGAACCAGACAAATAATACATATAATTATTACAGTCATATAAATGCAAAGAACAGCAATGTGCAAACACAAATTCATTGCTTTGAAATTACAATGACCAATTTTGCATCAAAAAAGAAACTGAGAAATGCTCTCCAAACCCTCCTTGGCAGAGTTAGGGAACTATGGGTGTAAAATGTCAGACTTGGTTGATATATTGATTAGTTTCGGTCTTTTATGCTTGTGTTTTTTTTTTTCCTGAACTGTTTTTAATTTTTTAAAAATTTCTTTGTTATAAGGGATAGTTATCTGGGAAAGGGAAGAAAGGGATATTTTGAGAAATGATGGTGCCATAAAAAGAAAAAAATCAATAAAAATTTAATTAAAAAAATAAAAGAGCTTGCACAAGTGTATGAGTAAAGACTTTAAGCTAAAATAGCATGGCAACACAATAGTAAAGCCAGAAGGTAGAGTCAGCATAGATTTCAGTCAATCATGGTTTGTAGAGACTCCATTTCTGTCAGCAAATCAGCAGTATCTGGTAGAGACTAGGAGGCCCATAGAAAGAAGGTTAATTCATTCAAGACTAGAAGACTGGTAACTACAAATAGGATAGCAGCATCTCTAGAAGATATCACCAGGCTTTACCTTTGTTTATGGTTTGGTCACTTAACCTGTCTGCACTTGAGTTTCACATTTGTAAAATTAAGAATTTATACAATTTATACTACATGGCCTCTAATTTTTCTTCCATCTGATATAGGAAGGCTGAAAGGTGAGTGAGGGAAAGTCAATAATACTTTAAAGGTTTAAAGCTTGTATAAGTGAAACAATAATGATGGAAATTGGGTATCTTTGAGGCAAAACTGGTTATGGTGGCTTTAATCTCATTTAAGTAATGCAACAAAACTCAGTGAAGGGGGCTAGAAAGTGTAGTATAAAAGCAAACGGTGAGTAGGGAACGTATTGAAAACCACTGTGGGGCATTTATTTATTCTCTTTGAGAGGATACAAGGAATGCAGAGCAACAGGAAAAAATTAAGACTAAGGCACTGATTTCTTCATGTGAAATGCCTCTTTTAAGTTATTGTTTCTTCTCCAGTCTCAATTTCTGTTCACATCATATCTCATATGTGGAATACTATAACCATCTCCTATCCATTCACCTGTTTCCTCCTTTTTATTGAATCCATCCAATTCCTACAAGGCTAAAATTGCAAAAATATCCACTCTACTTTCTCCTCACCTTCCATAGACTTTCCTGATTGAATACCTAGAGAATCCCAATTTCACCTATAATTACTGTCAAGATCCCCATAACTCCTTGATATTTCCTATTCAAATATTTTTTTTATCCAAATCCCTTTTTTCTCCCTCAGAACTTTCTCTCTGTTCTAGTCAAAAACATCATTATTGCTTTCTTTTGAACTCCAAACCTTTGCTTGTTCTAGTTACCACTGAGACTGACATTTTATCTCCTCTTATGCTACGTAAATCCAATATATCATTCTCTCTTTAGATCCACACCATCCATTCTGCCTTTCTTGCATTAAATGTACTCACTCATATTGATATTCCCTTTTTTGAGGTCCCAGAGCATTTAGGCCCTTTATTATACATAAAGGTAGTGAGCCAATCCAATGGATAGAGTGTTAGGCCTGGAATAAAGAAGACTTGAGTTCCTATATGGTCTTAGCCACTTAGTAGTTTCTGTGAATCTTTGTAAATCATTTACCATTAGTCATTGTCAATCTCCTCTTCTACAAAATAATAATTGTACCTACCTCTAGTGTGGTGGTAAAGTTTAAAAGAGACACTGTAAAAGAGCTCAGCAAACTTAAATTACAATTTAAATACTAGCTATTATAAATGTTAGCTACTCATTTAGATTAGAGCCTTAAACTCTCATTTCCCTATTCTGTGTGTATATTATCTTTCTACATTGCTCTCTTCACTATTAAATTCCATGAGTAACAGAAGTACATTTTAAATTTATTTTTCAAATTTCTTAATGTTCAGTATAATATCTTATACATAATGGATACTCAAGAAATACTTAAATGAATGAATAGAAATCATCTGTGTTAAATGATATAATTAAAAACAACATGGTATTCCTTGTCATGTACCTCATGTTGCATGTTATTGCACCAGTCACTGCTTATGCAATAGCAAAACTTTGATTATTCTACTCCAAACTTCACCTAACAATAATGATGATGATAGTAAGAAAAATAATAACTAGTATTTATGTAGTGCCAACTTATGTACTTTACTAAGAACTTTAAAAATATCTAATTTGGTCCTAATAATGGCCATTATTCCTACTTTACATGTGAAGAAACTGAGATAAACAGAAGTAAAGTGACTAGAACAAGTTAGTTTCTGACATAAGATCAGAATTCAAGTCTTCTTGACTAGAGGCTCATCACTCTATTGGCTGCACCATTTAGTTGCCTACCTCCCAGGAGCCCACTGGTCCTCGGATGGAAGGCTTCTGAATTTACACAAACATTTCTCCAGATAATGTTAGGCTCCATCAGTTCTATAACTATCAGGCTTAACTACTGATCACAATTTCTATTTCACAGGTTGTTACTGCCTGGTTCTGTTTATTTTGAATCCTACAACCTTGGCCACTGATCTCTTCTTGATCATATTGTGATTGTGTCCCAGTAGCCTTTGCCAGAATATCTTGGATACAATAATATTTGCCTGACTCCCTAAAGGTGGGGAGCATTTTAAGTAGTATTGTGTACGTGTGCAAACCTAGCCACAGGACATAAGCCATTAATAAACTCTAGTTTCTGACCTTCATGATGCAGAATATTGTTGAATGACTTTGAGAATCTTCAATGTATAGAGACTGTGAAGTCTGTTTTTATGCAGTAGCACGTCGATAGCTTTGAACTTACCTCCCGGTCCAACAGGGCTGGTGAGACTACAGTGACGATGTCTCCTTTCTCAGGATCAATATAGAACATGTTGGGAGATGGCTTGTCAGGAGTCTGCTGCAGGATGTTGTATCGCAGGAGGGCATTGTCTGTGGAAGGGTCATCAGCATCAAAGGCTGTCATACGCATCACGGTGGTTCCTGCAGGGAAAAGAAAAGGAAGGCAGGAGGTGTTATTATGACTGACGACCAGCATCCAGAAGGCTCTGCTTGCCACAAATGACACTATGAAGACTGTTCCACATTTTCAAAATTAAAAAGAAAATAACATTCACTGAATCCCTTATTGACTTTCTTACCAAATTCCATTAAAGGATTCAATAAGTAAAAAAAAAAAAAAAGACATATAAGGTACACAACAGGCATATTGAACTGAGCTTCCCAGTTTTGTTTTCAGTCATGTTAGGAGTTCTTGTTAGATATTTATCAGCTACTACCAGATGACTGTTAGGTCATGAGGCATGGCTAAAGGATCGATCACCAAGATGTTCATGCCAGACCTGCCAGTCTTACCAATTTGGGAACCAACTACAGGAGCTATAGCCACATATGGTGGTTTTATATTTATATACACACACATATATATATATATTATATATTAAATATAAATATATTTCTATGTGTGTGTATGTATATGTATGTATATACATACTACATTTGTATGTGTGCATATATATATACATATATATATAGCATGACCACATATACCAATTATATATGCTGATCAAGTACCATCTACACTTTCTAATCATGACATTCTGCTACAATCATTTAGCAGTATGCTAAGCTGTGCCAAGGATATATACTGAAAGTATCTGTGTAACTCAGAGACAAGAGGAATATGAATAAGATAACCTTTCTCAGGATCATCCATCTCAGAAAGCAGATCAATCAATCAATGTTCCTCAGTTATCTAAGTTGATTGTGTCTGTCTGTATGTATATGCATATATTTGTATCTAGACATAGACAAACAACTAAGTTGAATATTCTATATACATGTATCTGTGAACACAATAAATATATATGTATATACATTTATATGTATACCTGAAAACATGAATACACAGGTTTATACAGAACACACACATATACCTGTATTTTAAGATGTGATATATTCATAATCTGCTAAATTCTTGCTCTACGATATATGTAACTTAGCTTGTATTTATAATGGGAAGCAGTATTCTCCTCCATTACTACAGCTGTCTTCTCAGCAGAGAGATTAAAGGTTGGTGAAATGATAGAGTTTCTGGGCTGTATCAGCCTCTACATTGTGGCAACTAATTTCCACTAGTGAAACGTTTCTAGGAAATGCTGATAAGAGTTGATGCCTTTACTTTTGGTGATTAACCTTTTTATTTTTCTGAAATATGTTGACAGCTTATTTGAAAAGGTTCTGTTGAAACCACTGTCATTGCACAGTGTTTTGTTCCAATAAATAGCATTTCTTCTAATTTGTCATTGATTTGATCTTTAATTAGTAGATGGTTTAACTATACAGAGATACTTCAGACTTTAATGACTGCTAACAGGATCACTAGAATGACCTGTATTCTAAGATATAGTTAATTTTATTTTTATCACATTTTTCAATGATTTCCACTTTTAGCCCCGTCTGATTCTCTTCTTGAAGAAGTTATTTGTGAAGATGAGGCAAAGCTCCCATTTAATCACTAAAGCTATCCCAAGTTCAAGGCAGGTTTTGTGCTCAACTTTTCAAAACTAGAACTATCAAGCGCCTACTGAGGAACCTTAAAAATTATATTCAAGCCAGCAAACAAAAAAAGTGGAAGGAGAATACCTATGTATTTCTGCCAAGTTAGATAGTGTAGAGAGTAGCTAGAAAGAATGAATAGCAAATGAGACACAGAAATTCACAGAAGAAAAATTCTAAGTCAGGGGAAAATATACATAGCCTCAAATGTCTATACATAGATATTTAAAGTTTAGGCACCATTCAAAAAGAACAAAAAGTCACATCCTAAAGCTAGAATGAAGTTTTGCCTTGCTAAGTATAAATGAGATTTATTATGATGAAATCCATACAGGACCATGACTCCGAATGGATAGTTCCTATTCTAAAGAAATAAAATTGGTAGACTGCGATCGGAAAAGGAGTAACATTATAGAGTAAGAAAACCTATTAATATGAGAAAGTCTGAGGAGAAGTGGGATAAATATCAGATGGAAAATATTTTGTTGAAGGTCAAAGGATGCAGAAACAGAAGTGAGCTTTTTCCACTTAAATATTCTACAGACTAACTAGATAGAAAGGTATATATTGGGAAGTTTTGGAAAGAGATTAAAGCTTGGCATAGAGGTATGGTATAGTAATGCTGTGGGACTTCAATTATACATACATCAGCTGGAACTCTCTATCTCTGTCAAAAGCAGAGTAGGTAATCATTTCTTAATTTGCCTTCGTGATCATTCCATCCTTCAAAAGTCAAAAGAACCAACGAGGGAAAATTCTATTCTGTATATGATTCTTGCTAACAGGGAGGAACTGATTCCTGAGGGTGTAAACATTGGAAATCTTTAGGGGCAGATGGAGGGACAAGTGATAATTTCATTCTAGAGTTTTTAATAGAAGAAACTATATGCAGTCTTAGTCTGACACGCACACTAGATTTAGAGAAAGCTCATTTCAAAGGGTTCAGAGGGAAAAACAAGTCAGAATAATAAGGAGTAAAATGCTTTGGGAGAAGTCAGTCCAAGAGGGTTGGGAGATGACCAAGAATGAAAACCTGAAATCACAAAGGAAAATAATTCCATTTATAAAGAAAAGATAGGATTTATCTGATCAATGTGAATGCATAAGAGACTCTCCAATCAACTTAGATCTTTAAAGGAAGTATAGAGAAAATGGAAGCAGGCCAGATAAAAAAGAATCAATATGAGTGGCAAAATCCTTGGAAGAGAGTATCATGAACACTAAAACTCATGAGTTAAGGCTCACAAGGAAAAATGAAGGTGACAAAAAGAGATCTGTTCATTTTTTCACCTATATGGAGAAGAAAAGGAGCATCAAAGAAGTAGGATTTTTTTGAAAAGATGCAATGATTATTCTTCACAAAATAGAGAATGCAGAACAGCTTAAATTTCATTTTTTTCCTTTTCTGAGCCTGCTGAAATGAATGACTATTGCATTGTAAATGACAAAACAAAAATTACTAAAAGTAGTTGTTCCTCAGAAAAGGTAAGAATATGAAGCCACTTAGTCATTTAATGAATTCAATTCACTTGATATAAATAAACTCCAAATGTAGGTCATGAAATAACTGGTAGATTTGATTGCTAAATCACTATCAGGGATAGTTGAAATGCTATGGGCAATAGGAGAGATCTCAAAAGATAACAAAAGGATAAATGTCCTTATTTTCAAAAAAAGGTAAAATTACAGATTCTAAATATGGTAGAAAAGTGAACTTGACTTTGGTTCCTGGAGAAATCCTAGAAAATTTTATTAATGAGATATTTGATGAAATCTAGGCTAGGATGGAGTGATTATAAATAACCGAACCCAAACTAACAACATTTAGTATATTTTAACAAAATAATTTTCATTATGAAGTGTTGACTTGACAACAGAGCACCCTCTAACCATGTCACTTAAAAATATGGGAGAAGGAGGTACAGGCAGTATAAAGGGGCATTTGTTTTTGGTCATGATTTCTCAAAGGGTAGATGAAGAGAATATTGAGGATATAATTCATCTTCATCTGGAATACTGATATCAGCCCTGCACACTATAAGGGCATTAATACTCATGACAATTTCCAAAACAGGACAATTAGGATGGTTGAAGCCTATGCAGAAGGAAGATTAGTTGAAGGAGCTGAGAATGTATAGCTTGGCGAATACCAAGGGGTGTCATGATAGTGGTGTTCAAGTATTTAAAGAGATGCCTTATAAAAGAACATTTAGACTTGCTTTGCTCAGTCCCAGAAGGTAGAATCAAAAGCAATGGATGGAAATTGCAGAGGCTAATTATAGTAGGACCCAATATCTATGGGGGATACATTCCAAGACCTCCTGTGAATAGCTGAAATCACAGATATAATAGAATACCTGCTGATCCCATATATTACATGATTTCCTTGTACATACATATGTATAATAAAGTTAGATTGATAAATTAAATATATAGTAAAGCATTACCAATATTAAATACAGTAAAAATAAAGTAAATTATACATGATTATACAGTTCTGTACAATAGTCCCTACTTCCCTCTCCACTTATCCACAGGGTATATGTTCCAAGACCCTCAAAGGATGCCTGAAATAGTGGTCTGTTCTCCCTTTAACTTTTAATACTCATGTTAACTTTAGAGTATTATGCTCTCTCTCACCACTCCTGACCTTCAGCTCAGCACTTGATGGCCTCCCCATCTCCAAAACAAACAAACGAAAAATTAAAACCCAAATCCATCCAAGTGAAAGCAGAACTGATGTGGAGAGATCACCAGTAGGAGCAGACTGGTGTCACTGACAGACATCCAAAGAAAGAGGAGACCTTTGCCTCACTCTACTTATCTGACATTCTGCTTGCTCGCCATCACACCTGTTACATATCGGTCTTCCTTCTATAGGCATTCAGTTCTAGCATTCATGTGTCCCTGAAACACATGTTGGCCCTCTTCTCATCCACTTATCTAGTAGCAGCCCCTTTCCTGACTCCCTCCTTCCCCTGAAATGATCCTGGGTAACTGAAGCTGTAGAAAGCTAAACTGTGGCTAAGAGAAGACTATTGTATTAAATTTGATATTAGGAAACAAACAAATAACATTTTAATAATTAGAGACTACCAGAAGTTGAATGGGCTTCCATGAAAGGTAATAGGGTTTCTCCCTTTCAGAAGTCTTTAGGCAGAAAACATTTATTGAGTATGTTATACTAAAGAATAGTTTTTTTTTTTTATTTTGTAATTTGGACTAGATAGAGATGCTTAGGTCAAAATTTGGATCTTAGATTCTATGATTCTGTGATTCTTGTACCAGACCAACCAACTTAGGACACTGCTCATGAAGAATGTACTTGAAATAAAAGGAAAATTCAGTAATATTTTATAAAATTAAGAAAAAATGTTCCTAGGACTCATTCTTGAAATGGCTCTTCCTCACAGGTTATCTGAAAAGGTGACAGGAGTCAGGAGTCCTGTTAAAATTGTATCTTCTGATCCTCCTGACTACTTTCTCTCTTTCTGGTCACTAAAATAAGTTTACAAATAGTTAGTCTAAAGGAGTAACAGCAGGAAATAAAATTGCATAGAGGAACTTGGAAGCCTCATATAAACTATCCCAAAGATCAAAGGAATATAATTTACAAATCGCATCATATAGTAACCAAAATTTACTTCCTGTAAAATATGCTGAATCAAGGTAAGCCATCAAGGTACTGTTTGTCAAGGATACTGGTCCTATGATATGCAAATTCCTGACAAAATTCAGACTTCCCCAGCTCCAGATACAGCAAAATGTAAAAAAATGTTCTGATAATTTTGAGATGATGACTTTGAAGTAAAAATTTAGATGATTAAAAAAAACTAACCCAAGGTGGAAGATAGGAACTGATTTGTTTCACCAAATCCCTATAAAAATAAGACTTTAAAGTCCTGCCCCATCTCAGCCCTCTTCTATTTCCACTGGGCCCATGAGGCTACGTGCTCCTAACTTTAATCTATCACTTTGTGAGTGATGGTCTTTGTTTCCTCCTTTCATTACACCATTCACACCCCAGAAATGTGCCTTCTGACTCTGTATCCCTCCTCACTTTTCATCACTTGTGTCTGTGCCTTATTAAAATGTGATTAGTCTTATTTCTCACTGTAAACTAGTAGTCTTTCTCAGTGAGCACTCAGTGAACTGCTTTTGCCTGCCCTCATTTCATATTTTCAAAAATTAAATTTCAATTTGGCATTGATCTCAGAGCTTTTTTGGCAACTTACACACCCCACACCTAAGGAGAAATGGAAAGTGACTATTAACACCAAGATAGGTATTGTAGCTTAAAGATTGCATTTTTCAGCCTAGTCTAGTCCTCTTTCACTCTCAGTGTTAACTTAATTTAAGTACCAATTTTTTCCTATCCTTAATCCAACATTACCTTCCTTTGACATGACTTGAATCTGTCTCCTCCACACAACTAGAAGAAGGTAAGGTTTTTCTACACAGCATTCAATAAATGGAATGCTGAATTAGTGGTCTTCAAACAATGAAAGAGATGCCCCTTTTAGCATCCTTTTATTTTCCTTTGGGCTCAATGTATTCCCTTAAGGTTTTTTGTTTCTTTTCTCCTCTGTTCCAGATGAATTTTCATAACTCAGCATCTGGTGATGTCTCACCCTATTAAACCCTGCATGTTTGTGTGTATTTAAAGATAATACTAAGTCTATATAGTTGAACTGAATTGCCTTAATCATTTTTTTAAAATTTATTGATCTTGAAACATGTTTCCTGGCATAGTTTTCACTTTCTTCCTTGTGCCCATTTTTGCATTACAGAACTTGAGTATCAAATTATTTGTTGACATGGTTTGGGTGATCTTGCCAAGGTCTTCAAAGACTTTCACTATTTTATCCTTTACAACAGATGTTGGCACATATATTGCAATTATCTCCATTGGTCAGGATGCATGTAAACAAAATTTAACAAAAAAACAGCTTGCTTATACTCATTATGAGTGCTTGAAGGCACGATGACCATGTGTCCCAGGAAATTATATTTTTTATTTCCTTTGGGGTGAACAGTAGAATCAACTCTCATAATTATTTCATCTATCCTTTCAAAGAGAACCTGTATGCTGTCCTTCCATTTAAATAGGACTTCTTTATATTTTGTGATTTCATTTCATTTTAAATCTTATGATTTCATTTACTACCCCCTCTTTAGACCCTGTAATCTAGTGACACTGGCCTTCTTGTTGGTCCTTGCATATAACACTCCTGGCTTTGGATATTGTCATTGGTTGATTAACATGCCTCACATTTCTCTCTCCCTTCTTTACATCCATCTCCTGGAATTCCTGGCATCTATCCTGTCTCCTCTAACAAACCTCTTTCTACAAGAAGCTTCTCCCAGTCATCATTAATCTGAGAGCTACCTTCCCCCACCATGCTATCTTCTATTTATCTGGTATGCATTCTTTTTTTTCACATGGTTATTTACATATTGTCTCCCCACAATCCATTGTAAACACCTCGTGAATAGAAACTTTTATACTCTTTCTTTGTGTTTCTAGTGTTCAGTATGGTGCCTGGCATATAGTAGTTACTTAATAATTCCTTGTTGAATTGAATGTCAATGTGGATGTGATACAGTTCCTTCACTTCCCCTCTAAGGAGACAGTACAAAAGTAAAGTAGGACACTATAGAGTGCTGGGGGCCATTAATAAATGCATCTATTTCAATGATTACCATATTCCAAAATACTGTCAACAAGTGGCTGTAAGGAGCCCCTTGGTACTTAGATGGCAAACAAAATCTGCCACCTAGATATACTTTTCTCTTTGGATTACCTACATTTCTTGACATACTGTTTCGTCTTCCTCTTTCCTTCCCAGAGAGCCACATCTTATTATAAGGAATATAAAAGGGGTGGGGTGGGAAAGTTCAGAAGATTAACTGATATATGGAAACAATCTGACAGTATCTGTAGCATCCCAGGCACAGAGTTGCCTGCTTTTGCCAAGAAAAAAGTGGGGATTACTTTGCATTCTGTTGTTGGGGCTAAGCTTGGTCATTATAATTTCCAGGATTCACTTTTGAATATTTTTCTTTTGTTTTCAAAAAAAGCATTTTTAAGTATTTAATCTGTGTCAAGTTTTTGCTAAGCACTGGAGATACAAGTCTAAAGTGGACAAATGTTGTTGTCAAGCAAGTTATTTACAGTTGAATAAATAAGTTTATTCTGGTCTCCCCAATCTTTGAAACCATTTCTCTGATACCAGATAAAAATTAATAAAGTATAATAGGGGAATTAAGTAGGAGATCTAAATAAGCTCATAAAACCTGGTGTCAGAAAATGGCACTTAAAAAACCCTTCTGTCTTAGAATTGAAACAAGCATCAGTTCCAAAGTAGAAGAGTGGTAAGGGCTTAGGCATTTGAGGTTAAGTGTCTTGCCCAGGATCTTACAGATATGAAGTGTCTGAGGCCAGATTTGAACCCCTGACCTACCAACTTAGAACTGGCACTCTATATACTGAGCCACTTTGCAGTCTCAAAAAAGGCCCTTTCCAAGTATCCTTTTGGATTCTTTTCTCTGTGTTCTGATTGTGTTTCAGTCACTGAATCTCTGCTACCTTATTTTCATTCTATTCCTTCCTATTTTACCAGAGATCATGACAATTCAATGAAAGAAAAAAAATCTTTCAACACCTAGTAAGGGGAACCTTGGCCTGGTTACTCAGCAGACCTGGATCCTGCTCAAATGCCTCTTTTGTAGTAGGTGTTTAATGCACGCCACTTGACTTAATCTATAGACAATAAGGTCAATTTGACTAGTGAACTTGATGATGATAATAAAAGACCAGCCAGGTTTAGGAATACTGAATATCTCTAACGGATATACTGTACCAACTCCTTAGGTTATATTATTCTGTTCTTGAAATTTCTCACCTTGTTTGAAGTTATATTATGCATCTGATATTGGGAAAAATATTCTACTAGCAAAATGCTGGTAGAAGGGACTTTAAGTTCATTTGGTTGTGACATAAGTAAAGACAAAGTCAAAGGAAAACAGGTCAATTCAATGCCAATCTAAATATCCTAGCTGTTTGTGCCCAGTTTAGCCTGCTTAATTTAGAGGTAGCTGTAATCACAATAATGCTGGACTTGGAATTTGAAAGAGTTCAAATCCTGATTCAGACACTTACTAGCTCGGGGCTCCTGGATAAATCATTGTGCTTCAATTTCAGCATCTTAGGAGGTTGGATTCAGTGGCCCTTTAATTTCCCGCCAGTCCAAACCTTTGACACCATACATGTAACATCTTTACTGGCCACATGAGAAGAAGCTTGGCTAAAGATAAAAAGCTTAGCCTTGGAGTTAGAAGACCTGGGCTCAAATGATGCCTGTGTGACCCTAAGGAAGTCTTTGTGCTTCCAAAGAACTCTTGAATATTGCAAAGAGGTTGCTAGACTGTTTGGGGACATGGGGGTAAGAAGCAATACAGTTTCCACAACTGCAAACAAGATGAAATCACAGGTTGCCCCATACATTTATTATTGTTGAACAATAAAGGCAACAATAGCGTGAGTCTAAAAGTCCTGATGAAACTCTACTTTTCTAGGGACAGGAAAATGATGTTAGAGTCAGGCAAGCAAGGATCATTAGAAACATTTCCTGCAGGTATGAAGGTATACACTCTGTGATTTCAGCCTTCTCTACATTCACAATATTTACTCTCTAGAGGGTCAAAATAAATTATAATTGCTCTGTCGCTCCCAGAGCCAGATGGAATAATACAGGTCCCTTCAAAATCAAATAATTACAGGTTAATCATTGGAAAGCATAATGATGAAGTCATTTTCTGGGGGAGAAGGACCCAGCAGTCAGCCTGACAAGCTGATAAACAATTCCGATTGTTCTGCTTTGGGCAGACAGTCCTTTTCCTCTTGACTGTATTTCTGTGATTAAAAAATACTGCCTGCCAGAGTGACCTTGAAGAGACCTGTTTGAAGTTTTGCTTCACTGCCACTTCAGGCACAGTCACACCCTTGAGAAATGTAGGCAAGATCTGACAATATAGGGGTTTCACCAGTGATGAAAGGTCAGCCAGTTTTCAAGAACACCAGACATCACCAATGGATGTCCTGTACCAGCTTCTTAGATTACAGCGTTATTCTATACTTGAAATTCTTTTCTCACTTTGTCTGCAACTATATTTTATTCCTGTTTATGGGGAAAATACTCTCCTTGCACCAGAGATATAGAGCTTGAAAGGACCTTAGAGTTCATTCAGTTAAACCATCTGATGTTACAAATGAGGAAACAGAGGTCAAGAGATATTAAATAATTTGTGTAAAGTCACTTAGGTGAGTAACTAACAAAGCTTGGGTCTAAACCTAGGCTCCCTGATTCCAAACCTAGCATTCCTGACACTGAACCATAATGGTGTACCACAAAGTTGGACAGCCTTTAAATAAAGAATGAAGAGAGATATTTAAGCAGAGGAGCAAATATTCTCTAAAATATACAAGGTGTGTCACTTCTGTGAAATCATTCAGAGTTCTCCTAACCAGTTAGCACTTTCTTTCTCCTTAGATGAGTTTGTACTTATCTTTATAGATTAGAAGAGTAGATAAGTGGCACAGTGGCTAGAGTTCAAATCTGGCTTCAGACATTTACTTGCTGTCTGATCCTGAGCAAGTTATTCAACCCTGTTTGCCTCAGTTGCCTCATCTCTAAAATGAGCTGGAGAAGGAAATGGCAACCTACTACAGTATCTTTGCCAAGAAAACTAAAAAATGAGTTAATGAAGTGTTAGACATGACTGAAATGACTGAACAACGACAAATACATGCTAGATTCCCTCTTCTAGTAGAATGTAAGGCTACATTTTACAAGGAAAAGAATTCTGACTTTTAATTCAGAGGACCTGGAGTCAAATTCCAAGGCTTCATAGATAGTAAGTCATTCACTTAAGCTCCCAGGAATTCGGTTTCTTTGTAAAATAAGAAAGGGTTGGACTAGATGGGCCCTTCTAGGATTAAACCTATTTTCCTTTGATTCCATGAGGGCAGGTATTTGATAATCAGACAGGACAAGACCTGAGTCACGAAGAGAATCAGGAAGATAATTAATGACTGTGCCTAGCTCTAACACTCTTACCTCCTCACCTCTGCTCACTTGGATTCCCTTACTTTGTTTTAGTCTCAGTTTCTACAAGATACCTTTTCCAGTATTCTTTAATTTCAGTGTCTTTACTCTAAGACTCACACAAATGTATCACATATTAGAATATATATTTATACATCTACATATCCTATAAATGTATATATGTTATGTATGCATGTCTAAATCTCTCCTTTAAGACAGCTAATTTCTTTAGAACCAGGACATGTTTGTTTTCCTTTCTTTGTATTCTTAGTATTTAGCTTATTTTCTGGCACACAATATCAATTTGAACAAAAACATCTAAAGGAAAAAATGATAGTTGAATTCTTAAGAACTTGATCAATATAAGGAGGAAGAAGTACAAAGACCAATGATGAAGCATGCTATACAATCTGAAACCTGTTGTCACCAGACAGGTGAAGGACTCAATATGCAGACTGAAGCATATATATTGGTCAGAGCAGTGTGTGTGTGTGTGTGTGTGTGTGTGTGTGTGTGTGTGTGTGTGTGTGTATTGGAGGATTTGATATTTTTTGTTTGATTATATATATCTACTATATATAATATCTATATCTATATATATCTATATATAATATTTGTCATGGGTTTGGCTTTTCTTTTCAATGGGGGAGGAGATGAGAGGAAAAGAGATTCTGGGAACAGGCTTTAAAAGAATGAGAAAGGAAGAGAAGAAAGGGCAAAAGAAACCACCTATATAGGGAGCACCTTTGAAAGTTGTGTTAAATTTATTATTTACATTAAAAGAAAAGTACATTCAGGTTAATCTGAAGGATAGGATTGCAGATTATCTATTAATTCTCAGGGTGAACCCTGTTTTGGTCATAAGAAGTCTGAGGACTATAGGGGGAATAATTTAAATATGCTCACCTCTACATTAACCAGATCAGCCTTGGGTCCCTGTACACATTTGCTTTGATCTTTGGAAAGGACTAGTGGTTAGTCCTCTTTCCTGCTGCCAGTCAAGAAGTCGTCATCAAAAGTTACCTTTTTTATGTATTTTTCAGGGATTGATAAATCAACAATACATTTGCTAAAGTAATAAGTCATCAAGCTATTATAGCCAGTTTCCATGTTTCATCTTGGAGATGTCACTTGACATCTCTGGGCCTGTTTCCTTATGAGAAATTATAAGGAAGGTATGAATGTGAATGAGGTCCTATCTAGCTTTAAATCTGTGATACTATGATTCATTCCTCCCATATCTCTATTCTACTTTCCTCTTGTGCCTCCAGAAACAAACCATTATATCATTAACAAACTGTGACTCCTATTATTCCCATAGTATATCATACCACGGTTCTTTCTGGAACCTCCAATCTAATACGAACACATGGTTTTTCAGATTAGACCTGTGTATGATTGCCTTTTCCCAATTACCTTTCATGTACAATATTTACATATTTTCCTCCTTCTACCACATGTAAGCTCTTTTAGATCAAGAGTTTCCTTCCTTCCTTGTTCCTTCCTTCCTTCCCTCCTTCCAACTTTCCTTCCTTCCTTCCTTCCTTCCTTCCTTCCTTCCTTCCTTCCTTCCTTCCTTTTTCTCAGCACCTTGTTTAGTGACACAGTTATTAGTCACTTAAAATGTTTTTAATTGAATTTAATATTTCGTTTTTGTCTCTGAATACCAAGAACCTAGTACATTGTTGAATGAGATAATTTTAACCACAAATTTTTAGAAGCCTAAAGTGTTGGAGTTGCATAGTTCTTATTTGAGAAAAAAATAGCATGTAGTAATAAAAATCTCATTTTATATCTTATTCCCCAAATCAAAACAAAAACATCTGGCAATTAGTACTTGGGTTTATTTAGCTAGGTAAGATGAACATAAAGGCTGCTGATGTTGGGAGGCACAATGCCTTGGGAAGCTTGCAGCTGCTATGTGTTTCTAATTTGATAGTAATATTGCTCTTTGGGACCCTTTCTGTTCAATGTCTGTCAGATCCAGCCATTTCCTAAACTGTAAACATTTCCTAAACTCTTAAATGGAGAAATCTAGGTGCCAAATTCTGCCTTTTTAAATGAAGCTCTTTTGGCTCTGTTTGCTTACACTCCATGCCATAGAACAGTTCTGAGAATCATCCAGAGTCCAACCCTTCCCCTAGCTCTAGGCCTATGAAGGCAGTGGCAGCAACAGCAGTTGAAGTACAAAAGCAGCACAGGTTCCTTGTTCAACAGTAATTTGTCCTGGGCCGGACAGAAGCATTGCTGGGAACACTAACTGGATCAAAATGTCATGCCCCTGCAGTTGTCATTCATCAATCTGAGGACCCATTCTTGACCACTTTCTACCCCCTAAACTTAGCTCATGAGATCATGAAAGACACATAGAACTAGAGAATTGAAGGCTTGGATAAAGCTGAGAGGAGCTGGGATAGCTAAAGTACAGATGGAGGTAGACCCTACAAAAAGCAGACTCAAGACCCTCTAGGATTGAAACTGCAAGTGATCAGCAGAGTTCGAGGTGAAGGGAATCTTAGAGATTACCTCATATTCATTTTACGTCTGGGGAATCTGTGTCTTGGAGACAAAAAGAAACATGCCCTGACCTAAATCATACCAGTAAAGAATAGAACCAGGATGGAAAACCAAAGTTCCAGACTCTAAATTTAATTATTGGTGAATACAGGATACAGAATCTCAGGAAAGCAACTTTAGCACAGCACTAATGTTTCTCAGACAGAATAGCATAATGGGAATTTTTAGCCAGTTCTGCTTTACTTATAGTAATAAGTGGCAAGGTTAAATCTCAACTCAGCTAGTTTCTATCCTCCTCACTATTCACAACAAGCAATGGAAATAAGGCCCTTGGATATCAGTGGGAAAAAGAATTGGGAAAATCATATGTATAGTATGAAGAAAATTTAAATTTGGAGTTAGGAACTCTCAGTTCCCATCCTAGTACTACTATTTATTGGTATGATTTAGAACATGTTTCTTATTGTCTCCTAGACGCTGATTCCCCAGATGCAAACTGAAGACCAGAAAATCTCTAAAGTTGCAATTTCAGTCCTGGGGAGTCTTGAGTCTGCTGCTACCCCATGTGTACTTCAGTTATCCTAGTTCCTCTTGGCTTTATCCAAGCCTCCCATTCTCTGGCTCCATGTGCCTTTCATAAGTCTCATGAGCTGGGATTCTCTTCCAGTTAGTTTCTGCCTATCTTTTAAAGATCACTTGGGGGTATAGCCAACCATTGTCTACCCAAGGAGTTTGGCTCCCTTTCTAATTCATCGAGATACTTTTTTGAACCTTGAAAAGCAATTAATTAACCCAACCAAAATTTTATACTTAAAACACTTTTTTGGTGACTTTTTCCTGGGATAAAGTACCATATTTTCCAAGTTCCACTTTAATACACTATAAGTCAATCCCTAGTTTTTATTCACACATCTACATACTCATACATATATATACATACATATGTACACATATGTGTTAGTCACATATGTGTATAGTTGGAAAATCTTGAACCCCTGGAACTGCAGTGCCCAAAATTCCTTTCTATATTACCCACAATTCCTTTTCCTTTCTGTTTACATGTGTCTTTTGCATGATTGTATGTAAGTTTTGGGTAACGCCCCTCTCGCTCTCTTTTCCACATGAATTGAAGGGTGACCGGTCCTTGTTGCCCTAGTTCTCTCTTCCACGTGAGGTGAGTGGTGAATGTTCCCTGTGTTCTCTAGCTCTCTAGTTAAATATTAATAAATCTTTATAAATATTATACTTTGGAGATACTGAATATTAATTTTAAAATCCACAGCATAAATGCACACAACACATATGCACACACTGATTCACGTATATAAATTCTGTGCATGTAATACGTGTTGTTTTGCAAGTCTGAATTTTTAAATCTCAGATTTTCTAAAGGAAATAAATGTATGTCGATTCACATTTAAATAAAGAAGAAGGATTAATTATTTCTGGGCATGAGAGTAGAAACAGCATTGCAGATGGAGTGAGACTAGATCTTCCTAGCCCTTCTGCTTATTATCTGTGCAGCTTTGGGAGAGTCCCCTAGCATTTCTAGAACCTCTGTTCCTTTATAAGTACAAGTCATTATGAGGTAGGGGAAAGGAATAAGGATTTGTATAGTTCCTCCTATGTGCCAGGCACTGTGCTAAGTGCTTCTCCCATCTCCTTTTACAAATATTATCTCATTTGATCACTTACAACAATGCTGTGAGGTAGGTGTTCCTAATATCCCTATTTTACAGATGAAGATACTGAAACAAACAGAGGTTATGTGATTTTCCCAGAGTCCAGAGTCACACAGCCAGTAAGTCTATTGAGGCTGGATGGAACTCAAAAGTTCCTGACTATGAGCTCAGGGTTGTATCCACTATAGTACCAGCTGTCTCTAGTTGGGAATAACTTGTTATTCTCTTTTTAGAGATATAGCAACTCAGAAAAAGTAATGGGACTTGTCCAAAGTCTCATAATGAATAAAGACTCACATTTAAGGCCCTTTTCTGACAGTTAATAGTTGTGTGATCCCAGGCAGGTCACTTAATATCTCTGAACCTCATTTTCTTTATCTGTCAAGTGAAAAGATCGGGCTTGTTAGGAGTACTTTTAGGTCCCTTCAAGCTCCCATGACACCTGAATCCAAGCTTAATGTTGTCTCTCTGGTGCATTCCATAACTTAAAACAGACAAGAGACTTTTGTTTTGCAATAAGCCATTGTGATGGTTCATTCTCATTGCCTCCCCAAAACACAGAAGTCAGCATTTTTAATGAGAATCAAATGTATTCCTGATTGGTAGAATTCAGGTAGAGTGACCAATTGTAGAATTTCAGGTGCTCAGAGAATAACGATAGGACATCTTCTTGCCTTCCATATGACATCTATATATGTCCAAATGGGGCCCCGGAGCAGTTTTGTGCACTACCTTGATTCTCCTTCTAGTACCCTTACCTAACCAGGTTCCAAGGGATCAGAAAAATATTCTTCTTAGGAATTGGACTGACGTCAAAAGGCCAAGCACCTTTAACCAAGGAGAGATTGATCCTACACGCCCCTTGTAGCTTGTCTTACAGTCACAATTTCAAACAAGGGACAAGAACACCAGTTATGAGTTTGCATAATGATACCTTCTTCGTTATTTTCTAGAATATTCACCTCCTTTCCTTAATTTATAGTTAAACATTCATAACTCATGACATTTGAAAGAAAACTAAAAAACATCTGATCAGTTATTCAAACGTTATCAAATGCATGTCAGCCATGGTGATATTAAATCCATTTTTTATTCCCCTTCTAAAATGTTTCAGATGACTTAAGTATAATTTATACAACAAAAATGCATTTGGGCTAATGTCTAAAATTATGTAGGTAGTCACTTTGTAATTATAAAGGAAGTTTCCTATTTTTGCCCCTATACAAAGTACCACTAATAATAGCTATATCCATTTCTATTAAAAACCTCCAGCCAAAATAGTAAATGTCTTCTCCACAGGTATTGAAAATAAATTGGAGAAAAAGAAGAAAATTAAAATATTAAAGAAAGAAAAAATGGCCTACTTTTCTAGTGCTGTCCTTCTTTTAGGACACTAATCACTCCTTTGCTTAGCAGATGAATCAGGAACTAGGGCTGATGGGAGTTCTAAAATTCAGCATTTCAACCCCTCTTAGGTTGTTGTGGAAATATTGAATTATCATAGAAAACAAATGGTTCTAATGAAAAAACATTTTAGGAAACATAAAATGATGCAAAGGTGAGGCATTTGGCCTTTTTAATGTTTTTATTTTTTAAGAATACCATCCTGTTTTAATAGCTGTCACAAGTGACACTGCAGATGGAATTTCCATGCATTGGATTTTAAATGCAATAGTCACTCTTGGCATACTCAATTAATTGCCCTAAAGGTTGGAGGTGTTAAGTATAAACCAATAATGGCATATGCATTAAGTTAGCACACAGCCAATAGTACAGATATTTGTCATCCATCTATTTATTTCCAGAGGGTATTTATTTTTAGCCTGATAAATGTGAGGTAAGTGCATTACAGGCCTTATGACTATTTTACTCCCTGAATCCCTTTGCTTCCTTATTCAATTTCTAGAGTGTCTGTGCCCCAGTTTTCTGTTGAGCTATTGTTTAATTAAATTTTAGCCATCTTCTCCTTAGGAAATAGGACTATTTGAAGAGAGGTGTTAAGGTGATGCATCTGTGAAATTGAGACTTAGTCTAGTACAACTAACTTTACTACATAAGTTCTTTGTTTCATGAAGGAAGTTTAAGAAGTGACTTTGCCTGAACCTGTAAAAAAGAATAACCTTTTTGTTTCTTACTCCCTTTTATGGGTTGTTGATAGTGATTTTGAAAAAAAATCTGTCTATTAAAATGGAAAATATTAGAATATTTTAGTAAGTAATCATGATTAACCATATATGTGGGTATACACACATATGCATACATGTACATATAAACACATATAGTCCAATTCTATAATTGTGCATATATGTATATTTTAATGAAATTAAATATTTATATATAAGCTAAATTTTTAAAACTAATTTTAATAATTTTTCATAAGATAACAGAAACCACAAGCATCCATCTCATTTTAAAAATTGGCTGATTTTAAATGATATTTTAATTTTGTTATAAGATTATAGGGTTGAAAAGAAATTGGAAACCAAACGGATGTTCCTCAATTAGGGAATAGCTGGACAAATTGTGGTATATGATGATGACAGAAGAATATGTAGTATAAGGAATGATGAACAGGATGATTTCAGAAAGATCTGGAAAGACTTACATGAACTGCTGTGTAGTGAAATATGCAGAACCAGGAGAACATTATACTCAGTAACTAAAATCAAATGTGTGTGATGATGATCGAATGTGATAAACTGCTACTAATGGCAATAGAGTGATCTAGGACAATTCTGTGGGGTTTATGAAAAACAGTGCTACCCACCTCTAGAGAAAGAATGCATATGACAAAAACATATGGTTTATCACTTGTTTATTTGAGTATATGATTTTGGGTTTTGGTTTTATGAGATTATTCACTTACAAAAATTAATAATATGGAAATATGTTTTGAGTGATAATACGTGAACAATCCAGATTGAATTGTTTGTTAACTCTGGGAGGGGGAAGAAAAGAAGGAGGGAGACAACATGAATCATATAAATTTGGAAAACATATATAAATTTATTATTAAAATAAAATAAAGATAAAACTAAAAACTAAAAAAAGATAATATGGGAATGGAGCTGATTCTCTATATTATAGATGAAAATTGATTTTGACACTTTGCAGTCAGCCCTTCTATATACACACACAGACACACAGACACACACACACACACATGCAGACACACACACACACACACACTTTCTAGGTTGTACTTTAGAATGTTTAGAAAGGGTATTGTTGCCTGAAGGCTAGGTTCATATTCAATCATATTCACAACCATACAAACAAAACACACAAATCTTCATGTCAATGTTTTATCTTTTCAGATCACTGGTAAAATACTCTGCTCATACACAAAGTATGGGACTGTGTTTTGCGGATAGGGGGTTAATATAATTTGAGAATTATAATTTATTTTCAATGAACCTGTAACTTCACTGATATATGGAATTTCAAGAAAGTAAATTCCTAAGACCAAATTAAAATCTTAAACTTAGAGTTTCAGAGAACTGCCTGGAGCATTGAAAGTTTAAGTCACTTATTTAGGGTGACACAGTCAACAGGTAATAGAGGTCAAACTTGAATCTGGGTCTTCTTGATTCTTTAGCTAGTTCTGTACCCACTTTGCCAAGCATCTTTTCTAACCTGGATTAATACTACTTAACCTGGATTAATACTACTAACTATTCACAGTGAGATGAAATAAATTTTTCATTTGCTAAGGAACATTTATTTTATTTGCACATTAAAGGTAACTATTGTAGGAATAAGTTCAGGATAGTCTGGTTTTCTAGGGTTAGTTGAAAGAAAGAGAAAAACCCTGGGTTGGCTGTTGTATTAAGTAACCAAAGTTATAGATGGAAAGCTTTGGATTACCTTAACCAATAGGAATTCTGGCAGTTGGATCACTGGCAGATGAAAACTGTACTCAGGGAAATTGTTTCCCTCCAAGTAAACCCTCTACCTGGATGCCAAGGACTTCTCCACAAAATCATGACCCTCCAGGGAAAATCTCTCAGAGGAAAAATTCTCTTTCAGCTTGATGGGAATTGTAGGCAGTGAGACAAAACCTCCTTCAAGCTTGGTCAAAATCCAAGAAGGAAGTGAAGTTCAATTATTTCCAGTTGTAGACCCATAATTCATTTCTTACCCAGAATCCTTTCCTAGTGCTTATCTCAAAATTCCTTTCTTTTAACTAACCCTAGAAAACCAGACTATCCCTAACTTATTCCTACACTATTGTCTATTATATAATATGATGAGGCGATAACAATGAGACAAGAAACTTTCATCTCAAAGTATGAAGTTACATTACAACAGGAGAACAACAGCCATAGAGGAATTTTTGCCATTTTCTTTTGGCCTACTGTAATGCTCTCTCCTTAAAATTTACTGTTTTCTATTGTTTCTGTGAGTCTGTGTTGGCAAACCTATGGCATATGTGCCAGAGCCCTCTCAGTGGCATGTATGCCATCGTCCCAGAACTGAGTTCACCAGAATTCATTACTAGAAAGCCAGAGGGATGCAGGGCTGGGCTGCTCCCCTCCCCTTCTCCATGTCTACCTGAGGACGTTACTCACATTACTAGCCCTTCTAAAAGGTTTGCCATCACTTCTATAGATGATTTGAATGACAGCATAAATATCCAACTTATTAAATTTATAGATGAGAAAGTTAATAAGTATAATAATATTTTCCTTCTCTGCATCTCCAGTGATTAACCCAGAATAACAAATTCTGTAGTTGACTGAATAACAAGATACCCTTTGCAAAGGCCCCCACCAAACTTGGAATGTTCTTCTTCCTTATCTCTTCATCTTAGAATCTTTGGCTTCCTTAATGAGTTAGAGTTACCTTCTGCCAAAGACCTTCCCAGGTCAACAACAGCTAATGCCATCTCCTATAAGGTTATCTTGTACATACCTACATTGTTACATGTTATCTCCTTCAATAGACTATAAGTTTCTTGAAGGGAAGAATAATTTTTCCCTTTGTATATACACAGTGCTTTTCCCCTCTTTTGCAGTGCTCATTTATGCTACTAAGATATATATATATATATATATATATATATACATATACATATATATATATACACATACATATAAAAATTGATGATGATTTTGCTGGCAATGGTGAAATATATAAAGGTGTGTATTTATATATATACATATATATACACATAGATACATATATACCCATATAAATGTTAAGTTTCTGGATTTGGAACTGAATTCTCATCCTCAAACCTCTTCAATTCCCATTTTAACAACAACAAAAAATAATACCATTCATTTTTCCCTTCCCCTATTCTTCTAAATGATACAATAGCAAATGTCAAAAATGATATGATGCTATTGGATAAAGAGTTAACACTGCAGAAAGTCATGGAGAGATAACTTTTGAAGAGTTCAATATTTGCCAAATATTAGGCATCTCATATATGCTTGCAAATTGATTGTTTGGAGATGCTATAGAGAAAGTGCTCTCAACCAAGAGTCCACAGAAAAATTTCAAGATGCCTACGACTTTTTAAAAGCTTTTGATAACTGTATTTCAATAGAACGAACACACACACACACACACACCAGTTAAGTACTTTTTTGCTGTAGAGCAATTCATTTTTCAAGAAGTTGTTGAACCAAATGGCCTCTTGTATCTATTGAAACTCTAAGATGTTAGGATATTA
Organism: Gracilinanus agilis; assembly: GCF_016433145.1. Taxonomy (NCBI): domain Eukaryota; kingdom Metazoa; phylum Chordata; class Mammalia; order Didelphimorphia; family Didelphidae; genus Gracilinanus; species Gracilinanus agilis. Next base: position 215,602,379 of record NC_058131.1, read on the forward strand.
ATATAAAGACTCCACCTCCACCTAGGCAGGTTTTCCTAAACTACCGCAGGATCTTTACGTATACTCACAAGCTTAGTTCCACTAGGTATCCAAGTTCACATGGGTATAAGAGACAGAATTCAGGTTTGAACCTTGACCCTTCTGACTTAAAATTCAGGGTAAAAGAAGGGGAGAGAAAATGATCCCTGTCTCCTAGTTGAAATTAATTAGGCTCTCATAGATGCCTTTTGCTCCTGTCTTTTTGCATGCTTATCCCTAGGATCATGACACTCTTCTACTTTACAGGCTTTGGGTTCTTAGACCATCAGCTTCTATGTGACCTTGAATTTGACCTTATTTCCTTTTGGTCTTTTTTCAAGTAGTCTTGTACTTCTAGTCATGATCCAACCTCTTTTTGAACTATGGCTATGTCTGTGGGCTGAAACCAAATTATATTTATGAAGTTCTAGGCAATAGGGTGGCTATATATAGGCTCAGTTTTGTGGATATATGTTATAAAGTAAGAAGCAACTCTGAATACTTCTGACTCTATAGGAATCCTATCTATTCTTCCATGCATAGAAGTATGACTGAAGCCTGGTTGGAGAGGTGGAAATTAGGGGATTGCCTCAAGCTGCATTCATCCCTTCTACCTATGTGTCATTTTCCTCTATAGCATTTAAGTTTTATAGTGACCTTTTCTCATCATCCCCCACCCCCAGCTTCCTCCACTTCTCTCTTGCACAACACAAGCTACTTATTATGGCTATATTTTGTAATCTAATATTAGGCAACCTTTCTTTAGGGTCATTTCCCTGACAAGGATAAAAAGAGATTAAACCTTTCAGAAATATAAAATTGTTGATTGTAGAATCTATTGTTGATCTCTAAAGGTGTTTCAGAATTAAATTATTCTAGAACTTTGTCATTAACCCTTATTCTTTTATAATATGAGAGGGGACTATAATTCTAACATTCCTTTTTGTTGTTATTCAGTTGTGTCTGACTCTTGGTGACCTCATTTGAAGTTTTCTTGGCAAAGGAACTGAAGTGGTTCGTGATTTCCTTCCGCAGATCATTTTACAGATGAAGAAATGAGGCAAACAGGGTTAAGTGACTTGCCCAAAGTCACCTAGCTAAGTAAATATCTGTATCTGAGGCAGGATTTGAACTCAGATAGATGAAAATGTCTAACACTACATTCACTGTGTCACCTAGCTGCCTAAAAAAAAATTCATTTGATCCTTCTATACTATCCAGTTCCTGCCCCTTTCTCTGACCTTTCCTTAACTGCTAAACTTCTCAAAAAACGTATCTATGGAAGAAGCAGTCATGGGGCTGTGACTAAAGGGCGACCCTCTGAATCCAGAAGACTTAGGTGCAAGTGTTACCTCTGAGTTACTGATTGTTGTTGTAGCAAATCACTTAAAATTTCAATGCCCTGGGCAACTCTCCAGGACCATAAAATTATAGAGAAGGTACAAATCACCATTTCCTAAAGGAAGTCAATTCCCACTGGAGCTACCCAGAGAAAATAAAAGATTTGGTCAAAAAGGAAAAGTCATCTGTACCTAGTGCCTAGTGCCTTCCAGATCATACCACCATATTCTTTTCTGAATATTTCACCTTCTAAGTTTTGCTTATACTATTCTATTGATCAACAAAGACCTACAATATATCTCTGTTTGTATAACCCACCAGTGTCTCAAACTCAAAAAAACTAAATTGGAACTCACCATCTTTTCTTTTAAGTTTGACTTTTCTACCTCACTCATCTATGATATTCAATAAGTTATAAGGTCAGGCTGATTTTCTTTCTGCTGTATCTCTCACCCCTATCTACTCCTCACTATCTCTCCCGACCTAAGTAAAAGGCATTGTCACTACCCAAATATACCACAAATAGTTTTCTCTACCCTTCCATTCTAACCTTCATTCAGATGCCAGAATAATCTTTCTTATTCATAGATTTGGTCATTCCACTCACTCCTCAGCTAAAAAAGAATCACCAATAGCTCCCTACTGATTATCTGGTGATACTGAAAGGGTTTCTGAAATCTTGTATGCAACCATTTTTCCAATCTTATGTCATGCTATTCTGTATTCTTTATACTCTAACTAAATTAGAGTATTTTCTTATATTCTCTTTTAAAACTAGACCCTGATGAAAATATACCATTTACTCTCAGCTCATTTTATTACCTGGGCCTGAAATACCCTACCATCTTTATCTTTTACCTTCTTCACATATTTAAAGCCCAAATTAAAGTATTACTTTTTTTCTTTGAACTTTTCCATATCCCATTGGACAGTAACTATCTTCCACCTCAGAACTAATCAATCACTCTGTGCCACTCTAAGGCATCAATCATGTAAATTATATGCATTCATATTGTATGAATTCAATCTGATGGGTCTCTAATTTATGTGATATGAAGACAGATGAAAGGAACTGGGGGTATTCAGCCTAGAGAAGAGAAGACTGGCATTGGATAACTGTCTACAAGTATTTGGAAGACCTTCAAGGAAATAGTGGTGACAATTGTTTTGCTCGAATCCCAGATGAAGGAATGTATTTGGAGAAATGGATGACAATTGGAAAGAGTAAATTTTTATTTATTATAAATAATATTTTATAAAGATTAGAGTCATCCAAAAGTGAAGGAGGTTGTTTTAGTATGTAATAGTTCTTCCTCTTTGAAGGCCTTCAATCAAACAAATTCTAAATAAGCATTTGAATGGTGATTTACATATTTATTTTTTAATGTAATGGGTCAGGTCAGATAGGAACTGAGGAGTTTACCAAGAAAGATTGTGGAGAGAGAAGTAGGGGGCTTAGGACAGAGCCTTGGTGAATACCTATAGGAAGCTGACATTCTCTGAATAATGAACTAGACTGGAGAGGAGTTATGTATAAGGAGATCCAAGAAAGAGTAGTGTCATAAAAAGCCATCTATTTATAACAATATGGTGGGGGATTGGGGTGCTGTCAACAGAGTCAACTGCACTACATAAATTAAAGAGGCTAAGAACTGAAAAAAAAAAGAATATCACCTTGGGAAATCAAATGTAAAGAGAATAGTTTCTGAAAAGTCACAAAATGAAAAAAAGATTGCAAAGGATTGTAGGATGAAGGAAAGTAGAGAAGTAGAAGCACTGAATGTAAACGTCTGCTTTTCTAGGAATTTGACTGAGAAACGAAGAAGAGATATAGGACACAATTAGATTCAGTGAAGTTATTTTTAAAGAGAAAGGAGTTAAGCATATTTGAAGGAAACAAATAATGATTGGCTAATAAGGAGATTTTGAAAATTTGAGAAGGAAGGGATTATTGCAGTTGTCTTCTTCTTTAAAAGAATGAAGGGAATGGAATCAAATGTGGATATGAAGGGGGCAGCTGAGTAGCTCAGTGGATTGAGAGTCAGGCCTAGAGACAGGAGGTCCTAGGTTCAAATCTGGCTTCAGACACTTCCCAGCTATGTGACCCTGGGAAAGTCACTTGACCCCCATTGCCTACCCTTAACACTCTTCTGTCTTGGAGCCAGTACACAGTATTGACTCCAAGATGGAAGGTAAGGGTTTTTAAAAAAAAATGTGGATATGGAAAATCTTGTCTTGGCAAGGAAAAGGATTAGCTCATTTTTAAGACCTGGAAAAAGTATAAGGGACTAGGATAATATTAAGAAGTTATGAGATGACAAAAAAAGGGAAAAGAATAATTTCATGCCAAATACTTTCAATTTCTCAATTAAATAAGAGGTAAAGTCTGAAACTAAGAGAAAGATGTGGGAGGATTGAGGCAAAAAGAAAAAGTATGGATCTTTTTGTTAGTGAGAAAGGAAAGATTAAAAAGATTGGCATGATTCAAAATGAGGCAATCTAGCTGAAATGAAATAACATGACTTTATAGCACTTTTAGTAAACTTGTTTATGTGATTTTTATAAGCTTTTTTTCCAGCAGCCTATGAGTAGGACCAGAGGAGTCAAATGGTGGGAGTAATCAGGAGCTGAGATTTGGCAAGAGATATGCAATAACAAAACAAAAAAAAAACAAAGAATTCCAAAGTAGAAGTTAGTTAACTATATGATCATGACTGGAGAGGAAAGAAAATGAAGTTAGGATAAGAGTAATGGTTTAAGATAATGATGGAGAACCTATGGCACAGGTGCCAAAGATGGCACACAATGTGCTCTCTGTGGGCACTCAATCATTCCACACACATCCTTTCCCAGTTCATTACTGGAGAGGCAGAGTGACTTGGGTGGAGTTGCTCCCTTATCCTTCTCCACTGTGGCTGATGACATTTTTCAAATCACTGTCCCTCTGCCCAGCAGTCCAACAAGAGCACTTTCTCTCTCCCCTGTGTGGGAGTAAGGAGAGGGGGCAGGGTACACCCAATGCTCAGTGGAGAGGAGGGGCACAGCTCAAGGTCACTGGGGGGGCAGGTACAGCACTCAAACTGGGTGGGGATGAGGTCCAGCATTCCATCTCTAAAAGGTTCACCATCACTGGCCTTAGATATACTGACAGATGGAAGAGATAGAGTTCTCAATGAAGGAAAAGAGTTATTTAGTGTGAGTGAGGCATAGGGAAAGATGAAATGAGAGGAAGTTCTGTGTCAAAGAGGGAAATGGCAGTTCTTAGTCTGGAGTTGAACTTTCATAAATAATAATGAGATTCAGCCAGACTTAGGGGGAATGAAGGAGTAGGTTATGGGATTCATGGAGCCTGAGGAATTGGGAATTATGGGAATTGGAGGGTATTTTAATATGAATGCTGAAGTTCACTTCTATAATGACAAAAGATGAGAACGAGAGAAAGTTAGTAAGGCAAGTGTGGAAGCCGTTGATAAAGAAGCCATAATGACCTGGAGACCATTATACAATAGATCGTAATTTGAATTGGGTGAAAATTTTTATTAATCCCAAGGCAATCACTTTTCAATGGACTGATGTGATGATTAGGCTTTCTTTTAATTCTTCTTTGAAATGTTCCCTATTGTACCTAAGATATACAAGAATCTAAATAATCTAAGAGAAATAATGCTACCTCTCATGCATTTAATGGTGTGGCTATGAAGAGATTCAATCTATTCAACAGTATATGTTCTCCATTGAGAGACATCACTATTATACCTATAAATGAAAGAGATTTTTAGAAAAGGGAACAGGACATATATGTAAAAAACATTTATAATAAATATTTTTGTAGTAGTAAAGAACTAGAAACTAAGGTGTTGTCTGATAAATTGAGACTACTTGAATAACTTATGACATATGAATATATTGTAGCTTCAAAAATGATGAAAGACGTGCTCAGAGAAGCATGGGAAGACATGTGTGAACTAATGCAGAGTGAAGTGTGGAGAGTCAAGACATGTTTTAAAACCAGACAACTTTGAAATGAGAATTCTCATCAATGGAATGACCAACGGTCATTTTTTTGGGATCTATAATGAAGTATGCTATCTATCTCCTGAGAGAAGATTTATGATATGGAATGAGACAGGCATTTTTGACATAGAAAATGTTTTGTTTGATGATGCATTTTGTAGCAAGGGTTTTCTTTTTTTATCTTCATCAGCGGCTGAATGGGAGGAAAAGGAAATACATGCTTGTTGATTGATTTTTTAAGAAAAGTAACATTCTTGCTACGTGAATGAGACTTTCAAACTTTGAGAATTGTGTTATATTGGCATGCCATGCATGATACATTAGGTTTTAATAGATGTTTATTTATTGACTAAACGGTTGATGGTACAGCCTAATAATCATTGTTGGCCTATTGGTATATGGTTGGTTTGTCTTTGACTGGAATTCAATTCAACTTGTTGGTTAGTTATTTTTCCATCATGTTCAACTCTTTGTGACCCCTTTTGGGGTTTTCTTAGCAAAGATATTGAAGTGGTTTGCCATTTCTTTCTCTAGCTCATTTTACTGATGAAGAAACTAAGGAAAATACCGGTAAGTGATGTGCCCAGGGCCACATAGCTAGTAAATGTGTAAGGCTGGATTTGAACTCAGGAAGAGAATTTTCCCCCGTACCACCTAGTTGCCCTCCAGTCAATTTAAAGAGAATTTATTAAGCGCTTCTTTGTAAAAGACTGAGTAGAAAGGTTAAAAACAACAAATGCTCCCTCCTTCCAAGAAATTTACATTCATTCATATGTGTGTTGTGGAGTGGCTCAGGAAGGGAATAACATAAATACAAATATGTAAATATAAAATTTCTGCAAAGTAATTTGGGGAATAACTATATCTTCTCCCCATTTTATCAGTCACCTTAGACACCAAATTCCTATTTCTACTTTTGCAAGGATAATCTAATGCTTTCAAGAACAACTTGTTTCACTACTATCGAGATGTAGTTCAGGGAGCACAACTTGGGAAGCAGAAAAAGAGATAGATACTCTTATCCTAAGGGCAAGAGTGGGGAGTTTTCAAGATTAAGAAAGGAAAGGAGGAAGAGTGGTACTAGTATATTCCAGCACATTCAATAGATGGAATAATATTATGCAGGCTGGATAATTGCTGAAATATTTTAGGATGCACTAATAGCCATAGGATTATTTTGCTCCAAATCCCTGAAGACTACAGGACCTCAGAGAATGACTTCTTGTAGCCTGTGGAAAATGATGTGCCAGCATCCCCAAGCTGAGCAGAAGATGGGCAATCAAAGGTCAGAGAAGCATCTTTTGACAAATAAATTGACTGTAATAATATATATGATTAATGAGCAACTCTGAGAGGTCACAGCATTTATCGCATTCCTTGAAGTTGGACAAATGATCCAGAACACCAGGAACTCTGTATTCACCGGGAAGAGAGTCTGTAAATTGCTGGTAAAACTGTTATGTTGCTGATTTTGCAGACATGTGTTCTTCAGCCTGATAAGTAAATACATATTGTGTAACATGGTAATGCTGCAAGCTGTTGTTTTGTGGTTTGAATGTCAGCTGCGTTTGATTGATGTTAGCAATGGAAGTATTTATAAAATAGCACTGAATTAGAAGTAGTCAGTTTATGAGTCTAGGGAAATGGATCTTTTATGAAGAATAAAACTTTATGATGAAGGAGCTATGTCAGGGCTGCATGCATCTGAAATTAAATGTGCTTGGATTCAGATCAAAGTGTGAGTCCATTGAAATGCATGCAATAACTACACACAGAGGAGCTTTGCCCCATCTCAACCCCTCACTGACTGGGCTTTTATCATCATCTACAGAGAGAGGCCTAGAGCCTGCTCTGCCCAAGTAGAAAGCTGTATTAACACTTTCAGTGTACTAAGACATGGCTTAATGAAGGGCTGTTTCAATGCTACAAGGCAGTCTTGAGAAGGAGAATGTTGCTTTGGAAAGTATCTAATGCGTGTCTGTGGAGGAGAAATTTTTAAAACTAGGAGCTTATGGCTCAATCCAAAGGTGAGCTATGGATAAGAATCCATTTACCATGAAGCAAAATTCCAGTTGTTTGCTATAAGGAAAAAGGAAAAGTTTTTCAGCATTTGACATTCATGGGGAAGATTTGTGACTGACAAGATTCATATAGAATGGGCAGGCATGAATGGGAAGTGATTTGCACTCATAGAGGGAACCATGATATTGATGAGATCACAATCACTCCCTTGGAATATTGATGAATTAAAGGCACACCATGAGGGATGTCTGGATTGTTATTTTAAATGCATGTGTATACATACATAAAATATGTACAAGAATGTACATATACACACATATTTGTATATACATATAATAAATACACATATGTGCACATTTATACATGCTCATGTCTTTATGTGTGCATAACCCAACCTCTGATTTAATTTGTTTGAGAAATTCTAGGTGAGAATTCTATAGACAGATTAGAGCATGTTCTTTTAATTTGCAGTTAGAGTTGCAAATGGGCAATTAGACATTAAATAATTTGTCCATGGCTACACATATACTATATACCACAGATGGGAATTGGAACCAGTCTTCCTAACTGGGAAAGTAGAGGTCATCTAGTTCAATCCTTTCACTCTATTCATGTGAAAGCTAAGATTCTAAGTTTGGGGAGGCAGCATGGGATCCAAGATCTTCGACTTGATATATGCATGATCTTGGGCAGGTCACTGGACCTCACTGTGCCTCAGTTTTTAAAAAATAAGGGACTTGGATTAGATCACCACAGTGGTGTATTTCAGATCTAAAACTAAGACCTATGATTCCAAGAGATGTTAATTGACTTGATTAGAGTCCCATTACAAGGTCAGTGAATGGCTAAGTATTTGAATCAAGTTCCTCCAGTTAAACAGCACATTGGATCATGTTAGATCTAAGTTCAAAACTGGCCTTAGAAACTTACTAGCTATGTGATCCTAGGCAAGTCACTTAACCTCTATCACTCTCAGTTACCTCAAGTTTAAAATTAGGATAATAGTAGCATCTATTTCTCAGTATTGTGGTGAGATTTAAATGAAACAATATTTGTAAAATGAGCAGCACACTGCCTGACATATAATAGGCATTTAATACATTTTGCTTTCTTCCTTCTTTCCTTCCTTCCTTCCTTCCTTCCTTCCTTCCTTCCTTCCTTCCTTCCTTCCTTCTTTCCATACCACAACCATTGATCTCTAAAATATGGAGATTTGAACTGTTTTATGAGCTGGGAAACTTGAATTCTTTGAAAGATTAGAGTTCACAAACTAAAGCTATACCTATGCCTTTTTTTTACATGTAAAATCACACAAAAATATCTCTATATTAACCATATTGCAACAACAACAACAAAAAAGAAAAATGGCAAGAAAAATAAAGTGAAAACAAGTTTCAATCTGCATTCAGATTCCATCAGTTCTTTCTCTGGAGGAGGATAGCATTTTACATCATAAATCCTTTGAAATTTTCTTGGATCATTGTATTTTTAAAAAATTATTTTATTTTTATTTTTTTGGTTTATTATTTTTTAAATTTAGAATATTTTCCCATGGTTACATGATTCATGTGCTTTCCCTCTCCCCAACCCCCCCCCCAGCCACCTCCCCTCCTTAGCTGACAAACAATTCCACTAGGTTTTACATGTATCATTGATCAAGACCTATTTCCATATTCCATATGCGCTAGGGTGATTGTTTAGTGTCTACATCACCAATAATAGCATCAACTCATGTGTTCAAGCAGTTGTTTTTCTTCTGTGTTTCTACTCCTACAGTTCTTCCTTTAAATGTGGATATGAAGGGGGCAGCTGAGTAGCTAAGTCCCTCAGCATTGTTCTGGATCATTGCATTGCTGCTAGTAGAGAAAACCATTATGTTTGATTGTACCACAATGTATCTGTCTCTGTGTATAATGTCCTTCTGGTTCTGCTCCTTTCACTCTGCATCAATTCCTGGAGGTCTTTCCAGTTCACATGGAATTCCTCCAGTTCATTATTCCTTTGAGCACAATAGTATTCCATCACTAACAGATACCACAATTTGTTTAGCCATCCCCCAATTGAAGGACTTTCCCTCATTTTCCAATGTTTTGCCACCACAAAGAGAAGCTATAAATAATTTTGTACAAGTATTTTCCCCTATGACCTCTTTGAGATATAAACCCAGCAGTGGTATGGCTAGATCAAAGGGCAGACAGTCTTTTATGGCATAGTTCCAAATTGCCATCCAAAATGGTTGGATCAATTCACAACTCCACAAGCAATGCGTTAATGTCCCAATTTTGCCACATTCTCTTGGATCATTATATTGATCAGGACAATTAATTCATTTACAGTTGATCATACTATAGCATTGCTATTGCTGTAAGAGAGCAAGCTGAAGACCCGTGCTATTGTGCTATTACAGTTTTGCTATTTCCACCTTTAACTGATTTAACTTTTTCTTTAAGAATTTGGAAACTATGCCATTTGGTGCATATATGTTTAGCATTGATAATATTTCATAATCTATGGTACATTTTAGCAAAATCCCAGTGCCCTACTTATCTATTTAATTAGCTCTATTTTTGTTTTTGCTTAGTCTGAGAGCATGATTTCTACTACTGCCTTTATAATTTTAGGTGAAGCATTATAGAATCTGCTCCAGCTCCTTATTTTTACTTTGTGTGTCTCTGGTTTCTAAACCATTCTGTTATCTGTTCCATTTTATGGGTGAGTTCATCCCATTTGCATTCAAAGTCATGATTATTAACTCTGTATTTCCATCCATCCTATTTTCTACAGTTTATCCTTCTCTCTCTCCCTCTCTTTATCTTTTACCTCCTCAAAAGTATGTTTTACTTCTGACCATTGTCTTTCTTATTTTGCTATCTCTTTTATCATGCCTTACCTTCTTATATCCTTCCTCTTCTATTTCCCTATTGGGAAAGATAGATTTCTATACCCAACTGAGTATGCATATTATTCTTTCTTTGAGTTAATTTCAATGAGAGCAAAGTTCAAGCACTATCTGCCACCTCATCTTTACTTTCCCCTCCACTATAAAGGTTTTTTATCTGTCTCTTTTATATGAGATAATTTTCCCCATTTTTATTCACCCTTCCCTTTCCCCCAATGCATCCTTCTTTCTTACCCCTTCTTTTTTAAATATCATCCCATCATTGTCAACTCACATCCATGCTCTCTGTCTTTGTATTCTATCTTTATTGGCTCTAATAATGATAAAGTCATTAAGATAACAAGTATCATCTTCCCATATAGGAATGTGTATAATTTAACCTTATTGAGTCTCTTTTGATTTCTCTTCCATATTTATCTTTTTATGCCTCTCTTAAGTGTTGTTTCCTCTTCAATCAAATTTCCTCTTCAGTTCTGGTCTTTTCATCAGGAATGTTTGACAATCTTCTATTTCATTAAATGTCCTTTTGTTCTGATGAAGAATTTCACTCAGTTTGGCTGGGTAGGTCATTCTTGCTTTCTGTAATTCCTTACCATCATCTACTTAAAGTAGGAGTTCTAAATCTTGTGTGATCCTAATGATATTTCCATGATATTTGAATGGTTTCTTTCCTGTCTGCTTACAATATTTACTCCTTGACCTTTAGAATTTAGCTATGATATTCCTGGGAGTTTTCAGTTCCCCTGTAACCACAAACACTGCTGCTCCTCTTTATCCTTAAACTGCAAACTGGAACAGTTTATAGACAATGCAGTAGGGTCCTGTCCCCAGTGCTAGCAAAGGATTTTCTATAATCTCTTTGCATCCAGTTTCCAATCCCTTACTATCTCTGGATTGGAGCTCTTCAAGCTACTTTTGCTACTGCTGCTTCCAAGGCCTGCCTCTCATACTGACATTATGTATGCTACACTCTGAGTTGACTCCTAGCCAGGCCAATCTTCCCAACCTCATAAGTTGTCTTGTACTGGAAAAATGTCTCCCTTTAATGTTTTGTTGACTCTAACACTCCAGAATTCTATTTAAGGCATTATTTTAAAATTATTTGGAGAGACATGTTGGCACAGTCCAGCTGAATTGCTTTCTATTCACTACCATCTTCTCAGTGATGAGTTCTATCAGCTACTACTAATGGAATTTTATCCATTAGCTACTCTGCTGATGTCTCTTTGCTCTGTTTCTCAGTTCCTTCACAAATCAGTTTTTCCACATTCTAATTGTTACAGGTATAGCCCCAGAATTTAGTGAAATTCACTGTTCCATAGGGTTAGTGAGATTCATGAAACTTTTTCTGTTACTTTAAATTTCTAGGAGATTATTTTGAGCTGAAACCATTCAATCACATTTCTCGTGTAGCTAATTTCATCAAAGGTGAGCAGTCAAGTCCCTATGCAACCCAGAGAATGGGAAGATAGGATTCACTAGAATTACATGTGAGGCTAAAGAAAGTTCATCCACAGTAAAGATTTACAAGGAAACTTTTCCTTATCATTGTGGGGCTTTATATTATTTTTTAAAAAGTAAATAAAAAAGAAAGCAAGAGACCATTATAAGCTTTTTTCTCTCCTAAGATTAATTCAAATTCCCATTCGCTGGACATAAATCAAACCCCTGTATTGACAAAGGTAAATATCCAAGAACCTATTCACCTATAGTTGCTAAATGTATATATCTAGTCGTTTCCCTCATAGACCTTCAAGGTAGCAAACACAAAATCAATTCCATTCAGTTTGTGCAGAGATATGATTCATAGCTGAAATGTCACTCAACTGAAGAATCAATGGTTAGAAATCTACACTGTACATATTGCCTCAGTTCAGAAGACCATAGAGTGTAACAAACAATGGTATAGCACTCAATTTCTCCATCAAAGATAGCAGGCAAAGAGTCCTACTTACAAAATCCTAGTATCACGAAGAAATAAAAATTAGAGAATAGACAGGTGGAGAGACAACCAATAGAAAGTATATAGGTTCACTGCCAGAAATGGTCAGACCAATGTATCATGACAACTCATTGTAATGCAGGTAAAGTTCCTTTTCTTAAGTAAAGGAAGTTGAGATGAGGGATTCAACTGATCAGCAGTGACAGATGGACCATAGGTATCAGATCCATCAACAAATAAATGATAACGATTATGCAAAGGTTCTTAACCTATAGTATGTGAACTTTTTATGTATTTTGATAACTATTTCAATAGAATTTTTTAGTGATCCTATTAATGATTTTACAGAAATTATTTTAAGTAGGGAAATTTTGTTTTCTCTAGACTGACAGATGAAACAAACAAAAAAAGGTTAAGAATATTTGTCTCATAGGAATGACATGAGTCAGTATCTGGATGAAGAGTGTAAAGATCCTGGGGGAACCTGTGGATGGTTATTATACAGCCCCCAGAAATCCTACAGATGTAGGTGGGAAATGATGGAAGGTATTGATGAAACCACCTAGCTGGATGCCAAGATCAGTTTACATAGAGGCTGCTTCTGTGATCTAGCTGCTGCCTATAACTGAATGGAATCTGCTAAAAGGAATGATCAGTTCACTTGTTCCCACCTATTATCATTCACTAATGAGGGAGTGATTGTTTCTTCAATTGGTAATCTAATTGAATAATATCTTCAAGGATGATAGCCCTTGATCTCTATCTCTGACTGGATTTGATGGATTCACCCAGAAGATCAATGCTTGTGAAGTTATCTTCACCAGTTGCCAGGCGGATCTCTAACTGACAACTTCCTGGAACTCTGAGAATAAAACAGGTCCATGATGGTTTTCTTATAAAAACTAATAATAATTGATAAGGTAAAGGAAAGGATTGGGGTGAATTGTGAAAGAGAGAGGGATTAAAGGAGGATCCTAAACCTTATTTTAATAAGTTGATTATAAAGCAGCTAGTATCTTGAAGCCTGCTTAGCCTGGTGTCTGTCAGGTCAATGGCCTGACCCTAAAAGCTTGATGATTTGGCTTTTGTAGTTGATCTTCTGATTGGTATTTATGCTGGTATGACGGGGTTGATTTTATAGATGTTGTTTAATACAGATGCTGGATGCTGGTATATACAGAATAATCTATCAGCAGCACCTAACCCTAGCTATGAGACAATCCTGAGATGACCCGACCTCCCACCAGTTTCTCAAAATTGAGATCCTGATGTATTGATCTTTGCTACTTTTATAGTCAAATCTCAGCTGACTTTTGGTCTCAGCCAACTCAAAATGCCCTTATTGCATTCTGTGTTCCAACCAAGTAACTGGCACTCATGCTTGGCCAACATGGCTTCCTACAAAAGTATTTACAAGAGAAAGTTGTTTTTTGGTACAGCTTTGGGAGCTGGGGAGACATACCAAGACATTACATATAACTATGCTCTCTGTATTTCCTAACATGCCTTGGGAGAAACTCTGTCTTAAGTATAAATACCTTAGTTGCCTCAGTTGCTCAGTAATGGAAAATTGAATAATACCCTTAGGGAAGAGCTAAAATGAATCAGATTATGACATTCTGATGAGTCTCTATTTGAGAGCAACCACAGAGAGCAATACTAAGTCTTCAAGATAGATTGTCAAAATTGCAAGTCCATGTCAGGTTTTATTCATGATATATGAATGATTTCATGGGGCTCTAAGTGATTTAATATTGTCTGATGTGGGGATACTTAACCTCATATCTACAAAATACTTTTTATTAATATGTTGATAACTATTTCACGTGATTGACTACCTTTGCAATCCTTTGTATTTCAGTTTATGTTTTTAAAATTACTACAGAAAGAGGCCATAGTCATTATCAAAGAGTCAAAGGGGTCCACAAAATAAAACAGATAAAGAATCCCTGATATATAACTCCTTCATTTCACAGAGTAGGTAACTGAGATTCAGATAAGAGAACTAGTTCAATCCAAAGTCTTACAGGTAATGACTGACATATTTTGAAAACATCAATAAGTACTCTCCTCACTACACAGATAAACATAAACAAACAAAAAAATTAACCTCCTATCTTTAAGGTACTGTTCCAATACTATGGATAACATATTGTAAAGAAGATTAACTAATGGGGTGGGAGGGGCAAGGCAAGTACACAAGAAAGATTCATTATTAAGTTAAGAGCAATATAAGAACATAAATACAATAAAAAGACAATATTGTTCTGAGAGATTTGAAATTGGAGAGAGAACTTCCTGAGGAGAAATCCTGCCACTTTTCAAACTACATTTGTATATATGTGTTGCTAATTAAAGATACAATATAAAATTAAGTCCCTGCTATGTGCCTAGCACTGTGAAAACTATACTATTGAGAAAAAACAAGGCAGAGAGACAGTTGAAGGAGGTCTCATAAGCAGAAGAAAATGAGGTTAGTAATAAGAAGGCTAGTCCTGTGCTGAATTCCTGTAAAAGTCAACCTATGAGCAATGCTAGATTTGGATGGGAAGGATAATAGTTCTCATACAAAAGGAATGCTCCATTTTACTATGAACAGCAAAGATGGCAAGTATATTTTTTCATACTCTTAAAAGGAAAGGAAGGTGAATCTAATAGTTTTATTTTGAGATTAATCTACAAAAGTATTTTTCTGGTTGTGTTTTCCCAAAATATTCTTTCTATTCAATGGCAATAGTTTCCATCAATAAAATCTCCCACAAGATGGAAGATGTCTCCAGCTATGGGTATATTCAATGTGCAAACTGTGCTTTACAACTTATAGGGCACTAATAAAACTAGTATTAGATTAGGTCCTGAACAACCTCTGTGTGAGGCAGAGGAGGAATTATTATCCTCATTTTACAAAATAAGAGAACTGAAATTCTGGCAAGTTAAATGACTTACCTACAGTCATTCAGCTAGTGATTTTATAACACAGAAGGGACAAGAATTCAACTCTTATGACAAGGTCAGGCCTCTGTCTATTGTCCCCATGCTGCATCTTTGAAAACAGGAACAATGTGTCTGAGAAATTAGTTGGTGGTTTCATGAGTTATTTGCAGGAGGATTTTTTTTTAATAGGAGCCTACATTACGTGGTTCAGAGTCCACAGTTAGTTGGCTTTCTGCAAGGTTTGGTAACTTTTACTTCAGGTGTGTGTGTGTGTGTGTGTGTGTGTTTGTGTGTGTGTGTGTGTGTGTGTGTGTGTGTGTGTGTGTGTGTGGTGTTTGTTTTATTATAAGGCTCAGTGTCTAGTGTCTATATCTGATTTCTTTGATGTAGTATGTTCTTAGTGAGGAAATCCCTACCACTCATAGAAATCAGAAACTTCTCTGAAACTAACTTTATAGAGCTAATTGGGACAGTGAACGATTAAGTAATTTATTCAAAGTCACATAACATCTATGTGTCACAAGTGTGAGTTGAAATCAGATCCTCTCATGGTTGGGGCAGGCAGGGCTCTACTGGACCTTCCCAAATATCATTGCCCCCTCACGTTGACTAAGCTCCTCTTTTGGCATTATCCTTCTGTGAAACTTAAGGATTTGAGGACAGTCACTCAAGAAACATTTATTAAAAATGTACTCTATGGCAGGTAGTATGCTGAGTGTAGAGGCCACCTTTCCTAATAACCCACTGGCTTTAAAAATATAAGACAAAAAACCTTTCAACTCTTCCTGATAAACAAAAATGTACTTTGAGGTCCAAATTTCCTCCCTAGGAGAAAATTGGGCATATTCTGAAGTTATACTGATCCCACCAGGGGCTGCCATTTGTGCAGACAGGAAATATGGGGGCAAGAGGAAAGTAAGCTGCCCAATTAAGTTTGATCAGGACCACAGCTCTGATTGTGAACACAATGGCAAAACTACATAAAGACTTTGCCTTCTTTCCTGCAGACAGCTCAGAGAACACTGCAAAGTTCCTTTATTATTGGAACTCAGAGGATAAGTAGCCCACCATCTCCTCTATGGCCCTTGCTCCCCACAGACAGTTCTAACAAGAATAAAAGCTGGGACAGCATCATCAATTCACACTTCTATAGAGCTTTAAAGTTTTCAGAGTGATGCATAAAAGTTGTTGGATTTGTTGAATATAACTTCAATATTTGAAGGTGAAGAAGTGTAGGAAGTTTGATTTCAACTTATGGTAAAAATAAAAACAAACAAAAAAAGACCAGATAAAAACCTTTCTAAAAATCTATACTGACTAAAAGTGGAATTGAGTTGCCTCAGGAGATAGTGTGTTTCCCTTCACTTGTGGTCTTCAGTTGTCAGGATATTGTAGAGAGGAATTCTATTCAAATATAGGTAAAATATGAATACTTCTGAAGTCCCTTCAATCTTTGAAGTTCGATGAATATTGTATAGAGTAGAGCTTATCAGTTAGGCAAGAAAATGTGGAGCACCCTACTGCCAAGTAACCTCTGAATTGTTCCAATGACATGATAACTTTTACAATTCAGTCTGAAAAAAATAAATGAAAAGTTACATTAGTTTTAGTCTCACCCTTTCTTCCCAGGGCAAGACAAATATAGTCATTGACAGGTCATTCTTTCACTGCCTGCTGAGGTAAGGAACTGTTTTAAATGAATCAACCAAATGTGAAGTCTTCTAGCATCAGAGATACCTGGGTTCATGTCAATTTTCCTATTTGCTCCATTTACAGATTGAGGTAGCATGGCCAGGTGGCACAGTGCTGGCTCTGGTGTCAAGAAGACATGAGTTCAAATTTAGTCTCAGAAACTTATTAGCTATGTGACCCTGTCTGTCTTAGTTGCTCCTTTGTAAAATAAATTATAGAAGGAAATGGAAAACCACTCCAGTATCTTTACCAAAAAAAACCCAAATGGGTCATAACAAGTTAGATGAAAAATGACTAACCGACAACACTGGCAGACATTTTGGTATTGTAAAAAGGAATTCTTTAATTTCTTTAATTTAAAGGGGGACCTGGAGGTCCTTTTACCATAGAGATGTGTAGGGTTCAACCAGTCCACAGTGAAAGGAAGTAGAAACCATAGAGACAAGAAGTAAGGTAGAAAAAGTTATAAAAGGAGTCAGTTGCTAACAGGGCTGGCAGCTGCAAGGAAGTTGCCTGCTGAGTGTGAGTTGGTCATTGGGGGTTGTTTGCTAGTGGTGTGGGTTGATGATTAGTTGGTAGTTGGGATAGATATAGATATAGATAGACATAGACATAGACATAGACGTACATATTGATTTTGCCTCGTGAGCTCAGCTGAAGGGTGATCAGCTGGACTTTCTCTAATGGCAGTTAGCTGTAGTTAGAGGCAGTTATAGGTAGATATAGGCAGTTTTAGGTAGTAATTATAGGTAGTTATAGGATAACTAGTATAGACATTAGGAAATTTTCCTTCTCTACCTCTTTCCTATATTTCTCTCATTTACTATATTAATTTTACTATATTTTTTTACTATCTCTATTTTAATTAAACAAAATTGTTAATTGTTAAAAGCTGCTAGAAGTTTACTCTTCTCTGGCTTAAAGGGATACTATTAATTTACAACTTTACTATATTCTCATCAAAAATTAAATTATTAAAAACTGCTCTCTTATTTTGTCAAAACCTCTATTTAACCATTACAGTATGATAGGAGAAGTGAGGGAAGTAGAATCTATAAGATTTTCATGTATATAAAAACAACCGTTCTATCACTGTAACTCTATGCCTACATTACTAACAACTGCCTGTTTGATTTTTCAAATTGATTTCTTGACTACCTCTCAAAATGATTTTATACAGAACAACTCATTCTCTTCCATATGCCCCACTAACATTTTCCTCTTCTTCCAAATTTCCCTTTTTCTGTCAAGCATACCACCATCCTTCTAGATGTTTCTAGATCCTCAGTTTTACAACCTCATGACCATCTCATGAGGCAGCAAGGTGGTGTAGTAGTTAGATCACTGAATTCAGAAAGGTTTGAGTTTAAGTTTTGCCTCATATAATTAGTAGTTATGTGGCCCTGGGAAGTCACTTAATATCTACTGTTTCAGCTTCTTCATTTGTTAAATAGGAATAATAATAATAATAATAATAGTGTATACCTTTCAGTTTATTATGAGGATAAAATGAGATAATATTTATTAAGCATTTTGTAAACCTTAATTAAGATGCTATTTAAGTTAGGTGCTAGCCATTATTATTTTCTTTAGTTCTTTATCTCACACTTCATATTTTCTTTTTCTTTTTTTTTATTTAGAGACATTTGTATTTTATTTTATTTTTTTAGATTTTATTTATTTAATTAATTTAGAATATTTTCCCATGGCTACATGATTCATGTTCTTTCCCTCCCTTCCACTCTTCCTCCACCCCCCATAGCCTACATACAATTCAACTGGGTTTTACAGGTATCATTGATCAAGACCTATTTTCATATTATTAATATTTGCAATAGATTCATACTTCATATGTTCAATCAGTTGCCACATCTTGGTTATTCTAGCTTCACAACTTCTCTTGAACTTGAACCATCCTAGTTGAGGCCCTTATCAGTTCTTACCAGTATGACTTCAATAACCTCCTAATTGGTCTTCTTGCTTCCTGACCATTTTCCACATAGATGCCAAAGTGATAACTCTAAAGTGCAGTTCTGACATTCTAACCATGTCATTCCCCAGAACTAATAGTTCTCGTAGCTCCCCTTTATCTCTGGGATCAAAGAAAAACTCTTCCATTATTTTTTTTTCTTTCTGTCTTAGGAAGAATCGTTTGTAAGGCAGAAGAGCTGTAAGGGCTAGGCAATTGAGATAAGAGACTAACCTAGGGTCACACAGTTAGGATGTCTTTGAGGCCAGATTTGAAACCAGGACTTCCCATATCCAGGACTAGCTCTCTCTCCACTCAGTGACCTAACTGCTCCTCCATTAATTTTTAAAGTTTTTCACAACTTTGGATCCAACTTTCCATTCCAGCCTTATTATATATTGTTCCCATTTTTGCAATCTCTAGTCTATTCAAACTGACCACCCTGCTATTCCTTTTAAATGATATTCTATATGTTGTGTCCATTCCTTTACATAGGTTGTCTCTGATGTCTGCAATTAAATTGTAAGTTCCTTGAGGCATAGAACTCTTTTTGTATCACCAGTGCTTAGCACAATGCCTGGCATCCACCTAATAAATAATGACCAATTGATAGGATTCAATTTCTTCTCACTTCTATCTCTTAAAAGCTCAAACTTCTTTCAAAGATCAATTTTAGAACCACTTGCTACATGTGGCTTTTCCTGATACTGCTAGTTATTAATAGTCACCTCTTTAAAAATTACTTCCTATGTATTTTGTAGGTAATTTTCAGAGGTCAATATTATTTTTCAAGAAAGGAAGCAAGTTCTAAGATGGCAAGGACTGCTTAATTTTTTGTCTTTTAAGTCTAATATGAGGGTAGGTCCTAATATAAAATAGTTGCTTAATAAATACTCAAAAATAATAAAATTTAATTTGCTTACATTATAATTATATTAGTTGTTCAATAAATGTTCACATCAAACACAAGTTAATCAATCATAACTTTGACACCTCCTTGTTGTATGACCTTAGTTAATCACTTAAAATCTCTTATTCTCATTTTCCTAATTTGTAAAATGAGAATAACAATGCTGGTAGTCCCCAACTCATATAATTATTGACTGGTTTAATCTTTAAAATGATATGTAAAATATCAGCTAGATTTGTATTATATCTGAATTTGTCACATAGATTAAATAGGAAATGGATTGATGGACATTCGTGTGTTCAAATAAAGAATCAGTCGTAAATTACAGGAGTAATAAAGTAACAGAGAATTTCTATTCACTGTCAGTTAGAATCAAACCCATAAATGTCTTGCTATTTTATTCAATACTCTGTCATACAAAATAGCACAATGGGCAGATAGGCCTTGAAGGGTTGGACATAACTGTGACCCTTTCCAAATAATTTAATGGGGATTGGTTAATAGAAAGACCTGAATGGAATGGATTCCAGAAGAATTGTGTTTGCCTTGTGTCCTTTGGCAAAACAAACAAACAAAAATATTTGTTACTCTTTTTCTTCTCCTGTGGTTTTTCCTTAATTATGTTACCCTCTACCTCCATTACATTGTGCTATCCTATATATTCCTCCTTTTTCTCCCTCAGAAAAAGTCAGCCACCACCATGTGACCCTGCTGGGCATTTTCTGATGGTTCCTAATATATAATACATGTAACCAAATTCCAATTTTAATTAGTTAACTTGCTTCAAGAGAAAGAAAGAAACAAATACAAAGTTTCCAGTTTCACCTGTTTATGAGCCAAGGGCAAAATTAATTAAAGTCAATGGAGAAAAGGAAATAATTTTTTTTAAATAAAAGAAATCAACATTATGAAGTATTAAGTTAGAGCTCATGAAACATGAGAGAGTCAATTATTTTTAGTCGTGTGTTTCTGTCCGATAATTTAATCACATTTACCCTGGTCTTCTCTCTTCCTCATTCAAATTCATGCTTGGGAAAAGAAAAAGGAAAAAAAAAAGGTGTGCTTTTTGGGGGTTTGGTTTGTTTTTACTTGTTATTCATGGACTGAAGAAAAGGTAACTAGGATGGATTTCTTATCAATACAACTTCTCCAGTCTAACACAATATTGGTGGAGAATGATGCCATCACACTTCCCTCACTATTTTTTAAATCAAAACAATGAATTCTATTGTGAAAAGAGAAAGCCAAATAAACAGCATAACTTTGAAATATGCCTCGATATAATTTTTCAGTTTCTAAAAGGCATACAGAAAAGTTCTTTTTAAATAGTCAATTGTATTAGTCATATTAATGTGAGAGGTAGAACAGTGCCGTAAATATTCCATTGAATTTAATATTAGGATGAACTAGGCTTCAATCTGAACCCTGACACTTGTTAGGCATGTGGAATTGGTTGGATCATTTGATTTTTATGAGTCTCTGTTTTCTAGAATTAATGATTATTTTTTATGTTAACCTTGGGTCTAATATAAAGCAAAACAAATTACTAATGTAATACCTAGTCATTAGAATGCTAACCCACCCATTATTATAAAAATTACCACAAAATGTATATTTTTGTCTAAAAATCACCAATCATTCCCCTAAATATAGAACTTTTCTTTTACTTCTTAGAAATCTAGTTTCCTGATTATTGATATATATACTCATATATATGTAAGTACATATATGCATAGTAAATGCTTGACACAATTCTTTTTTTTTAACTTTTTTTTTAAACCCTTAACTTCTGTGTATTGACTTATAGGTGGAAGAGTGATAAGGGTAGGCAATGGGGGTCAAGTGACTTGCACAGGGTCACACAGCTGGGAAGTATCTGAGGCCGGATTTGAACCTAGGACCTCCCGTCTCTAGGCCTGGCTCTCAATGCACTGAGCTACCCAGCTGCCCCCTTGACATAATTCTAATGCCATTGGGATTTTGGGATAAGTGGGATAAGACTTTCCCACCAATGATGAACAAGTCCTAAAGATAAGATATCTAGGGTTGCCAGGGACCACAGACATTCACCCTCCTCAATTTTACCAATGAGAAAACTGAGATCTAGACGACTCACTAGGGTACAGAGGTAAAAATATGAGCACTCTCTGGCATTATCTGAAGTCAGAGCAACTGTGTCATGCTCTGGGTCTAAGATATTCAGGATCCTATGATCCTGAATCATATATGAGGACATATATGAGGTTGCCATATATTAAGATAAGGTCAACATATATACATGATCTAAATATAAAAGGCGATACCATAAGCAAATTGGAAGAGCCTAGAATAACCTACCCATCAGATTTATGGGTAAGGGAAGGATTTAGGACCAAACAAGAGAAAGAAAGCATTAGAAAATATAATAATTTTGATTGTTAAATTTAAAAAGCTTTTATACAAAGAAAGCAAATGCAATCAAAATTAGGAAAAAAAAAACAGAAATCTGGAGGGGGCAGATTTGCAGCAAGTATCTCTGATAAAGGACTAATTTCTCAAATATATAGAGAAGTAAATCTGATTCATAAAAATCAAAGTCATTCTCCAGTTGATAAATAGTCAAAGGATATGAACAGGCTATTTTCAAATGAAGAAATCAAAGTCATCTATAGTCATATAAAAATACTCTGAATCACTCTTGATTAGAGAATTGCAAATTGAAACAACTCTGAGGTACTACCTCATGGCTAATATGACAGAAAAGAAAAAGAAAAATGATGGAGGAAATAAGGGAAAATTGACACTATTATACTATGGGTGGAATTGTGTTCTTATCCAACCATTATGGAGGGCAATTTGGAGCTATGCTTAAAAAACGCAAATTGTGCATACTCTTTTGTCCATCAATACTACTACAGGTCTGTGTCACAAAGAGATGAAAAAGAGAAAAATAAAATAATTGTTTGTAAAAAACATTATTCCAGCTCTTTTTGTGGTAGCAAAGAATTGGAAATTGAAGGGTTGCCCATCAATTGTGGAATGGCTGAACAAGTTATGGTAAATGATAATTATGGAATACTATTATGCTATAAGAAATAAAAAGCAAGATGATTACAGAAAAAAATCTGGAAAGACATACATGAACTGATACCAAGTAAAGTAAGCAGAACCAGAAGAACTTCGTACATAGTGATTCCAATATTTCCTGACAAATAATTTAATTATTCTCAGTCAGGCAGTGATGCAAGACAATCCCAGAGACACAAGATGAAAAATGACATCTTTCCTCTGAGAAAGAACTGATGGAGTCTGAATACAGATTGAAACATACTATATTTCATTTTCTTTTTCTTCATTTTTTTTTCATTTTGAGATCTTTTCCACAAAATGACTAATACAGAAAAAAATTTTATATGATTGCACATGTAATATCCATATCAGATTGCTTACTATTTTAAGGAATAGGGAGAGCATGGACGTAGTGGGAAAGGGAGGGTCAGAAGAAGGGAGAGAATTTTGTAATAGGGGAAAAAATAAAATGTTGCTAAAAAAGATAGGAAGTAGCAAGGACATCTTGAAAGTTAAAGACTAGCAAGTATTAGAACCCAAGAAGTCCATGAAGATCATATATGGCAATAATAAGAGGATATACAGAAGCATACTTGGGGTAAAGAGTAGACATTTCTCCTCTAGCTTAATTTCTGTTTTCTTCTGGGAGTGTGTAGAAATAATTCATATTTTCCTAAAAGTGAGTTTTGTGATTGCTACATATATTGAGTTCTCCCCTGAGCTGTGCCCTTTCAGGGACATCCTGGCATTCAAAGTCTAGAGTTGGTAGCAATCATTGAAGTGGATTCATTTGATACCACCTGACTTTTGGTTTGGAATCATTTCCTACAAAGGTGCCACTTATACTCATATTCCTAAACTAAAATCCTATTTAACAGGAATATACCTAGAGTATCCGATGAAATCATTCAAGTATTTTTCACTCTGGTGGATGTGGAGAGTTTGACTATGTGCTATGAAACCAGCCTAGAGGCAGTTGGAGCTGACTGGGTCTGGCTCACTATGATGGGTGTGCAAGCACTAGGCTGTTGCATTATTTTTTTTGAGAGGGGGATGCCCACAATCTGGACATAGCTTTAGGACCTTACTATCCTGAACTAACCAAACCCTTCAAAGGTAACTACTGCTATTTGCTGAGTCTAAGGGCTATCTCCCTATAATACTGTTCTGGAACTGAATATTATAGAAGACTAAAAAGTTTCCAGCTAAGCCATCCAAAGTTAAGGAAAGGAAGAAATAGAGTGAGCTCTCTATTTTACATAACTTCTTATTAATTCTTATGTAAAAGCATGCTATTCATGATATTCTAAAGAATTCATTGAACATATATTTTTATGATAATGCCAGAGAGATATGAAAAATGAAATTCAATCAGTGCTTATTCCTATGTCAAAATACAAAGAGATATACAGAATTCATCTCCAGGAAAATCATTGTTCAAAAGTTGACTACGGGGCAGCCGGGTGGCTCAATAGATCGAGTGGCTGGCCTGGAGTCAGGGGGAACTGGGTTTGAATTTGGACTCAAACACTTCTATCTGTGTTACCCTGGGCAAGTCACAGTCTATTTGTCTAGCCCTCACCCTTCTGCCTTAGAGTTGTTACCAAGACAGAAAGTAAGGATTTTTTTTTAAGTTGAGGGTAGTTAAATGAAATTCTCTTCTTGTTTTCATATCTAGAGTGTCAAGGGGAAATCCCATTGCAATAAAAAAGGCCAGGTGTATCACGTAACTTTGAGCTCACTTAAATCATTAAAATGAAGGACTCTAAGAAAGACTATATTTATGAATCTGATTCTTTTAATGAGTAAGAAATATGCTGATGTTAGAAATACACTGTTGGATTAATGAACAAGAATCAAACTTGGGATGAAATGGAATAAAATTTGAATCAGCACCAGAAAGCATGCACTGATAAAGAACCCTTGTGATACTATAGCCTGATCTGAATAAAACTTAATTAGTCTATAGATTGGGTCAGTCAAACTTTCTATCAGACTCTATCACCTGTATCTTCTTTCTTATCAGAAAATATATTTCTGGCTCCCACCATTCAAAGACACAAGCATGTGCATTGACATGAATCATACTTTAAAAAATATTTGTGTTAGGTCAGATTGATTTCAGTTATTTTTTTTCAAATAAAGGCATATGCAAATAAAATGTTGGTAAATCAAATCTTTTGAAATGCACTAGTGATCTTATTAGGTATCCTATAGTGAATCTTCTTCTGAAATGATAAATAATGCTGATGTATTTATTTCATAAATCAATTTTTTCTCAGGCTCCTTGACAGATGGTAAGCAAAGAATAAACTTAAGCACCTAGTTTTTTAGATGACAGTTATGCTACTATGCCTAACACAGGGAAGGAGAAGGTACCAACTACTTTAGAGGACAAAGGCAAATAGAATTCCTGAGAGATGGAGGGCTATGGTATATGAAATCTGACCAGTTCTCTGGTCCAAGATATTTGGTCAGTAATCAAAGATCATCCCCTGGCCCACTTTTAGGCATTCTTAAAACAATAACAGACCATTTAAGTCCTAGGAATTATGTGATAAAAATGTTATGTTGTAGAAATTTTAGATTTAGAAATATGGATATTTTTCTGTTTCATTGACAGATGGCAGTAAGCAAAGTGTAGTGTTAAGCATATATTTTTCTAGATTACAGTTATGTCAGTATGCCTAACACAGGGAAGGATAGAGTGCCAACTAACTTCAAAGACAAAAAAGTAAATAGAATTCATTAGAGGTGAAGGGCTATGTCTGCCATCTGACCAATTCTCTAGTTCTAGATACCTGTTCTGTGATAGAGAATTATCCCATGGCTCTATTTTAGGCACTTCTGAAACAATACAGACCATTAAAGCACCAGGAATTGTGCAATAAAAACGCTGTGCTAAAGAAATACCAATGTAAATGTAGCCCCAGGGGCAGAAAGGATTAATTTAAGAAGGGTATTGAAACAGCTAAAACTTTATAGCATGAATAATCCTATCCAGGGGTGAGCCTTTCTGCAAATAACTGTTTGCAAATAGCTAAAGGGAATAAACCATAAAATAGGAAATGGTATAAATAAAAAAGTATATTGAGTAACTGAGAGAAGACTGGTTAAATTAAAGGTTAAAAAATAAGTTAATTTTCAAGAAAACATTTCTTTCCCTAAATTAAAATAGTTATCTAGAGGAAAGTGAAAGCTAAATCAAGTAATTCACTTTCCTAATAATATAGTTTCTTTCTTTTCAAAATAATTTAGTTTCTATAGGACTTCTTTCTTTAACTGGCATTATATGAATACAAAAATACCTATATCATGGGGACACAGCAATGAGATAAGATGAATAAAAAATATGGATTTTGTATTCTTTATTTTCTGCGGAAAAAAAGATCAAATCATAGACTCAAAAAGAGAAAAGATTTTGCAGGACTACCTAATGTCTAAGCAGAGACTTCTTTCTGATACAGACATTGTTCATCCTTCCTGTACAAGAGGACCAATGACATCATGAGGTGAAATCTTGACTTGCTAATGAATTGAAGTGAGACAGAATTTCATAGTCATCGACCTCACTTCTCTTTTCCAGAGTCATCAATGTCCAGTGAGAAAACTAAAGTCAGAATGATTGGTAATGGCCTGGATGCATTGGATGATGACCTTGGTGTGTTCAATGTCTGACCAAGCTCCAACGCCTCCTCTGCTATTGCTTTAGCTGCCTTCATGGTCATTGGAACAAATTGTTTTTGTATGCCCATTCTGCAAAGGGAAGTCTTCATATGTTTGGAGTAGAATCCTCCTAATTCACCAATGGGTTTAGGGACTCTCAGGCACCCTCAACTTGGTTTAGCCATCTGCTGAGATAGTTTTGCCAGGATGTTCACATCATGTATGTTAGTTTCTTGGAGCCACAGGTGAGAACTGAGTGCCAGGTGGACACCAAATATGATCGAGCAGACTAGTGCAGGGTACGGCAAACTATCACACCAGAAATGTTAGTCCTCCTTAAACATTCTATATATCTCAACACTAGAATATACCTATCAAGAGTTCATTCAGTCTCTCCTTAAAGATCTCCTGTGATGGGGCACTAACTACTTCATGAAGAAGTCAATTCTTATTTGGAAGAGGTCTAATCCTGTTGGGACATTTTGCTTTATATTTATCTCGAAACAGCCAAGATAGGATTTTCCGGGTTAAGATGGCGGCAGAGTAAAAAGCAGCTCTTAACCTCTCCTGACCGAAACATATAAGACTCCTCAAGGAGACATAAAAACAAACCCAGTCGAACTGAGGGACCCCACAACAGGGTGCAGAGTGGAAGGTACGTGGAATTGGGACATTTCCATGCTATAAAGGGGTGAAACAGCTCTCACTAAATCGCAGGCTGAGCAACGACCCCCACCCCCACCCCTCCACGCACACCACCTATAACACTGAAGCCAGCTGAAAAGAAATAGAGCAAGTTTGGGGCACCCATTAAGTCATTGGCAGCTCCAGGGCCTGTTCCTGAGAGCAGCAAGATTTAGGACCCCAAAAAGCTAAAGAACACGCACAGACACAGGCACGCTCGTGAGCGTGAGCAAAGGCTCTGAAACGCTGAGTGGGGAACCAGTGCAGACAGGTATACAACTGTGGAAGCAGCGCCCTGAGACTTGTAAAGGAGCCTCCAGTAGAGGACCAAGCAAGGGGGTCCACCTGGCGGCTTGACCTTGAGAAAAACCAGAACTCAGACCTCAGGACCAAATAAACAGCAGACAGACCCTGAGTGCAAGGATAAAGCTAAGAAGCTACTGGGATAACAATGGCTACCCAGAATCAGGAAGCTCAGACAAGAAAGATTAACAAGAAAAAGAAATCTTTAACACTCAACAACTTTTACACAGAGAAAATCCAGACAACCGAGCAAACAGAGGGGGAGAACAAACAAGCAATCACATCCGGACCCTCCCAAAATAATAATGAAAACTGGTCACAAGCTCTTGAAAAGTTCAAAACTGAGATGACAAGAAAGATGGAAAAGATTTGGTTAGAGAAATGGGAAATAGCTCAAAAGGAAATCAGGCAAGAAAATAAAAGTTTAAAAGGCAGAATTTTGAAATTGGAAAGTGAGGCTCAGAAATCAAATGAACTGATAAGCAAAGTGAACATCAGAAATGACCAGATTGAAAAGGAAAACCAAAAGATCATAGCTGAAAACCAAAAGATCATAGCCGAAAACCAGTCCCTAAAGGCTAGAATTGAGCAATTAGAAGCTAATGATCTCTCAAGACAACAAGAATAAATAAAACAAAGTCAAAAGACTGAAAAAATAGAAGGAAACATGAAATATCTCAATGAGAAAGTGGCAAACCAAGAAAACTGGTCTAGAAGAGACAATTTGAGAATCATTGGACTTCCAGAAAAACCAGAAATTAATAGAAACCTCGACTCCATACTAAAAGAAATTATTCAGCAAAATTGCCCTGAAGTCCTACAACAAGAGGGCAATATAGACATTGAAAGGCTCCATAGAACACCCTCAACACTCAACTTAGAAAAGACAACACCCAGAAACATAATTGCCAAATTTAGGAGCTTCCAAGTAAAAGAAAAAATCTTACAAGAAGCCAGCAAGAGACAATTCAAATATCAAGGAGCACCAATCAGGATCACACAGGATCTGGCAGCCTCCATGCTAAAAGACCACAAGGCTTGGAATATGATATTCAGAAAGGCAAGAGAGCTGGGCCTGCAATCACGGATCAACTACCGATCAAAATTGACCATATACTTCCAGGGGAAAGTATGGGCATTCAACAAAATTGAAGATTTCCAAGTATTTGCACAGAAAAGACCAGGGCTAAATGGAAAGTATGATATCCAACCACAAAAATCAAGAGAAACATGAAAAGGTAAATAAGAAACAGAGGGGAAAGAAAGAAAACTCATAACTTTTAAATTTGCCTTTTTAAGGTCCTCAGTAAGATCTAATTATCTGTATTCCTATATGGAGAAATGCTATGTATAATTCTCGCTAGTGAACTCTATTCACTATTATAGTATTCACTATTATAGTAATCAGAAGAATAATTCACAGGGAGAGGGTGGAATACTAAATGGTCTAAGATGATATGGGGGGTGGGAAAGAAGGGGGTAAATAGTAGGGGACACCAAAAGAAAACTGAGTGAATAAGAAAAATAGGATATTATATTACACACAAAGACGGCATGGGGAAGGAGAGGGGGCAAATACTATTATAAGAAGGAGAGGAAGAGAGCATTAAGAGGTAATATTTAAACCTTACTCTCAGTGTAATCAACCCAGAGAGGGAAGAGTAGCTATACTATCCATTGGAATATAAAACTCTTATCTAACCCTTCTGAGAAAGTCAGAAGGGATAAACCAAAGGGAGCAGGGGAGTGGGGAGGTCAAAAAAAGGGAGGGGAGAAGAAGGGGGAAGGAATTCATTAGGCCTTTAAAAGAGGGGAATAATAAGGGAGGGGGTAGAAAGGGAAGTTAGTCAAGGGACAGGATAAGGGATAGGGTCTTAATAGCAAACCACTGGTTTAAAAGGAAATAGTTTAAGAAGAAGGGGTAGGAATAGAGGAGGATACGAAAATGTCAGTGAATGCACAACTTATAATTATAACTCTGAATGTGAATGGGATGAACTCGCTCATAAAACGGAAGCAAATAGCAGAGTGGATTAGAAACCAAAATCCCACCATATGTTGCCTACAAGAAACACATATGAGGCGGGTGGGCATACACAAGTTTAAGGTTCAGGGCTTGAGCAAAATCTTTTGGGTGTCAAATGAGAAAAAGAAGGCAGGAGTGGCTATTATGATTTCTGACAAAGGCAAAGTAAAAATAGATATGATTAAAAAAGACAGGGAAGGTCATTACATCCTGATTAAAGGCAGTATAAACAATGAGGAAATAACACTGCTCAATATGTATGCACCAAGTGGCATAGCATCCAAATTCATAAAGGAGAAACTGGCAGAGCTCAAGAAGGAAATCGATAGGAAAACCATAATAGTGGGAGATCTAAATATTCCTCTTTCAGATCTAGATAAATCAAACCAAAAAATAATTAAGAAAGAGGTAAGAGAGGTGAATGAAGTACTAGAAAAATTAGACTTAATTGATATGTGGAGAAAAATAAATAGGGACAAAAAAGAATACACCTTCTTTTCAGCTGCACATGGTACATTCACAAAGTTTGACCATGTAATAGGGCATAGAATCTTTGCAAACAAATGCAAAAGAGCAGATATAATAAATGTAACCTTCTCAGATCATAATGCAATAAAAATAATAATTAGTAAGGGCACCTGGACAGGCAAATCAAAAACCAATTGGAAATTAAACAATATGATTCTCCAAAATCAATTTGTCAAAGAAGAAATATTAGAAACAATCAACAATTTCATTGAAGAGAATGACAATGATGAGACATCCTACCAAACTCTGTGGGATGCAGCCAAGGCAGTTCTCAGGGGGAAATTTATATCCTTGAGTGCATATATTAACAAATTAAGGAGGGCAGAGATTAATGAATTGGGTATGCAACTCAAAAAATTAGAAAGCGAGCAAATTAAAAACCCCCAGATGAAAACTAAATTATAAATACTAAAAATTAAGGGAGAAATTAATAAAATCGAAAGTAAAAGAACTATTGAATTAATAAATAAGACTAGAAGCTGGTATTTTGAAAAAACAGATAAAATAGACAAAGTACTGGTCAATCTAATAAGAAAAAGGAAAGAAGAAAACCAAATTGACAGTATTAAAGATGAAAAGGGAGAGCTCACCTCTAATGAAGGGGAAATCAAGGCAATCATTAAGAACTTTTTCACCCAATTATACGACAACAAATATAACAATTTAGGAGATATGGACGAATATTTACAAAAATATAAACTGCCTAGATTAACAGCAGAAGAAATAGAATATCTAAATAATCCCATATCAGAAATAGAAATTGAACAAGCCATCAAAGAACTCCCTAAGAAAACATCACCAGGACCTGATGGATTCACAAGTGAATTCTACCAGACATTCAAAGAGCAACTAATCCCAATACTATACAAATTATTTGATATGATAAGCAAAGAAGGAGTCCTACCAAATTCCTTCTATGACACAAATATGGTACTGATTCCAAAGCCAGGTAGACCAAAAACAGAGAAAGAAAACTATAGACCAATCTCCCTAATGAACATAGATGCACAAATCTTAAATAGAATATTAGCAAAGAGACTCCAGCAAGTAATTAAGAAGATCATCCACCATGATCAGGTGGGATTTATACCAAGAATGCAGGATGGTTCAACATTAGGAAAACCATCCACATAATTGACCATATCAACAGTCTAACAAACAAAAATCACATGATTATCTCAATAGATGCTGAAAAAGCCTTTGACAAAAATACAGCTTCCATTCCTATTGAAAACGCTGAAAAGTATAGGAATAGAAGGACCCTTCCTAAAAATAATAAACAGTATATACCTATAACCATCAACAAGCATTATATGCAATGGGGATAAATTAGAAGCCTTCCCAATAAGATTAGGAGTGAAACAAGGATGCCCATTATCACCTCTATTATTCAACATAGTACTAGAAACACTAGCAATAGCAATTAGAGAAGAAAAAGAAATTGAAGGTATCAAAATAGGCAATGAGGAGACTAAGCTATCACTCTTTGCAGATGATATGATGGTCTACTTAAAAAATCCTAGAGAATCAACTAAGAAGCTTGTAGAAATAATCAACAACTTTAGCAAAGTTGCAGGATACAAAATAAATGCACATAAATCATCAGCATTTCTATATATTTCCGACACATTAGAGCAGCAAGAGGTAGAAAGAGAAACACCATTTAAAATTACCCTAGACAATATAAAATACTTGGGAATCTATCTACCAAAACAAACACAGGAATTATATGAAAACAACTACAAAACACTTTCCAAACAAATAAAACTGGAGCTCAACAATTGGAAAGCCATTAATTGCTCATGGGTAGGACGAGCTACCATAATAAAAATGAACATTCTACCCAAATTAATTTACCTATTCAGCGCCATA
This sequence comes from Gracilinanus agilis, assembly GCF_016433145.1. Taxonomy (NCBI): domain Eukaryota; kingdom Metazoa; phylum Chordata; class Mammalia; order Didelphimorphia; family Didelphidae; genus Gracilinanus; species Gracilinanus agilis. The sequence continues at coordinate 215,634,247 of NC_058131.1, forward strand.
CCTATCAAATTACCAAAAAACTTCTTTACTGAATTAGGAAAAACTATAACAAATTTCATTTGGAATAACAAAAGATCAAGAATATCAAGGGAAAAATAATGAAAAAAAATGTGAAGGAAGGGGGCCTAGCAGTACCAGATATTAAACTATACTATAAAGCAGCAGTCATCAAAACAATATGGTACTGGCTAAGAGATAGAGAGGAGGATCAATGGAATAGACCTGGGATAAATGACATCAGCAAGACAGTCTATGATAAACCCAAAGAGCCCAGCTTTTGGGACATGAATCCACTATTTGACAAAAACTGCTGGGAAATTTGGAAAACAATATGGGAAAGATTAGGTCTAGATCAACATCTCACACCCTACACCAAGATAAATTCAGAATGGGTGAACGACTTGAATATAAAGAGGGAAACTATAAACATGTTAAGTGAACACAGAATAGTATACTTGTCAGATCTATGGGAAAGGAAAGACTTTAAAACCAAGCAAGAGTTAGAGAAAATTACAAAATGTAAATTAAATGGTTTTGATTATATTAAACTAAAAAGTTTTTGTACAAACAAAAACAATGTAGTCAAAATCAGAAGAGAAACAACAAATTGGGAAAAAATCTTTATAACGAAAAACTCTGACAGGGGTCGAATCACTCAAATATACAAGGAGTTAAAGCATTTGTATAAAACATCAAGCCATTCCGCAATTAATAAATGTGCAAGAGACATGAACAGGCAATTTTCAGGTAAAGAAATCAAAAGTATCAATAAGCACATGAGAAAGTGTTCCAAATCTCTAATAATTAGAGAAATGCAAATCGAAACAACTCTGAGGTATCACCTCACACCTAGCAGATTGGCTAAAATGAAAGAAGGGGAGAGTAATGAATGTTGGAGGGGATGTGGCAAAATTGGGACATTAATGCATTGCTGGTGGAGCTGTGAACTGATCCAGCCATTCTGGCTGGCAATTTGGAATCATGCTCAAAGGACTATAAAAGAATGCCTGCCCTTTGATCCAGCCATACCATTGTTGGGTTTGTACCCCAAAGAGATCATAGATAAACAGACTTGTATGAAAATTTTTATAGCTGCGCTTTTTGTGGTGGTAACAAATTGGAAAAGGAGGGTATGTCCTTCAATTGGGGAATGGCTGAAAAAATTGTGGTATATGCTGGTGATGGAATACTATTTTGCTAAAAGGAATAATAAATTGGAGGAGTTCCATGTGAACTGGAGAGACCTCCAGGAACTGATGCAGAGCGAAAGGAGCAGAGCCAGAAGAACATTGTACACAGAGACTGATATACTGTGGTAAAATCGAATGTAATGGACTTCTGTACCAGCAACAATGCAATGACACAAGACAGCTCTCAGGGATTTATGGTAAAGATGCTGCCCACATTCAGAGGAAGGACTGCAGGAGAGGAAACATAGAAGATAAACAATTGCTTGAATGCATGAGTTGGGGTGAACATGATTGGGGAAGTGGACTCGAAACTACCACACCAATCCAACTATCAACAATTTGGCAATTGGTCTTGATTGATGACACATGTTACAACCAGTGGAAATGTGCGTCGGCCATGGGTGGGGGGAGAGTGGGGGTGAAGGGGAAAGTAGGGGTATGAAGCATGTAAACTTGTTAAAAATGAATATTAAAAAATGTTTAAAAAAAACCAGCCAAGATATAAAATTCTATGAAACCCTTCTAGGTACTATAATTATGAAGCATCATTTCCTTTTCATGAAAAAAACAAATCGTGGTTGGGAGAGGTAAATATAAGTAAAATCTATACCTTTTGCATATCACAGAGTATTTCAATACAGTATAAAGGTTTTGCCTTGTGCTACTTTGGAGGCTAACCCTTATTAAAAATCTTCAACTGCACTTGGAATGACAGTTTGTATTCTGAACCCCAAATAAATAAAATGCCAAACTATTTTTTAAGTTAATCATGAAGTATTTATTTGCATCAAAATAAGAATCACTCCTATATAAAAGGAAAAAAATAACTTGTCTAAGTCATCTACCCACCAAAAACATATTCAATTAAAAAAATAAAAGTAATAAGACCATTGTGCCATCCTGGGAACATACTGCTAGCCATCCCATTAATTATTTGTAAAATAAAAAGTCTCTACAGGGTAAACTTGATTTGGGGTAATATGTTCTCTTGATCGTGTGTCCAGGTTGCCCAGCATGTCCTGCCTCTTTCCAACTTTCTGAAGATTATCTTATGAAATTCAGAGAAACTAAGAAGAGAAAGTCTGCAAAACTGGAGCTATTTTAGGGGCAGAGTTCCAATGAAGGATCTGCAGGTGGCTCTGCTAGACAATCTCACACCAAAGAGCTATAGGATGTCCCATGATTGGCAGCACAGTTCATACAGAGATAGCATTGTCTGAGACATTTATAACTATACTAAGCAACGTTAGGGAAGTAGCACATTTTCCCCCCAGGGACACTGATGATGGGCTTGACTCCTTAGTAGATATTTCACATTTCTATTTTGATGGTTCTATGAAGTTTGCTCTCCCTGACCTCTATTCAGTTTTCTCATACAATTTTGGACTCAGGGATTGCCCGGGGCATAAGTTAGACGAGTGACCTCATGCCCCTTTTAGCCTCAGAAAGTTGTGGGAGGTAGATACTGTAAATCCTGAACCATGAGAGAGGCTGGGAAAGAGAGGCTAAAGGTTGAAAGGAGTCTCAGCAGCACTGAAATTCAAAAGGCTAGAAATTCATCTCTGTGAGGAATAAATAAAAGAAATCCTCTCTGTTCTTATGTAGTGAATGATGTTTCTGGAGCAGTCTTCTTACAGAAAATTAAATGCATTCACACTTCTTACAGGCATTATGTTTGGGGGTTATCATATTATTGCATTGGGGGAGGAAGGAGGAAAGCATTCCTTTCTCTAGTATGTATAGAATAAAAATTATTGCCTACATGTTTTTCTTGAGAGACAATTTGGCATTGAAAATCGTGGTAATCAATTAAATTTATTGTGTGTCATGCTCACAAGTCTTTGGAACCACTGAGACAGGATACCCAACCCTGAGGCCTGATATTCTCAGTTAGAAAACATAATTTCCAGACCACAATCAAGACAAAATTAGACCCATGGATTACTTTCTCTGAAGAAATAAAGACTTGCAAAAAATTAGAATTAATATTAGGACTAGATAAAATATAAGATCATAAATATACACATATATGTATAAATGTCTCTCTATAATCTAGATCTTATCTTTTTCCTAGATTCTGGGACAAGTTGCTTCTGTACTCATCTCTTTTTCTTTTGCAAGTTCATTTCTATCTCTAATTGGCTCCTTCTCCTCCTGAGTAAGAATTTAGATATCTTTCCCTAAAGAAGTAAAGAATTGCAAATATTACATGTAATTTATACATGGCAGACACATACTCAAATCACAAGACAGAAATGAGGTTTTCCCAGGGATAACAGGGATATATACTTTGAAACAAATACCACATATTTTATGGGAGGTCCTCTTCAAGTTTTATTGAGATGAACAAAGATTGTATCATGCCATTGCAAATCATAAGAACCTTGAGCAGGTCACTTAATGTCCAAGGGCCTCAGTTTTACCATTTGTAAAATAAGGGAACATTAGATTAGATGACCTCTGTGGTCCCTTCTAGCTCTAAATCTATGATACTCGGTCTGAAAAGCTATTTCCTCAGCCAGTATTAGAAAAAAAAACATTATCACTAAGATTCACATACAAATCGGTATAGATTCTAGGCTTCTAGCCTTCCAAAGCTATGTTAACTTTTCCAAAAATGTGCAAAAGTGATTCTAAAGGAAAAAAAAGTTTTCACACTTGTCTTAATTTCTCTTCCTATTTCCCATTACTCCCTATAACTTTCCTTATATGATCTTGTATCACGTTAGCCTAGCAGAATTCTAGAAGTATTGGTTTGAAATATAATTCCATATTCTAGGCAATAGCATGTATAATATTAGGAGTTTTGATAAAAAAAGAAGAAAATCTCAATACAAAGATGTCCTTTTTGATAGAAATATATCCATGAGTATATCAAACTAGACATTTCCCCTAACATCAATTGACTTGCCATTCCTCATTTTCTGCTCATGAGAAAAGTCATGGAAATTTTATTCCTTAAGATTCTACTATATGCTTCCCCATCCTCCACTTCTCCCACCTCCCAATTATTTAGTTGGCTAATTCACTAGATGCTATGAGTTGCTGGCTAAGAAGATAATCCTTTCTACCATCAGTCTGCATATCATATAAAAAACACAGTAAGACTTCATTCCGTCCAAGCATATCTCTTCCCTATTATCTGAGAGCTTCCTTTTCATTTTATTCTTCATGCCCTTGCTTTGGGGAGCTATAAAATAATTTAGATACAATGAACTAAAGGTGCTCACATTCTCCCCTTCCTTTTTTGCCCCCCCTTTTTTTTATCATTTACATGTCCTACTCATTGTATCGTACAATGGTCCAAACCTCCAAAATATGACAGTTATTGTATTGTCTCAGCTGTAAGATCCCACATCTAGAGATGGAAGGCAACTCAGCTCATGTCTTCTAACCCTCTCACTTTACTATTTAGGCAACTGAAAGATCACCAATTTATAATCTATTTGTTGCTGAGTACTTGAATACAAAGGTGATAGGAAAACAAGTGAGCAAAAAAGCTCAATTAGTGATCATATTAAGATAAAGCCACAAAAAATAGAATAAAGACATCAAATCAATTCAATCAATAGGAATTTTCTAAGCACTTGCTATGTGCCCAGCATAAGTAGGGAAAAACAAAAAGACAAGACATGGTCCCTGTCACCAGAAATCTTAGAAGCTGGGTATAAAAGTATAGACATATGAAATAATTAGAGAGCATAACAAAGAAGAATCTGAAAGTGTAACTGTACCAGATGGCCCAATCATTATATTAGACATTTAGAGAAGAGAAAGGTCACCAAAATCTGTAGTAATCAGGGAAGGTTTCACACAGGTCAAGTGGGACTTAACCTTGGCGGGTAAGGGTAGTTAGATTTTTACTAGGCAGCGTATACTCTAGAAATTTTCAAGTGTATGCCTGCAAGCAGTGAAAAGGCTGAGAGGAGAATTCTTATTGGAGTATAGTAGAAATAACTTTGGCTAAGTAAGATAGTGTCAGCCAGGTTATGAAGGGCTTTGAATGACAGAACACTTAATAGGACAGGTAATGGAGATCTATTGACAAGTTTTGAACAAAAGAATTTCCTAATTAAAGATTATTAACTGGGAGAGAAATCCAGAATAGGCTACATTCCCAAGGTGATCCTTTTTTTTTTCATCTCTTGAAAAAAAACCAGAGTTTCCAGAAGTGGAAATAAATAAGTACATTCTGTGAGTAAGAGATAATCAAATAAAAGACAATGGAAAGGAGCAGACATCAGAAATAACTGTCATTTGGGAGTAACAACAGCAAAGGCAGTTCGACTGAACCACAGAATACATTGCTTGGAGTAATGCATGATTATATGGAAGGATGGGATAAATTTTCAGTTTTAACAACAAACAAAGGAATTTATATTTGCTACTAAAAGTAATGAGAAGTCATTGGAATTTATTGAATGTGCGTGTTTGAGGGGAAGTACATGGATCTGGGGGAGGGGATGGTCAGACTTGCACTTTAGGAAAATCATATTGGTGATGATAGAGGATGGATTAGAGAGGGGATAGATTTGAGAGAAAGAGAGAGATTTGTTAGGAAGGTATAATAACCCAGGAAAGAGGTGATAAAGTCTTGAACTAGAATGATCATATTTATAGAAGCAGATAGAAGAAAACATATTCAAGAGACATTACAGACATAGAAATGACAAGAATCGGCAATTTATTAGCCATGTGGCATGAGTGATGATTTGAGGGTGACACCTACATCTCATACCTGAGTGACTACAAAGATGGTTGTGCTTTAAACAGAAATAGGGAGGGAGAAATTCAGAAGGAAAGGTGTTTTTCACTGGGGGAGTGAGGTAAGGTGTAATATCTATATTTTAGACATGTGGATTTTGGACTAGCTCAGAGACATAAAATTAAAAACCATCCATAACAAGTTAATGATGACAGATTGGGGTTCAGAAGAGAGGTTAGGGTTGCCTACATAGCTCTGTGAATCATGACTTTAGAGATATAATTGAAACCAAGCAGTTGATGAGGTCAGCAATTAATAAAGGATATAGAGAAAAAAAGATTAGAGCAATAGATGGTCCATATATAGGCAAAAGATGGATATATTCTCTATTGCCACAGATTTTAATTCTTTTCAGATTTGATAATCTTTGAATATTACGATGGCCCCAGAACATCATCACTTCTGGCCAACCTAATGGTGAGAAGGAATTTAGCCAGTCTAAAGTGTTCAGTTAGTAAGTACCTAATCTGTCAACAGACCTATAGTGAGACCTAGTTATCACTGAACAGGAAAAAATAATGAAAATTAAATAAAAAAAAAACACAAAAAACCCACTGATGTGGGGTTAGATATGATCATAATTTGTGGAAGATGAAATATTGGTGCACAGATGTGAGTAGGTCCATGTCAAAAGGAATCTAAATATTTACTCACATATGAAATATTATTTTCATTAGTGTGAATACTCATTCCACTGAAACAGCCTGGTAGGGCAGAAGAATCATTGAGACTAGAATCAGGTGACCAATTAGGCTTCAGTCTCCTTGGCAAGCAATAATTTGCCAGTAAAATGGAGATAATAGCTGAACAACTTCCCTCATTGGGTTGTTATAAGGAAAAAAAAATTTTACCCAGGCATTATATGTTCTTTTCCCCTCTTGCATCATCAATTTCCCCCGTTCCACCACCTAAAAACATTTTCAGATTTAAAATGCCCTAATACAAACAATAAACCTTAAAATTTTGTCTTCTGGAGCTACTATCAATTTTCATCTTTTTTCTTTCTCTCCTAATATTGCAGACTTTGTAAAAGAATAATTATATTTGATGTCTTCATTTACTCAGAAATTACTCATTTCTCAAGCTATTCCTAAAATAGTAGAAAAAAAGCTACAAATTTTTTCCAGTACACCTCTACCAGTCAACAAAAATTTAATTGGAGGTCACAAATTCAGTGTATTTATCTAAATTTTCATCTTCCTGGACTCTTCTGCAGCATTTTCTAGGTAACTAACCACTTCTCTTCAAATTCTTCTCTTCTTTTTGTATCTATGATATTATTTTTCTCTTGGATTTATCTATTTTTCTTATTCTTTAAAAGTTCATTTTCGTCATATCTAACTATAGGTGATAATGATTTTGTTTATTTCTGTTTTCTCTATTTTCTTCTGAAGATTTTATCCACTCCCATCACTTCAGCCATCACTTACGCCGATGTCTCCCATATCCACATCTCCAGATGATGTCGGCTTCCCAAATTCCTGTTTTGAATTTTCCCCCTGCCATGAGAAGTGACTGGACCTCTCCTCCTTGACTGTATAGCAGCACATCATCAGATTCATTATGACCAAATCTAAACTCATTACTTCCAAACCAGATCTGAATCATGCCAAACTTTTCCCCTAACTCCTCTATCTTTTGATTTGTAGTTAAAGGGGTTTCCACTTTCCCTAAGGTTTGGGACCTTCGGGGGAGTGTAATAGTTTATTCTTCTCTTGGCCTAACTCTATAGATCTACTCAGTCAACGGGTTTCATTGATGATATATCTAAAATAATTCTCTCATCCTTCTTTCCTTTCCATTCAAATTTGAGTTCATCCTGTTATATTTTAGGGAGTACATTGCTAAAATATAGATCATTCATAGATAAGAATGGGGAAGATATTTAGTCATAGTGGTGGTAATAATAGTAATAGTAATAGGAGTAGTACTAGTAATAGTTGTAATACTTATGAAGAAAAAGAAGAATTCATATTGTGATTTAAAGTTTACATAGCATTTTACATGTAATCTATGATATATGAACCCTACAACAACCCTGTATAATAGATATTATCATTATTATTATCTTCATTTCAGATGAGGAAACTGAGGGAGAGGTCAAATGACTTGCTCATAGTCACATATCTAATTAAGTATCTGAGGCAGGATTTGAACTTAGGTAATTCTGATTTCAAATTAAATACTCTATCCACTAGATCACCTACTTGACAGAGAATATGCCAAAAGAAGTTAATCTGTTTTCCTTGAAGAACTGAAGACTCAATAGGAGGGATCTAATATATGTCTTTGAATATTTGAAGGACTATCTTAAAGAACAAAGGATTATATTTTATTTTCATGGTACCCAGAGGATTTGATACCAGGTAATGAGGTAATAGTATCTGAATGGAAGCTGCCAGGAGAAAAATTTAAGCTTGATATTAAGGGAAATGTATTTTCTTTTTTCTTTTTCTTTTTATTTAGAATATTTTTCCGTGGTTACATGATTCATGATCCCCCCACTTTCTCCTCCCCCCTCCCAAAGCTGACAAGCAGTACCACTGGGTTATACATGTATCATTGTTCAACACCTATTTCCATGTTATTCATATTTGCAATAGAGTGTCTTTTAACATTAAAACATTAATCACATCCCTATTGCACTATGTAATTGATCATATGTTTTTCTTCTGTATTTCTGGTTCCACAGTTCTTTCTCTTCTTTCTCACATGTTAAAAGTTCCTCTGGAATGTACTGGGTCATTGCATTGCTGCTAGTAGAAAAGTCTATTAAATTTGATTTTACCATAGTATATCAGTCTCTGTGTACAATGTTCTTCTGGCTCTGCTCCTTTCACTCTGCATCATTTCCTGGAGGTCATTCCAGTTCACATGGAATTACTCTAGTTCATTATTCCTTTTAGCACAGTAATATTCCACCACCATCAGATACCACAATTTGTTCAGCCATTCCCCAATAGAAGGGCATACTCTTGTTTTCCAGTTTTTTTGCAACCATAAAGAATGCAACTATGAATATTTTTATGCAAGTATTTTTTTCCTTATTATCTCTTTGGAGGTATAAACCCAGCAGTGGTATGGCTGGGTCAAAGGGCAGGTACTCAGAAATGTATTTTCTAATTGTTAAAGCTGCATAGTGTATATTGGGCTAACTGGGAAGGCAATTGATCTTTTTCAGCTAAGGTGTTTAGCTAAAGAATGGATGGATACTTTGGGGTATACTGGAAAGAGGATCCTTACTCAAGTATTGTTTGGACTAGATAGCCTCTAAGGTTTCTTACACTGTGGCTCTGAAATCCTGTGATTCTGTGAAATATGAGTTTCATTATTATGACAACAGCTTCATGCCTCTCTAGAGAGTCTTCTGAGATGTGACTGAAAAAAAATTAAAGAAAAAAAGAAGACTTTCCTTGTGGTCAATGTTCTGATAAAGATTTTCTCTAAATTTAGCTAGCCTGATTGACAAATGACAATCCATCTGTGGGCTCATATCTGAAGCCTTCCTAACCTGAGCTTGCCCTCCAAAGGCATATCCTTCAAGAATCTAAGGATACCTCAACACTAAAATATAGTAGCAAATTTGTAGAAGTATGAATTCTACCTATGCAGAATTTAAATTTTCAATGTATTGTTTCAGGCTCCTAAATTTTCCAATAGAATTGGTTATTAAAATTTGTTGGCAGCATTCTTGCCATGTGGCCCTAATATCTGGTCAGATAATGCCAAGAATATGAATGTAACTAAAAATGGACAAAAGATACAAAAAGAAGTTATAAAAGAGGAGTTGGGGAGAACATCAGCCATTCTCATCATATCTAGGCAGAATAGGTCAGCTACTTATCATCTTCATAACAATGGATAGACTACTTTTTGGGTTTTACTATGTAAAGCAGTTGTTTTCTAGGCTATTTCTCAGTTGTGAGATTCCATTTTACTCAAATAAAATATGCAGATTAAGGTCTAAACAGCTGCAGAGCTCAAGCTCTCCTGGTAGTTTAGTGGATTTTTAAAAAAAAAAGGCTCTCAGTTCAATCGCACTAAATAATTCAGTTGTTTAGGAAAAGCATATGATTTTAGAATAAGTCCTTGAAGGTCAAGAATATAGGCTGTAATTTTTTAATGAATAAAGTTTGGCAAATGCATTTTCCTTATCAAAATCCCTTAGGTATATTGCAAGTATAAAATGCTGAATTTTCATTTTTTTTTAAAAAAATCCTATATCTCCTTCACTTATTCAGGGCAGAATTTTAAATGAATGTTTTTATTTCATTTATACTGATGAAGTTGAGACTTCAACAACCTTTGGATATACTAATGGAATAATTAATAGCACACAGTTCCATATATTTCTCCACAAACTTGCACCTCTTTCCAAGTCTGTTTCTATTTGTGATACCACAATTTACCTAGCTAGTCTCCCTCATTCAAAACCTCACTATTTAGTACCTTTTGCTCATAGTTAAGTTTGACTCTTTCTATTCACATTACCTCTGACATCTAATCACTTATGAAGGTCTAAGATTCTAGCTCCATTCAAAGTATCTTTCATAACTGTTCCCTTTTCTCTATCCAGACCACCATCATTGTATGAAAGAACAACCCTTTATTTATTTTTCTTTTTACCTGGACTACAGTGACAGCATCATTACTCTCCTTCTGACCTCCATGGTCTTCTCTACTATTTCCTTATAAATTGCTGGCAGATTAGTCATTCTATTGCATACGATATGAACATGCCACAACTAAAATTTTCAATGAATTTCCACTGAGTCTTGAGTAAAGTCCAAAATTCTCAGCCTGACTTTCAAGGCCCTCCACAACCTAATGCCATCCTATATTTATAGTTTTACTTCAGATTACTTATCTACATGTGGTTTTGGACAAACTAAAGTCCTCACTATTCTATATATAAAGAAAATTATTTCCTCTTACTCTATATTCCCTTGTCTGATTCCTCACTATAGTTGAAATTATTCCAGTCCCTCTCTGTTAAATTCTGCCCATCTTTCAAGGGATAATATGACACTTCTTGAAAATTGCGTGGGACTATATACTTGTACACTAATTCTATTATGCATTGAAGCCATTGCATAGTGACAGTATTTTTGGTATGTATTATATGTCATGCCATAAATTTATGGTGCAGTTTTATATTGTATTTATGTCTGCATTTTTTTATTTATTATGTAGTATTTATATTGCATTTTAAGGATTATAAAAGACTAGAGCATGAGTTTATTTTAACGTTTATTATGGCAGGGACCTCTTTGTCAGTATGTTGAAGCCCATGGACTCTTCAGAATGATATTTCTAAATGCATAAAATAAAATCTGTAGAATCACAAAGGAAAATAATTATGTTTAAATACAAATTATGAATCTGTCTGTCTGTTTATCTCTCTAGACTTAATGCATTCTAGATTGAGAACTCCTTTCTTAGAGTAGAGGGAGAAGAATATATGTTAACAAAAATAGTAAGAGTGAGTGGTAAAACCATACATCATAGAATCATCAATGAACCAACCAACGCATATTTATTAAGCACCTACTATACATCAAGCACTGTGCTAGATATTGGGGATACAAATATTGAGAATGTAATAAAACTTAATCACAAGGAGTATGTTCACATTCTCATATCTAATTATGTATGACATAAATATAAATTGAAAATATATATAATTATATACCAATAGTTCAGTACATAATGTTTTGGAAGAGAGTGCACTCATAGATGAGAGGATAAGGAAAGGTATCAGGCAAAAAATATTGCTTGAACTACATCTTTAAGGAAAAAGGGATTTTGTGATGTGGAGTTAAGGAGGGAGTACATTTCAGATCTGTGGGATGAGTAGTGAATATCACCATATATTTAGATCTAGATGGTAGAGGGCTTAAAAATAATTTAATTGAACGTTCTAATTTAGCAGTTGAGGAAACTTGGCCCCAGAAAGATGGTCTTGTCCAAGGCCTAAGCATTAAAGGAGTTGTTCAAACTATTCATCCTTATGCAGCTTACATGGGATCAGTGGATTCAACATTGTGTGCTCTTATTAACTACTCAGTTGTTCAAACATTTTTTTCAATCATGAACAATTCTTTGTGACCCCTTTTGGGGTCTTCTTGGCAAAGATAGTAAAGGGGTTTACCTTTTCTTTAGCCAGCCCATTTTATAGGCAAGGAAGCTGAGGCAAACAGAGTTAATTGACTTTCCAAAGTCTCATAGCTAGTGTCTGAGGCCTTTGCACTAAATTGGGGCATTTGGAAGGGGCATCGGCTCTCTTTGTACTCCTGAATATAAATTGGTATAAGACACGATGCTCAGGAGCCACTCAGATTGGTGGGTTGATCTGGCAGAGATTACTACTTCTTTTGTGGACTTTCTGCATTGTGACAAGTACTGGATTAGAACAAAAAGGTCCATTGCAGCTATGGTACAACCTGCCATGTCTTCAGAGTATTCTTTATTTTCATATCAATAAATTCTAAATAGATAACTTCCCTAAGAGTGGGAGCTATATCTTTCTTTCTTAAATCCAATCAGGCTATTATAGTTAACAAAACACTTTGTTAACTTTGATAACATCAGGGACCATATCAATTTTTTTTGTCTTCCCCAAATCTAATACAGAGCTTTGTACATGGCTAAGGAGTATTTAATGGTCATTTAATCAATGCTAGAATGAATGATTGATTAGATGCTTTATTCACATAATAGGACATTACAGTCCTACTCTACTGGGTGTTCATTGAAGTTGTATCTCCTTGTTAAAAATATATTTCTATGAGTTTAAACATTTTTGTCACGTGCTCAAAAATACTTATCAATTCTAATCTTTTTTTTTGGTAGAAAAGCATACTCTTTGTCTTTGGATAGTGGATCTATTTCATTAATTCTGTTTGGGTACTTATAATAATAGTATCAAAATTTGTTACAGTCCATTTTACATTTCTGGAAGGTACTTTAAATTTGGTTTTGTGTAGGTGTAAATTGCTTAAAATATGTTCTTTCCTTTCAGCTATGAACTGAGAGGATCATAGTCTCACCCACAGCTTTGTCTGTAATACCTTTATGCTCTATGTGTATTGCCTAAAAAAGATCATGACATTTGTATTGTTTTTGTTCTTTCAGACTGACCTATAGATTTATAGGCATCCTTAATTTGGAAGGTGGACTTGTTAAAGAGAGATAATGAACTTACTAGGCAGAACTATAATGGACCTACAAAGCTTTCCTAAAAAACCCCAACAAACTTTTGTATCAATTAGTTGGGACATTATTCTTTGTTGTTTTTATTCAAATGTTTCACTCCTGTCTAACCCTTTGTGATCCAATTTAGGGTGTCTTTTTCCCAAAGTTACTAGAATAGTTTGCTATTTCCTTCTCCAGTTCATTTTACAAATGAGAAAACTGAGGCAAATTGGGTTAAGTGACTTACTCTGGGTCATACAGCTAGCAAGTGTCTGAGGTCAGATTTGACTTCGGGCATTCCAGACTTCAGATCTGGCACATTATGCACTGCACTAACTAGTTGTCAATTATTATCCATTATTGTGTTAGTGGCATGTTTTAAGTAGACAACAACTTACCCCAAGGATATCAATTACTCTAGAATTGTCCCTATATTTGGGACTATTTTACATATTTACAGTACACAAATAAGCTGTGAGTGCAAACTTTTGTCAAAGGTTTTGTGATAAACAATAAAGGCAGTATAAATGTCACAGTACTTTTGGGCAGCTTGTTCAATAATTACCAAATCAATAAGTTGCTCTTTATATCCTTAGGAATTTTTGGCACGCCCATTTTCTTTTCTGTCAATGTACTATTTTCTTATAAGTGTTCATAGATTATTTTTAAAGTGATACAAGCTGTGACTGCTTTGAATAAAATACATAATTGGCCTATAATTGAAGAGGTCACTGATGTTCTCATCTTTTGGCAATATATAAGTGCCGCCTTTTTTTATGAAAGGCTAGATCAAACATACATTTGAGAAAAAAAGTTGATAAAGTGCTTTGCTTGCAATTCATGCACCACTGTGAAGCCCTTAAGCCAATAATTATGGATTTTATCCATCCCTTGCTTTCCAGTAGTGCAAAAAAACTAGGTTTTCAGTCATTGCCTTTAATGTAATGCTTCTGTCTTCATTATTTTAACTCTGTTCTTATTCTCTCAGGTTTCGTCCAACTTGTGGCTTCCCTACTTTGGACTTCTTAAAACCATAGAGATGATGAATAAAATCCCCAAAGTTCCTTATTTTAGGTTGTGTTTCTCATCTCTAGTTTCTTTATTTCTCAAGTCCCTGTAGTAAAGATTTTGATGATGTGTAATAATTTATTTTGTTTTCCATGTTTCATCAATTTTTTAATCATCTTAACCATTTGACTTTTCTTCACAATGACTGATTAAAACTATCCTGGACTTTTTTTTTAACCCTTAACTTCTGCGTATTGGCTCCTAGGTGGAAGAGTGGTAAGGGTGGGCAATGGGGGTCAAGTGACTTGCCCAGGGTCACACAGCTCGGAAGTGTCTGAGGCTGGATTTGAACCTAGGACCTCCTGTCTCTAGGCCTGACTCTCAATCCACTGAGCTACCCAGCTGCCCCCAAATCCTGGACTTTTGATGTGTTTTTTTTCCTATATTTATTCTGTTCCTTTTTACTGGGCAATACAGAATTCAAGATTTCTATTATGTCTTCCAACTAAATATAGATGGAAACCTCCAAAGCCTTTCCACAGATGTTTAATAGGTCTTTCAAGTCAAATCTGCCATAGTGTTGTTTGACATCTGTTCTGGATATTTCTTGATAATCCACTGTTCTTTTGATGGATTTTATCATGAAAAGAGCTGTTACAAATATTTCATAGGTCCTGACATGTTTTCATACTCTACGTCAAGTAATGTGGGAGAATATATTCTTTTATCATAGTTAAAGCAGAAAACAGGGTTTATGACCTATTCTTTTTTGTTTTAATCCATATCCAAATTGAATTCATGCTATCATTCTGAAAGTGGGTTTTTCAGAATTCAAATCTCACTGTTCTTTGTCTCCCCCCATCCAAAGAAAAGCAAAACAATCTAGGTGGCCTATCCATGATGTTTTTATCATTCTTTTTATTATTTCTTGCTTTTGCATTAATTGAAGATTTTCAATGAACCTGAGGTCTCTGACTTTTCCTTCTTTAAGTTTTAGTAGCTCCCTGATTCCATCTTTTCTTCTCTGAACCAGCAGAGGTGAGAGTTAGAGACAGACAGACAAACGCCCCCCTCCTACTTGCAGAGAAACAGACACAGACACAGAGAATTTCTCTGAATTATTCAGCAAAATGGCATTATGTAAGTTGAGGATAAAAAGCAAACTGAAGTCTTTTTCCAATTTTGTTATAGTTCTGCTCCATGATGAAAGTAGACATATCTTCAGTCCATTTCATGCTCTCTCGGCATACCTTTCTTACTGGTTAGCATCATCTAACATGGTTGGTTTATGGTATCAACACAGGATTAGATTTCTGCTAGAACTTAAGAAAGGTTTTCCTTTCTACAAATGTTTGAAACAGGTAGCTTTTGGAATTTATTATTTGTTCCCATCTATATTGCCTTCTCGTGGAATCAGAACAAGAAGGAGTATAACTTCCTTTGCTATCCTTTGTATCACAGTGATAATCATCATGGTTTTTAGTAAATTCATCTCGAGAAAATATGTTGTCTTCATTATTCCTTAGATTGACAGAACCAATTTCATCACACTTGTCAAGGCACCAAACTTTTCAATGGCATTGAAGGGTACTAGCCAGGCTTCATAACTACTCCAGTGGCCTGAGAGTATCTCAAAATTCTTAATAACTCTCTCTCTCCTCATATATATATATATATATATGTATATACACAAATATATCAAGAATTCTTTTATATATACATACATGAACACACGTATACCTTCAAATACATATATTCATACTCATACATAATATTGAATGGCAGTCCCTGACTTTGATATCATCTCCTCTTCAAGACATGAACTTCGAGATGAACATTCAATGGGTTGTGGCTAATAGTATGTTGCTAATATTATCATTCAATCAATCTTCTGATCTCATTTTATCAAATTTACATAAAAAGGCCTAGAACAAGTTATATTTTTTTCTTTTTTGTATTATATTTGGAGAAAATTTTAAAGATAGAAAAAATAAATGTTATTTATTTAATCTTACAATTGAATTTCAGAAGACTCACCAAAGGCATCTTTGAAAAATATAATCCAGACACAGACAGGATTATGGAGAAAATATATACATCATTCTTTTCTACCACATTTTAAATTTCTCCCATTAGGTTCCTATTTTTTGAAGGCTTTATTTAGAGTTTATGAGTATGTGATATGGTAGCACCTATTAAACATATTCTTAAATTAAAAAAAATATTTTAATCATATTGTGGGAATTAATTTTGTCTGTCCTGATTTTCTACCTCCAGTATATTTTGCTGCATTTTCTAGGATACTTCAAAGGTCGAATTTTTATAAAATAAAAAAGTTAGTTCATGAAGTATAACAAGCTTCTGATATGTAATTCTAGCCATCTGATAACAACTTCCTAAGAATTCCAGGTACAACAATTTTGCAACAGTTAGTGATATACTGCATTGTTTCTACTATTGTCTGCAATAATTTGTAAGTACCGCTGTTTGAGTTCTTCAAGGATAACTTTTCTTGATTTCTAGTAGACATAATAGAAATCTTGCATTGCTGTCATCATCCTGCCACATTAGATGCTTCTTTGTCAACACATGATTGATGAAGGTCATTTGTAAGTGTAAGTTGCCAGTGGAGGGTGTTCCCATTTTATCCTTGCTCCATGTGAAAGTATATTCCCTTCAATTTTATTCAGAAAATCTAGTGGTATGTTCCTACTGTTAATATTTCCTATTGCTCTATGAAGTTATGTTACTTGGTTCTAGAAGAATTCCTTCAATTTTTAACCTGTTTATTATTTTCTCTTAAAACCTCTTTTTATCCCCTTCCTCTTTTATGATGCAGAAATATTAAATACCTGCTTTGGCATGATGCCCAGTGTTGCATTGATTTTGTACAAATTTTTGTGTTGATACCATCTTAATCCATTGTTACCCATTTTACTAAAAGAAATGTTTCTTTTTTTTTTTTTTTTCAAACCCTTGTACCTCGGTGTATTGTCTCATAGGTGGAAGATTGGCAAGGGTGGGCAATGGGGGTCAAGTGACTTGCCCAGGGTCACACAGCTGGGAAGTGGCTGAGGCCGGGTTTGAACCTAGGACCTCCTGTCTCTAGGCCTGACTCTCAATCCACTGAGCTACCCAGCTGCCCCCTAAAAGAAATATTTCTAAGAGAAAACATTGATTGTTTTTTATTTGGTGTTACTTGTTTTACATAATATCATTCCACTGAGTTGCCAGCATGTCTTTTAAAATATACAACCACAACTTGACCCTTTATAGTTTTATACTTTATAGTTTAATACTTTTCTTCAAAGATATAAAGCTATTTATATGAACTTAATTCATTAGTTAAATATGACTATTGGATTTAATCTCAATGGATGCCACCTCCATTTTTTCCCCTAAGGTATATTGAAAATGTCATGCTTTTCAAAGTCAAATGACATTTTGGTATCACTTCAGGGAATTTCCACAAGAGGAAGAAACTGTTTAATGTATTTTTTCAAACAATTAATATAATGAATGATAAAACAAGTTATATCAACAGAAGTCACAAAATATGTAGCTTTTCTGCAAAACAGAAAAGTGCTCAAATGGTTCACAATGGAGCATTAATTTCTAGCACTTTAATACTTTTCATTTATTCTCAGTTGCAAGCCTGACCTAACATTTAATAACAAAATCAACCAATCATTAAACATTTACTGAACACTTATTTTGTAAAAGTCATTGTTCTGAACACTAATGAATAATACAGTGTTGTTGTTGCTCAGTTGCACTTTGTTTTCAATCTTTCCCAAAATCAGGGTATTTTTCAATAAGTATTGTTTTCTCATTATTTGGCCAAAGTGTTTAAGCTTAAGCTTCAGTATATGACTTTCCATTGAAGAGTTTGAATTGATTTCTATAATTATTGGATGATTTGATTTCCCTGCTATTTAAGGGACCTTTTAAAATCTTCTTGAATACCACAATTTGAAAGCATCAACTCTTTGGCTCTCAGCTTTTCTTCCTGTCCAACTTTTATAGCCATACATTGCTCCTGGAAAAGTCATAGCTTTGATTATATGGCCTTTCTGGCAAGTTGATGTCTCTGTTTTTTAGTTATTTAATGTATTTTTCAGTGGTACCATATCATATAATCTTATCCCTCTATGTCAGGACAAATAATAAACTTTGGTAATTTGTCCTGTTTTGATTTGGAAGCTATAATCAATTATTTTTGGGAAAAATAACAATGGATTTAATGCTACGCAGAACAATAATAGGCTTACACTATATTCCTGAAAGATGCCATGCTTTATTTGAAATTATTTTTTAAATCTATTTTAAATATTAAAAAGTTTTCCACGTGGAAATTAAACATTCTTCTATTTTCGGTTTTAAATATACATGTCCTACACAAATTAGCCATGAGTAAGGAATGGAGTCAAAGGCTTTGCAATAGTCAATTGGGATCATCTAATCTTTTAGTGTTTCAAGGCAGCTTGTTCAGTCATTACGAAATTGAGTGAGCTGCTCTTTACACTCCTGGGGCATTTATGTCGCTTGCCCTTTTGGCTCATCAGTGATTTCTTTATAATCATAGTGGTCTGATATTCCCATCTTTTGGTGACAGATATGTTGCCTTCTCTTATAAAAAGGGATATCAGCCTTGCATTGAGAGGAACTTAATGTAGTGCTTTACCAATAATTCATATGCCACTACTATTAAATAGTAATCACTTAACATAAAAAGCAACCCAATATAATTGTCAAAAATGTAATGAGCTATATAAAAGATGAGGTATCAATTGTTGGAGATCTTTACAATGAGGCATAATCATCTACAAGGGATATTAATCCATGCCTTGGCTGGGGGCAGACCTGTCAGGTCCTTTCCAACTCTATCACTCCAATAGTCTTTATAAATAGCATATGAAACCTCAGATATAGGAGGGGACTATTTTCATAGGGTTCTCCTACTTAGGAAACCTTCTGTTTCTCTATTTCCCTGAGCATTGGGTTTGAAGTGCCCTATAGGACCTATGGACTTGGCCCCATCTATTGACCCTGCTACTGTATAATAGTATATTACTCTGTGTCATTTATTTTTCATCCCTGGACCCAAGCTTCATCATTTGTAAAATTAAAGGCTTAGACTACATAATTTCTAACTCCATTCTAACTCTAGCATTTTGTCCTAGAATTCTGTACCAGAGAAGAACAAAAAAGGTATCCAGATCACAATAGACAAGTTACATGCAAAATGTTATTTTATTTTGTTTTCAGCTTCAAAATGTGCAAAGAGCTCTAAGCCAATAATGAAGATAAATATGATAATTGTTCCACTTTGAATATTTCCCTCATTTAAATGATTAAAATTGCTAATAGTAATTCTAGGTTTTCAAGTCTCAGTGCATATTTGCATTTTAGATTTCTACTTTACCTTTCAGCTTTCTAGCAGTGTAGAATTTCTGGCACCATACAGATATACAGACAATGTTAAGCATAAAGATAAATATTTTTATTGCTGCACACTTTGGGGCATTTCCCTTTTTGATACAGATGTAGGATGAATAATGAATTAAAATAAATACAAGAATCTAGTCTGTAACAAGGTGGAATTGAGAGCCAGATAGTGTTTGGCTCTGCTTAAGAGAAAATTTTAATTCTTGCCTTTATGTACTTTTGTGATTTACTTTGCCAATTTACCTTTTTTGAAATCTTCTTTGGGATGTGAATGTCAGAGACTTTTACCAGAAAGCCAAAAGGTTTCAGTTCTTGCAATCCTTGATAGGAGTTCATAGTTATAGTTTTTGATTTTTATTGTTTTTAGTGTCCTGAAACTTCAATTGTGTAAGAGAACTATCCGTATGGAAAGTCCCTCCACCCAAGTAATTTGACAATATTTCTGTAACTTAAAAATCTTAGAGAAATTACTTGAGAATTGAGAAGTTAAGTAACTAGGTGACTGTCAAAAAGACAGTGCTGGTTAGAGATGAGGCTTGAGCCCAATTTTCCTAATTCCACTACTGAGACTTTATATTCACTATGACACAGAGGATTAAAAATTCTTAAACTAGGTAAAGGAAGAAATCAACAATACACCTGATGAAATTGGACAGGAATAAAATACTGAGTTGTTTGCAATGAAGAACAATTTTCATAAGTAGAGGCCTAAGAGAAAAGAAATGGAGAACATTCCTTAGGATCTGTCAGTAATTGGGGGGGGGGACAGAATATCTCAGTGTCCAAGTCACTAAGCAAAGTCTGTTTTTTGTCAAATTTTATGGGTGCATGAAATTCATTATAAAGATTAATTATAGAAGGATGAATTCATGGGAAACCTTCCTCATTCCCAAGATTTGAGCATCCTTTATAGCCTAGAGCAGTAATGGTGAACCTTTGGAGACTGTGTACTCTGTTTCACCCTCTACCTTTACCCTAGCAGGGATGGTAGAAAATGTTCCCATTGGGCTGCTGGGCAGAGGAGCAGGTGATATGAGAAATGTCTTCAGGCCCACATGGAGATTGGGGTGGGGAACAGCTCAGCCTGAGTCTCTGTGCCTTTCTGGTAATAAACTCTGGCAGACGATAGCACACATGCCCACAGAAAGGGCTTTCTGTACCCTCTTTGGCACGTGTGGCATAGGTTCACCACCATGGGCCTAGAGTATGTTTTGTCACTTTGGTCTTGGCCAGTCTCTACTCTGGATGTTGCCCCTAATGCTGCTTCTTATCCAAAAGAATTATTATTAACTTCTAAAACCATTAACTTCTAACTGGGACTTTCTGCCTGAATTATTCAGAAGATATAGAAAAACCCTGTACTCTGTAGACTCTGTAAAGAAAAAAGTGAGTCATTGGTGAAACAGCTTTTGTGGAAAACTAAGACTTATGGATTTTTCTACTCCTAGATATTCTTTAGACTTTCATCTCTAACCAGGAAAAATACCATTTACATCTCCGTTTCAGGCCCAATTGATCCTGATTCTTTCCTGTTTTTGTCTTTCTAATTTGCAGGAAATGTTATTGTCAAGAAAATTTTGCTATAATCATCTCTTTCTGGAAAAAAAATAGTGATTTTTGATGGAACTCAGATGGAGTTTTACACATGATGATTTTAGGACTGTTTATTCACAGTGAAAGACAAAATGGTGTACAATAATTTCTATCCATGGATTAAATGTCACATTTGAAAAATGGTTGTTTAAATCATATATCCCTGCCAAACCTTGAAAATTGTCTATAAGATGTTCCAACAGAATCCACTGAAAAGAACTGAAGTTTTCACATATTTTCCTTTTACTAGACAAATTTTATATGGAAAATTTTAATGTTACTCTATTTTTAATATCATTCAAAGGCGTTTCTGCTCTAAAAGAAAGATTAAGCATTAATACATAGATTGATTTGAAGGTTGATACCTTCCTATTGTCCTCACATCAAATCTTCACTGACTAAAAATTTCAGATAGTTTTAAAATCAAAGTTAATACATGCGAAGAGAGGGAGAAAATAAATATAAAGTGAACATATATTATTCATTTTAAATAATGAATAGTATTTAATTCTGTTAAGACTGAAAATTATATTACTGAGGGGCAAATAAAGCAACTTAAGGCATAAACTTGCTCTTATTCTCTTTATTTCAACAATTTCTTGGGTTGCTTTTAGATGCTATTGTTCATATTTACTATAGTTACAATTTGTACTCTCAGCCATGGATCCTTCAGGATTCTGAGAAATGGCAAAATCCTACTTGAAAAAAATTAATCTTATTTTTTGATTTCTGAATATCAAACTATAAGTTAAAGAACATTTTAATATTTCTGGTTTTCAAAAAGTCCTGAGAGTGATTGTAGAAACAAGATGTATATGTCCTCCATTATAAAAGAGATAAAGATATGCCATGGTGCATGAATACAGGAATGACCAATGATTTTGTGAACTCAAGAAAGTTGAAGTGAAGAACAGCAGCTTGTTTGCTTTTGCACACTTGCAAATCACAGCCTAGGACTAGTCTCAGAGAATTGCCTGAGTCACACAAAAGTTAAGTGAATTGAACATCATCACTCAACTGATACATTCCAGAGAATGGATTTGGGATCTAGGCCTTCTTAACTTTAAATCAGGGGCTCTATTACACAAAGCTGTCTCAAAAAAAAAAAAAAAAAAAAAAAAAGAAAAAAGAAAAAAGAAAAAAAGAAACACTAAGGAAGGAGGTGATATTTTTTTTCTATTCATGAATTAAAACAGTAGGGAGAAGAAAAGACCAAGTTAATAATCAAGAGATCTGATTCCAATCACTGACTCAACCAGAATGACCTTGAGCAAGTCACTTAATCTGAATGTGCTTTAGTTTCTTTATCAACAAAATGAAGTGGGTGGATTAAATTATCTCTGAGGTCCCTTTCTATTTGAAGTCTCTAATACTATATTCTTCTTCCCTGACATCTAAAATCTAGCCATCATTATACTATGGTATGGAATTTATTTTAGCTTGGGACCATTTTGAACTCTGTGTCAAAGGGGGTTATTTCCTGGAAGGACTGGAGGGAGCTATTGAGTATGAGCTCTAATCTATAATGCAGTCCCTTGGCATGGACAACAGCATTACTAGTAAGACTCCCGCAAATCTTTGCAGTTTCCTCTTTACTGCTCTAGACAATTTATTCTGAACTGGACTAATGAGCCCTGCACTGTGCTCCTGGGAAACCTCTCACCTTGTAAAATAAGGCCCATCAGAACATGTTCTGAATATCAAACTTCCTCCTAAAAGAAAATGCTTGCAAGAAAAATAACCAATAGAGGAGATTGATTTCACCCATGCTAAAACACTTTTCAATGAGCCACTAAGTGTAATTTATACTTTCAGATTAGGAGACTGCTTGGCACAAGCAAAAATGATCATTACAAACTATTACCAATATTATGATGCTGAGGAATAAAAACATTTAAACACTTTCATCTTCTGCTTTGCCCTTGTGTAAACAAATGTAATGTGACGTGACATTCCTAATACTATATGCAAGACGCCTACATCAGCTGGAGTTAACTGCATTCATCACGGTGCCTACTCAGATCCCATGTCTCCATTGCTTGAGTAATGAATCTCCCTGTGGCAGTACAGCCTGGATTCAAGATTAATCCTGGAAGCAGTCCTTACACCTGGTCTCCAGGAGAACTCAAATCTAAACGCAGAGACAGTCAAGAAGCAAATGAAGCATGAATGACATTTACCATTTTGCTAGTTTCAGGGTTATTTATTTGTCCCCACTATAATAATAATAATAATAATAATACTCATCGTGGTCTCTTCTGTTTAGCTAACATCTCTAACACACTGTGATACACAGAGCATTTTCACTCATGTTATCACCTCTGTCTTAACCTGGAGAAGCATCATTGGGATAGACAAGGCAATGAATGAACAGATTTGGGACACAGACACTTCCTCTTGGTTTATGTTGCATCTTTTCTGCAGCCTTATGACCTCAGGCCACATATTTCATGAATTTGGCTTCAGGCAATCCCTTTTTAGCTTGAATTGCCTTTCATTTCCCTGATGTAGCAACTGATTTACAAAAAAAAAAAAACTCACCCATTTAGAGAAAATGGGATGCTGTGTGGAGGAAAAGACCCCTTATCCCCTCATAATTGAACCTCATGAAGAATCTGAAAGGACAAAAAATAGAGTAATAACAATAGTAAGCTCAAATACACAAATGAATCTGCTCCTCCTGATTTAGATGATGCCTTATAAGATGCATATTGCAACTCACCCAAGCCTGCCAATTCTACTATAAGATAGTATAGTACAGTAAAGCACTGGATTTGGAGGACAAAGGAACTGGCCTCAAACCCTGCCATAGATACTTGCTAGCTGAGTGACCTTGAATAAGTCACTTCAATTTCATGAGTCTCCGTTTTTTTAATTTATCTAGGAATTGAGAATGTTGAACTCCATGACTTCCAAAAGCCCCCTCCATCTATAAATCTATGGTGTTGGTTCTACTCTAGGTTCATCACAAGATTCCAACCAAAGTGCTGTAGACCTACTTGACAAAGATGGGAGTAGAAAACTGACTTTTCAAAATCCTTTATCCTTCACATGAAAGTCCATTTCACTTCTTTCTGTTCTATATTTCCCCAGTGGTATCTCTTTCTCCTGTTTCTTCCTTGAAGTTCCTCATTTCATTTATGCTCAGCCTACACATAGATAGCATGCACTTCTCCATTTCTTTCTGTGTATTGTTCAATTTCAATTCTTCAGAAATATTTTCCAGATCATGTAGTCACATAAGACAAGTACTATATGCACATTGAACAAAGGTAATTGAGACAACAACAACTAACTTATGGGCCTATTTCCCCACCTTATTAAATTTGTATGAGAATAATCTATATACCTGTGAAAAGGGGAAAGGAAATTCTCATATATGTTACTGAAAAGGGACATCAGCAGGAAATTAGGAAAGGTATAGGAAGGAAATTAGGAATTTTTTTATCTGTATTTTTCTCTCAGCATCCTCCTCTTCTCCCTTCTTTTTCTGTCTCTGTTACTCTCTGTGTGTATTTCTACCTCATTAGCTCTGCTTCTCTGTCTCTATCTCTGACTTCTGCCTCTGTTTTTGGCATTTGGGGATCATAGAAACTTAGAATCTTAAAGAAGGTAGTGACTACAGACAACTTCTATTTTTAGTTCCCCCTGAAAGATTGCAACTCCTCTACAGCACCTTTGTTAATGTGTAGCTTTTGTTCGGCCAAATCTGATGATGCAAGACGCATTACATCCTAAGGTAGATCATTTAATTATTAAATAATTTTAATCTTTTAGAAATTCTTCCATATATCAAGCTGGAATCTTCTATCATATAACTTTACCAGAACAGAAAGTCTGTTCTACATGACAGACTTATGAGGTAGTGATCATATCAACCATGACTTTTCTATTCTAAGCTTAAATACTCTCCATTCTTCTAATTGGTGCTTATATGGCATGGCATTAGGGCCCCTAATTGCCCTAGTTGTCTTTTATTGGATATACTACAACTTATCTCAATAATCTTAATTATCTATGACATAAAGGAAAATTTGAAGTCAAGGATGGCTGAGGCCACTTACTAAAACATGCCCTACTCTATTTATTGTTGTGTATGAATCCTACTTAATGATTTCTTATGGGAAGAGGAAAAGTGGATTCTTCCTTAAGAAGTATTAGGAACATCTATGCTAGTATTTTGTGACTTTAAAAATGTCTATTTTTACAAATGTCACTAAAAGTTTGTTTATGATATCTACATATTATTGATTCTAGTCTAACAAGGATCTTTTCAAAACTGTGTATCAGTCTAAAAAATAGCATTCACCTTGGAAAGTATGCATTGAGTTTATCCAAATTCATCAATGTCATGCCTTCCAGTTTTAGTCATTTATACTTCCTTCTACAGTTTCCCTTATTACTAAGTTAAAAAATCCAATGCATCTGTCTTCCACAAATATAAGTAGATCAGGGTAGTGCACAAGGCTAAAACTTATTGTGAAAGTGAGACTGAATAGATAAATGAAAAAAAAAAACTGGACCTATTTTTGAGGTGAGGAGAGTCAATTTTCTTACATACCAAATCAAACCAAAGTCAATCACTTAGTCCACTCAATAATCTTCACTATTGTAGTTTACCTACCTGGAGAGATACCCTTCAGACTATTAATAGCTTTCTTAATGCTTAGATTCAAG
Organism: Gracilinanus agilis; assembly: GCF_016433145.1. Lineage (NCBI taxonomy): Eukaryota > Metazoa > Chordata > Mammalia > Didelphimorphia > Didelphidae > Gracilinanus > Gracilinanus agilis. Next base: position 215,660,122 of record NC_058131.1, read on the forward strand.
AATTAGACAATAATAGTTCAGATGCCCCCTGGCAAGGGCATAGTATAAAATGGTTTCCTGTTTCTAAATCATATACTTCTTTTAATTCAGTCCAAGATTGTGTAGATTTCTTGGCTGACATATCACACTGTTGTGTTAAATTAAACTTGTCATATCTAAAATCCAAAGATCATTTTATTTAATTCTATCAGGCAATGGAGTTCCATCTGATATCTGAATAGAGGATTTCAAAAATTCAGATGTAAGATTTTACATTTATCTGTATTAAATTATGTCTGTATTATTCTTTCCAACTCACCTTAACTCTAACTCTTCTAAAGTCCCAACTCCATCAACCATTGTGTTATCCATTTTTTCCAACTTCATGTTATGTCAAAGTTTGATAGGCATGGCATCAATAACTTTGTCCAAATTATTAACGAAATGTTAAACATAAGATCAAACAAACATCCATGAGGCACTGATTCCATTTTCCAATCCAAGATTTCCTTCCAAATGAATATTTTTGTATAATTATAAATATTTTTGTACAAGTCTTTTCCCTTATTATCTCTTTGGGGTACAAACCCAGCAGTCCATATGGCTGGATCAAAAGTCAGACAGTCTTTTAAAGCCCTTTGGGCATAGCTCTAGATTGCCATCCAGAATGGTTGGATTAATTCACAATTCCACCAGCAATGCATTAATGTCCCAATTTTGCCACATCCCCTCCAACATTCATTACTTTTCTTTGCTGTCATTTTAGCCAATCTGCTAGGTGTGAGGTGGTACCTCAGAGCTGTTTTGATTTGCATTTCTCTAATTATAAGAGATTTTGAACACTTTTTCATGTGCTTATTGATAGTTTTGATTTCTTTATCTGAAAATCGCCTATTCATGTCCCTTGCCCATTTATCAATAGGGGAATGGCTTGATTTTTTGTACAGTTGGTTTAGCTCCTTATATATTTGAGTAATTTGACCTTCGTCAGAGGTTTTTGTCATAAAGATTTTTTCCCAATTTGTTGCTTCTCTTTTAATCTTGGTTGCATTGGTTTTGTTTGTATAAAACCTTTTTTAATTTAATGTAATCAAAATTATTTATTTTACATTCTGTAATTTTTTCTAACTCTTGCTTGGTCTTAAAATCAGAAAGTAAAGTTTTTTAAAAAGACATATTAGCATATTTTCAGAAATCATAATTCAGCTCACTTGGCTATAATTAACAAATTCCTTCAGTTTTCTCTCCTATGAAGATTTATGGTAAATCTTCCTATTTCTATAGTCTGTCAGTGGTTTCTTATAATGATTCAGAATCATATCTGCCAATTTCTTTCCATACAAAAAGCATTAATGCTGATTGATTCAAATATCAAAGCTTCTAAATATTATTTTAATGATCTTATTTATTTTGAATATAAACTTTAAAAATTCTTCTTCTGCTTCTTACAGCCCCAAATCATTTGCCTCATGGAAATAAAAGAACCAGAATAAAGGTTGAACACCTTGCTCTCTTTTTGCTTTCTCATTTGTCATGGTCCCAACTACCCTTAGTAGCAATTCTTTTAATTTTGGGTTCTCTTTTTCCAGCATACCTTTGAAAACATCATTTGCTAAATATCATATTCCTCTCTAGCCACAGTCCATTTGAAACTTCCAAGCTCTTGACTTGACAATGTAATACTTTTATATTTTTCCTCTCTTGCCTGAACTTTTTTTCTATAGTCTGTGTACAATTTTTTTCCCTCCAAATCTCATCCCAAATCTCATCTGGTTTGACAAGTTCTTTGTGCATTCACATTGATTTCTTTCAGCAACTTCCCTTTTTCAAACATCAGCAGTACTATTTGCTGGTGTATGTTTAGCATTTCATTATTAAGAATGTCTTTGGATACTGAGGTGACTTCCCTTTGGATTATTTGGTAATGTGACTGTACTGACATTTTCACTGAATTATCTGCTTTACCCAAACTGAATCAACAGATTCAATACATTTTCAATACCTTTTCCACAAATTCCTCATGGAGCTTTTACTTCTCACATTTTCTAAAGTGATAATAATTTCCATCCCATTAACAAGTTGCCTTTTCCTGGTGACAATTAGGCCAAAAGTAGAACTACCTTCTCTTTTTGCTTTTTTCTGCCTTTTGAAGGATAAAATACAGAAGAAATCAATAAATTATTTGCTGCTCTACTATTGTCAAATAGCACTCGAACAGATGTCAGAAAAATTAAAATACTATATCCTTACTATATCATGTTCCCATCTTTTTCCTAAATGTCTTGACAATTTCTTCATTTTCACAAAGATACTTCTATTTCATAAGTCTTGTCCAACTAAATGTCACCGATAATTCTGAAGGTAAATGTTACCCTTCATGAATTAGGATCTTTATCTAGTTCATTGTGCTTATTGCCCATACTTAGAACATTTGTTCATTGCCACTTGACGCCCTCAGCTTTATAATTGACTCCTTTTTTGGAGTTTGTCTCCTGAGAACTCCTGGTTATCTCTCTTGCTATTATTTCCCTTGCAGAACATTCAAGAAAACAAACCCAACTTCTATGCTCTGAATATAGTGGCCAGCACTAATCTATTTCTATTGCTTGTTTATTCAATGAAAGGCATTTACCCAGGTGTATAGAATCATGAAATAGTCTTTGCTAATGTTTTTCTCTTGGATGGAATTTTTTTTTTAATCACCGTAATGCTGTCATCTTGCTCTTCAACACAGGCAAAAACAAATCTTTTTTAACAAAAAATCAAAGTGTATGTTAAAACATAAAGGTTAAAAATAGGATTTCTCTGAGGACAAATGAAACATGTTATTCAACAAGGACACAAAGAGCTACTTTGATAGTTGCCTTTACAAAAAATGAATTTTAGATAACATTGTGTTACTTTCTTTTTTAAAAAAATTATTTCATGTTTCCTGTTCAATTTTTCAGTGAATCACTTAGAGCCACATGTAGCTCTATTATTCTCAATAAGTGATTTTCTATCCTGTGGATGGATGCTTGTAGTACAAATATATCATAGCCTCATCTCTTTTCTCATATCAGCATAGGGCATTTTGTTTTCACCTATAAAACAAAGAGGCTTCAATCTCTCTGTTATACAAGAAGAGAAAATATCCCAGAACTAGCTTTTGTTTTCAATGCTGTCCATTAAGGTTTAAAACATGACTAAGTATATAATGTTATAGCTGGAAAAGCCATAAGAGACCATCTAACACAACATTTTACAGAGAAGGAAAATGAAGACCAGTGAGGTTAGTAACTTGCCATTGGTCACATACAATAAGTAGCAGAACTCATGTTAAAACTCATGAGTTTTAACTGGACTCAAAATCCAGTGTTCTTTCCATGACATCATGTTGGGAATGAGCAAGGAATATCATGTTAATGAATCTGCCTTTCCTGTCCTATACATGAAGCAAATAATCTACCATTTCCAGAGGAAATAATTCCATACTTTCAGATTCAGAAAAATTCTTCCTAGGATTATAAAGAGAAAAGTTGAACTATTGGTGACTTGTGTATTCTAGTTATATGACCAATAGAATAATACCAAAAATTAATACTAAATAAACCAAAGAACAGGTTACTTGTCTCCCTCATAAATGGGTCTTGAAATTTTCTTCAGTGAAAAATACAAATCTCACTAAATGACTATCAAAGTTACAATCTATTGTCTCTTCAATAATAATGAAAGCTTAGAATCATTTCTTTCACTGAATGAATCTGTGTTATGTCCCCATTTGCCAGTATTATATTTTCCAGGTCCAAAGTTAACATGGGATACATGAACTTTTTATTTTAAATATTTTTATAATTTAATTTTGTTACAATTGAATTTGTTACAATTGTAACTTCTGTTACAAACTTTGCGTTCAGTTTGGATACATATTTTGTATTATTTTCATTTATTAGCATTGTTCTGAAAAGGGATCAATTAACTTCACTATTCAATGTCAAATTGCTCCATAACAAAAAAAAGGTTAAGAACTCATATTCTAGAATCTATAGCTTTTTAAAAAATAAACCAAAAATATACCAAAAATTAGTCTTCCTTCTATTAATGCCCATCTCCATATTATATTTATTATCAGAAATTTGACCCCTTCTATGTCTTTAACAGCTGCATCTCAAGGACTCCAATGGGAGCAATCCTATCTGCTCCTGACCCCTGCTGATTGCTAACAATACTGTTTCTCTCTTTCTTTGATTTCTTGTTTCCTTGTTGATGACTGAATGCTCTATTTAATGAGTCACTCTGATTTATTTTTACCACCCATGTCTACCAATTGGGGAATAGCTGAAAAATGATGATATCTGTTGTTAATAGAATACTAATGTGCTATAAAGAAATGATAAGCAAGATGATTTCAGAAAAAGCTGGAAAGATCTGCAGGAACTGATGCAGAGTGAAGTAAACAGAACTTGGAGAACATTGTAATAGCAATATTGGGAGATGATTTCTCTGAAAATTTGGCTACTCTCAGCAATGCAACGATTTGGGGCAATCCTGAAAGATTTATGAGTAGTAATACTATCCACCTCCAGAAAAAGAACTGTTGGTTTCATCTTTCACATCAGTGTATTTTTGGTTTTATTTTGGGGTTTTGTTTATGTATGAGTGTGTCGTTACATCAATGACCAGTATGGAAGTGTGTTTTTCATCACAATAAATTTTTTTTAAGAATTTAAAAATATGATATCGTAAAGTAACTGTGGTGAAATTATCAATTTGGTAAATAGATAGATAGCACATATGCAAGACTCTTGTCTCTGCAATTTCAAGTACAGTATAAGACTTCCAGCAACAGAGACTGAGCCTTCCTTCAACAGTGAGCACTATGGGTTTGGATTACTTAATCTCTCAAATCCTTCAATTTCTTAGATTCTGGTTACAAATGGTTACAAAAAAGAATAATCTGGCACACTCATTAAAACAATAAACACACATATACATGTATGTGTGTGGATATGATTATCTATCTATCTATCTATCTATCTATCTATCTATCTCTATCTAACTATCATATATTAGATGTATAATCCCGGGCAAGTATGTCACTTAACACTGTTTGCTTCAGTTTTTTCAAATGTAAAATAAGCTGGAGAAGGAAATTGCAAACTCCTCCATTATCTTGGGCAAGAAAATACAAAATGGGGTCAAGAAGCTTCGATATGAATGAAACAAATGAACAAAACAACAAATATTATGCATGTGTATGAGTATTCTATCCATCTGCTATTTTAAATTATTTTTTCATTTTTCCTAATGACTGAATAGGATTGGTCCATTTAATTGGGGTCCTAACACTCAATACAGAAATAGGTCACTGCTTTAAACTGCCCAGACCAAGGAACCCTATGATAGCCAGTACATTGCAGCCATATAGGGAGAAGAAGAAATAGTTACAATTATTGAATTTCACATTACTATGGTAACTTTGATCATTTTGTTAGAGCAAGAGATTAAATGCAACCAAGTGTTCATTAGAATCCTACACTAATGAAAAAGGCAAAATCCTGAGCTGTGCATGAATCAAGGGCATTACAGAAGCCATGGTGAAGACAAGGAGATATTGCAAAAGTGGAGGACAGCTAACTGCCTAATCAACCTCAGTACGGAAATTGGTCTCTGGCCGATAGGATGGCCTCATTTATAACATACAGGAAATAACTATAATGAGGGAAAAATCAAAGGAATTATATAATAATGTGCTGAGAGCACTTAAGCAGCACTAAGGATTTCTTTTTTTTCACTCTCACAAAACCATTTTTGGAAGTGTTTAATGTCATTCTTTTTATCTTTTATGGGACATAGTGATCTTTTGGAATGTAAGAAAACAACTAAATAGAAGATATAAGTTCCTATGATACTGTATTGTCTATACTGACAGTAAAGATGTTTGTGTTTTTCAGGGAAAAAAGGAAAGAATAAAGGAAAGCAATTTAACAATAGTGAACTTTGGTTTGTAAGGCAATCGGTTGTCCTCAGGGACCTGAACAATCTGTTTTATTTATCGCTCATCACAGGCATCTGCAGCATCTGGATTTTGCTCCCTGGGGTTTGCCTATACTAGGATCTCCCTTGGGAAGTAGAACCACAGTGTAGAGCCAGATATTGACCTGTGGCTGTTATATGCAAAACAGTATAATGAAGATAGGAAATAGTTGCCTGCTTATAGTTTGTAGAATTATGTTCATTATTTTATGAACATGAGAATTATTTTAGACTCCCATGGATTAAATAGGTCTGACAAATTGACGACAGAAGAGATTTTCTGATTTGTCTTAGCTTTTCTGTTCCTTCCATCTTGGAGAAATGGGAGGGTGGGGAATATTTGCATTAAACTTTCCCTCACCTCAACTGAGATCAACTTCCTATATGCAATAATTTTATTTACAATATTATAGAAGGAAACTTTATTGGTAATAGAACAAAAGTGTAGTCTATAGATAAATGACCAAATGGATAAATGGATAAATGGCAAAACCACCAGTTAAAATTTGTAGGAATAATAACACTTCCCCAAATAAGGGATCCTGATTTTTTAAAAAATCTTCCTTGATTTGGCCAAGAAGTGGGAGGCTCTGGAGCAGGTGGATTTCACTGCAGTTCCTAATGCTCTCCAAAAGGGGGCTGTCCATGTCCCTCTAGGTTTTCTTAAGCAGAGAGCCTTTGCCATTATTCTCTTACTTCAAAAACACATCTGTCAGTAAAGCAAATACACTAAGACCCCCATATCACTTGAAGCTATGGATAGAAAGCTAGTATTCTACTGGTCTGGTAAAAGTCCCAGCCTTTCATACATAGCATCATAGAAACCATAGAAACAAAGTGCCAAACTAAAAATATTTTCTAAATAAAGCTCTATATAATGAGTTAAATGGACTATGTGGTCTTTGCAATCCCTTCCAGTTTCAGATCTATGATGCCATGATCCTCTTCCTTTCACTACATTCCCTTTTAGAGTTTTCATTTTCTGACAGGAGCGACAGCCTCTACAATGTACTACAGTTCAGTTGAACATCTTGTCAAACTGGAGATGTCCTTTGGCTAAGTCTATTCTTTTTGTCAAGACACAAGCCTTCCTTTGATCATACAGACTCACTCTACATCAGAGTATGCTGCTGGGTACCATTTTCTTGAAGGTTCCTGTTACAAACCCATGGATCAGTGTTGGGAATTACAGATATCCTTTCTAGCTAAGAAACTTGTGAGAATAAAATTAATAATAGTGATATCTGACTGCTATAGTGTAATGAACTGTATATAAAATTTCTATTTAGTATATCTCATGATAATCCAGTGAGATAGGGTAATAAAGATATTATTAATTCCTTTTTATAGATATGGAAATTGAAATTCAGATAAGTTAAATTATTTGTTCATGTTGGCAAAGTTATTAAATGCTGGATTTAGATTATGAACTCAGGCTTTCCAGATTCTGTGTCCAACATCATATCCTTTATATCTTGAGCTTTATGACTGTCAAGGATAGGTTCTGTCGCAGTCATGTGTGGGAGTCTGGTGATGAGTGATTGGATCTGAGGACTGCTGTAGTTGTGGAGAGAGAGAGAGCTTAGCCTATTAGGGAGACTAGGAGAGAGGGGGGGGGATAGAGAGGAGAGAGAGGAGAG